>NC_055969.1:27579269-27619269 GCF_018492685.1 Alosa sapidissima
TAAGGACACAAACTGCAGTAACTCTAGGAAAAGATTCAGTCATGTGACTGAGATCTCTGAAGTTCGCCTAAAAAAGGGAACCAAAGCTGCCACTGTACTGTAGGGGATGCCGTCCTTCGGATGGGTCCTGACTCACTGTGGTCATTTTTGATCCCATGGCACTTCGCAAAGAGCAGGGGGTTCCCCGGTGTCCTGACTCATTTACTCCCTCACTGTCCATCCCAAGCTGGTGTGTGGTGAGCGTTCTGGCGCATAATGGCTGCCGTGCATTACCCAGGTGGGTGCTAAACATTGGTGGTGGTTAGTAAGGTTCCCCCTTCACTGTGAAGCGCTTTGAGTGCCGAGAAAAGCGCTATATAAATGTAACGTGTTATATAAGGAGATCCGGGTGTTAATTGAAGCCAGTACCCTCCATAATTATTACCCTCCATAATTATTGGCACCTCTGCTAAAGTTGACAGGTATAAAAAAAATATTTGTTGGTGATTTATTGTAATCTCACAATGAAAACAATGAGGAAAAATCCAACCTTGTAGGGAAGCTAATTTCAGGGTTTCCAGCAGCACTTTGCAACTAAGGTGGCCGCCTTAGCAACAGATGCCTGCCGCCTTAACTACGTCGTCAAAAAAAAGGGAAAAATGTATAGGCTATAATATGAGCGATATCTTCCATGTTACTCTGTCCTGTTTTCTCCCTTTCATTCCAAACCGTGACCAACGCCTGTCTCCCTTCTCTGCAGAACGCATAAAAAATAATAATAAAAAACGTGCAATGAATTGGAAGATTTTACAATCTTCAAATTATGGCCGGATTCTATTATTTACTTAATTTATTTACTTATTACAACTAAACTTGATGTCAGAGTTCAGCTTGATAGACTACGAAACACTTGAAAAAACGGTACAGAATCTCAGCCCTTCCACATGTGTCTTAGACACTCTGCCTACCAATTTCTTCAAAACTGTTTTTCACCTCATAGCGGCGGATGTCCTTCAAATTGTAAATGTATCATTGCTGTCTGGCACTTTTCCTAAGTCACTGAAAACAGCTGTTGTAAAGCCACTTCTCAAGAAGAATAACCTGGATGCCTCCATGCTAAACAATTACAGGCCCATATCCAATCTACCTTTTATTGGCAAAATTATTGAAAAAGTAGTCTTTAATCAATTAACCACCTTCCTAACATCAAATGGGTATTTTGATTACTTTCAGTCTGGTTTTCGGGCAAATCACAGCACTGAAACAGCTCTCATTAAAGTTTCCAATGACATACGCCTCAACACAGATTCAGGTAAAACATCAGTCCTAGTGCTACTGGACCTTAGTGCAGCATTTGACACTGTTGATCACAATATTTTACTACACAGACTAGAACACTGGGTTGGATTTACAGGCATAGTTATCAGCTGGCTAAAATCATATCTACAAGAAAGGAGCTTCTTTGTTGCCATCGGAAACTGTACCTCAACACCAACGTCCTTGACCTGTGGTGTTCCCCAGGGGTCGATCTTGGGGCCACTATTATTCAACCTCTATATGCTCCCACTTGGACAAATCATTCAAAATAATTTGATTTCATATCATAGCTATGCAGATGACACACAAATTTACTTAGCTCTATCACCAAACAACTATGGTCCTCTTGAATCTATGTGTCAGTGTATAGAACAAGTCAACACCTGGATGTCTCAAAATTTTCTTCAGCTGAACAAAGAAAAAACTGAAGTAATTATATTTGGTAAAAATGAGGAAAGACTTAGGGTTGCCACTCTCCTTGACACAAAAGGGTTGAAGGCAAAGGATACTGTTAAAAATCTTGGTGTATTAATTGACAGTGATCTAAATTTCAACAGCCACATGAAAGCGATAACTAAATCAGCTTTTTACCACCTCAAAAATATTGTCAAACTCAGAGGGCTGATGTCAAAACATGACTTAGAAAAACTCATTCATGCATTTATCTCCAGCAGGGTTGATTACTGCAATGGACTGTTCACAGGCCTTCCTAAAAAGACTATTAAACAGCTTCAGGTGATACAAAATGCAGCAGCTAGGACTCTAACAAAAACTAAAAGAACTGACCACATTACTCCAATTCTTAAGTCCTTGCACTGGCTTCCAGTAAGTCACAGAATTGACTTTAAAGCACTATTGCTTGTTTATAAATCAGTAAATGGAGCAGGACCTAAATACTTGTCAGACATGCTTCAGCAGTACACACCTTCAGCAGTACACACCTTCTCGTCCTCTCAGGTCCCAGGTGAAAAACCTGCTAGTAAAACCTACAGTTAGAACTAAACATGGTGAAGCAGCTTTTAGCTGCTATGCGGCTCAGCTGTGGAACCAACTTTCGGATGACATTAAAAAGGCCCCAACTGTAGCCAGTTTTAAATCTAGACTTAAGACCAAACTGTTCTCAGACGCTTTCTGCTAACTGTGCCGAGTTACAAATTCTGAATCTGCCTCGATAATTATTCTACTTTGTCTTTTATTACTTTTTTTACTACTTTTGCCTTTGTTTTTGCTTACTAATTATTCTTTATTTTTAAATGATTTTACCTTGTGTTTTATGTTTTCTTTTTATTATGATCTTTACCTTTTAACTATTCTTTGACTATATTGCCCTTCTATGCTTTTATTTGTTATTATCGTTTGGTTTTGTTTATGTAAAGCACATTGAATGACCTCTGTGTATGAAATGTGCTATATAAATAAACTTGACTTGACTTGACTTGACTTGACTTAGGCTGCGCAAAAGCTCAGGGCTTTATTTGAGGCAGGCTTGTAATCGAGGCAGGCCTTTATTGCTACGTTTTATTGTGAGGCATGCGTTTCGTTTGGAGCGGCATACCAGCGGTAGGCTATCAAAAGCATGCGATTTTCGGTTGGTGTCGGGATTTCCACCCGCTGTGTTTATTGCGAGATAGGCAGTCGCCTTAATTCATTCATTGAACGTGCGCTGTGCTGTAATGGAAACCTTATTGCGTAGCCAAGTAGGCCTACGGTAGTTATTTTTTTAATTACTGTAGGTCTAGGCATGATTTACTTTTTTTATGAAATTCGTAGGCTGGAGTATCTCGTGGCAACAAAAATGTAGTAGGCTAACCTAAGGCTTCAGCCTCTGGCAAGCTCAGAAGAGGATGGCAAGCGACTGGTAGCTTGAGAGCGACATGTTGAGACCTATTAGGACAACGACTTTTCATTGTCAACAGTATTAAACCAACAATATAAAATATTAAGAAGAGCTCTTTAATTTCATTGAGTTAAATCGAAACATACAAACGAAGTATTTTAGTGCTCGTGGACTGATAGCCATAGGCTACTGGTAGGCAATTATTATCCCGGTCATAATTTGAGGATTTACGGGTAGGCCTAGCCTATATGTGATATGCCTCCGAATCGTGTAATGCGTCTGAACAACAGCAACTGGGTTAAATGTCATCGCGCTATATATCTTATCATCGTTCGTCAAACATCACAAATAAGCAAATGATCCGCACTTGTAAAAGAGTGCAATTACCAAAGGGCCCTTGAATTGTTCTTTTTAAAACCAAGGAGGATGCCTGTAGTGATGATAGATGTCAGCTCTGCCATAAGCAGTGACTGTGATCACCTTTGCACATTTTTAAAATGTTATTTTGCACTTTCTTTTACACTTCAGTGTTGTATAGTTTGTATAGTGTTTTCCAATATACACACACAAACACATAAAACAACCGGCCTGTTGGCCATTCTCAACCAGCCCATAGGTAGATGCAAACACACACACACATACACACACACACACACACACACACACACACTCACACTCACACTCACACAAAGCCGACATCCCCTCTGACACTTGGCATGTGTATATATGTTTGTGAATGTTTCTTGTGATCTGATTGGCTGAATCTGTTGCATTTTCAGCTGTGAATCTCGCCCAGCCAGCTGCAGCCCTGCAGTCACAGAAAGCCTTGCCCTCTCAGCCTGCTGTTCCTGAGCCCAAACCGGTAAAACACACACAGACACACACACACTGTGTCTGCAGGGTTTTTGTTTACTCTTTGTATGTCCTTTTGATCTCCCACTGAGGTCCTGTGGTGGTGTGCCCTTTTGTGTGTGTGTGTGTGTGTGTGTGTGTGTGTGTGTGTGTGTGTGTGTGTGTGTGTGTGTACGTGTACACTACCGGTCAAACGTTTGGGGTCACTTAGTAGTATTAATTGGGGGGTAGCCGTGGCCTACTGGTTAGCGCTTGGGACTTGTTACCGGAGGGTTGTTGGTTCGAACCCCGACCAGTAGGCACGGCTGAAGTGCCCTTGAGCAAGGCACCTAACCCCTCACTACTCCCCGAGCGCCGCTGTTGTTGCAGGCAGCTCACTGCGCCGGGATTAGTGTGTGCTTCACCTCACTGTGTGTTCAATGTGTGCTGAGTTTGTTTCACTAATTCACGGATTGGGATAAATGCAGAGACCAAATTTCCCTCACGGGATCAAAAGAGTGTATATACTTACTTACTTATACTAATTTCGTCAGACGAGACGAGAGGAAATATGTTCGTCAACGACCTTTTTTTTCATGACTAAGACGAGACGATGACGAGATTGCACTAATGTCCTGAAACACTGACTAAGACTATCTTTTACTACGAAAAAAGACGAGAATAAAATATTTTGCGTGAAATAAAAACTAAGATAAAATCTCTCTTCATTTTCGTCCTCAAAATGAGAAGACAGAATATCTAGCTGTTGCGTTTTCAAAATATTCTGAACGAGTTCATGCGCAGCAGCTTTCCTGTAGGCTAGTCTACGTGCTGTTGCTGCAACCCTGTGGCTGCAACCATAGACAGTAAAAGAGTGGCTGCAACACGAAACTACATAGAACAAGAACACTGGAGATTTCTGCCAGAGTTAGCAAGCTAGCTAAGCTTTATGCCACAATGCTAAATACCCTAAAAAGACTAAAAAGGACATTTCGTCACAAGACTAAGACTAAATTAAAAATAGGTCACAAAATTAACACTATCACTTAGAAATTTCCATTGTACTCCATTATAGACTGAATACCAGCTTTTTAATCAGGGCAGCAGTTTTCAGATTACACTATGTGCATACATAATTGCAAAATGGTTCTTGACTATTGTAGAAAGAAATGGCTGATCTTTAATGCAATATTTACATTGCCCATGGTTACATAGCAACCATTCATCCAATGTTCCAAAGGCACATTCTGTTTACTAATCTGATATAATTTTAAAAAGCTAACTGAAAAAATATTGAGCGCTTTGGGTTGCACTCTGTGCATACAAAAATGCGCTGGCTATATAAGTAAAAGTTACCTTACCTTACCTTAACCTTAACCTTATCTCCTTACCTTACCTTACCTTACCTTATCTCCTTACCTCCTTACCTTACCTTACCTTACCTTATCTTATCTCCTTACCTCCTTACCTTATCTCCTTACCTCCTTACCTTACCTTACCTTATCTCCTTACCTTCTGAAGTTATGCAGTATGAATCTGAGTATGAGTATGAGTCGATTCACAGGTGGATGAACAGATCTGACTGCAATAACCTCTCCACCTCCACTAGGGGGTGAGAATAACAATGTGGACACAGCAGTGCAAGTGAATATGGGAGATCCAGTGCATTAGTGAATATAGGAGATCCAGTGCATCAGTGACTGTATGGGAGATCCAGTGCATTAGGGGCTCTATGGGAGATCCAGTGAATTAGTGACTGTGGGAGATCCACTAATCACAGAATAATAATAATAATGTTGTCTTGTTCACCAGTTAGAATTATATTTTCATGAAAGTATATTTCTGAAAGTGAGCCTAGGCTAAATATTTGAGCTGCTCAATGATGGGTGTTTAATTTGCTTTTTCTTAAGAGCATGTAGATCATTCTTCTTCATTATTAGCGCGCAAACAAGCTAGACCAAATAGGCTTCCAGACTTAGAGCGCTGCCTACCGAGACCTGTCCCATCGGATACTGTAAGCTAATTATTGCAGCCCCCATAAATACAACACCATAGATATCATGAGAGGAGCAGAAAGACATCTCCATCTGAAAGAAACTGAGTGCATGTGCAAGTAAAATTGTTTGAAAGCAAACAGTAATTTGCATCAGTCAGCTGGTAATAATTAAACATTGAATGCCTTTTCAGAAAATAAATGAAATGGGAATGTGACACATGAACCAATGCTGCAGAAGCACGAAAATATGACTTTGATATGAGTAGCCTAGCCCAGGGCCCTAGGGTGTATTGGTCGATACAGCCCTCGTTGAGTTCACTTTGATATCTGGTGCGTGATGAGAAATAATTTAAAGGAATAGTTGAACTCTTGTATAGTGACCACACAAGTTCCCTAGTCTTTGCAAAATCATAGTCTGTGTAATCTGACTTTAAAATCTGTGACTTTGTCTTTAGATGTGGGAGGGTGCAAAGACTGTAGTCTTTTCAAACATCTTTTCAAAGTCTTCTGATGTATGGATACCATACTTACACTTTCACCCCAAGGGGAAATTTATATAAAATCCCAGAAGGGAAAATCAAAGCAAAATAAAGTCAAAACTTGGTTTGAACAATTTATTTTCCATTTACTGTGTCATTTGTAGTTTAAAAAAGATAAAACATATTTCCCAGCCCTACTTTAGATAATTTACATACATACTAGTTTGTTTTTACTTTATAAGAAGTATCTTATGGGTAGTCTGGGTAGCCACATCAGTTTATCAATGTGGTAAAGAGAATTGAAGAGTTTGATGGCCACTGCTGGAAACGTCCATCTGCTCAACAAGGCTCATTCAGGGTTTTTTTTAGTCAAGCATCTGCCTCTCTGCCACTGCTAAAAAAGTCAGTCACTGCAAAGACTGTACCGAAGAGACTGTCCAGCCTTGAGCTGTCAGTCTTGAGTTTTCAATCTGGGAACTCCAAAGAGTTGGCAGCCTGCTCTTGGCATTGGCTATTTATCCCAATGTTATACAAATACTTGTGTCTATTTCTTTGAAATGTTTTTCTGTTGTTATTTGTGTCTGTATAAACAAACACTTTGATGGGCATGAACACTGCACACTCTTTTGGTTTGATTTGTTGCCATGGAAAGTTTCTCATGTGACTATTTCATTTGTAAGTGTGAATGCTGAATTCTCATGTGAATATTTCATTTGTAAGTGTGAATGCTGAGTTCTCATGTGAATATTTAATTTGTAAGTGTGAATGCTGAGTTCTCACAAGAACAGAGTAAACACAAAGTGTGATTGGCTGTGGCTGCAGTGGCCCCTCCCACCTTGTGACGTCACTTGTCTCTCCAGCCAGCTGCAGCTGTGCTGCAAGCTACGCTCCCTGCGGCAGCAAGTCCCATCCCTCAGAAAGCGGCTGTCCAACCACCGTCCAGCCCTGCCCCACCCACAGCCCCGGCTCGCAGCGCGCGCCGTAAACAACAGCAGGCTCCTTCTGCCCAGCCCACTGCTGCTCAGCAGCCAATAGCATCGGCTCCAGCCACTGCAGGACAGCAGCAGCAGCCAATAGCAGCAGCTTCCCAGCAAGTCCCGCCCCCTTCCCAGCAAACAGCCAGTCCTCAAGCAGCGGCACAAGCTCTGGCCAATCAGGAAGAGGCTGAGGAGACGGTAACGCCTCTGTGCCAAACTTACTCCAAACCCCTCATCAAACCCCGCCATTAATTATGATCCCCTTTGCCAACATTGTTTGTTCCATTTTTGTCTCATTTTCATTTCTGCTCTTGTGTTTGTGTTTCTGTTTGTTGTCTTGGTTTGTTTGTTTGTGTGTTATTTTTGTCCATAATGAGTGTGTGTGTGTGTGAAGGTTAATTTGAATATTTTCACCATTTTGCATTTTCTTTCCTTTTTTCTTCATTTCTCATTAATATGTATTCACTGAATTGATATGCTTTCTTTATTGTGCTGTTATTGGGACTGCAACTAACGATTGCTTTCATAATTGATTCATCTGTCGACTATTTCTTTGAGTAATTGTTTAGTTGTTCAGTCCATAAAATGTCAGATGCCTTGTTTTTAGAGTAGCAAGTAAAGCAGAACATTTTAAGGAGTTTGATTTCTTTCCCTAAACAATTACTCAAAACGATTACCAAAAAAATATTTTTAATTAATTTAGTAGTTGACAATTAGTTGATGTATTGTTTCAGGAGTTGTGCTATCCTTTGGCCTACCCCACCCCATCACATCCCCACAATGCTGCTTCTTATCTTAATTCACACTTCATTACATCTCTCTCACTCTCTTTCTCTCTCTCACACACTCTCTTTCTCTCTCTTTCACACTCACTCTGTCATTCTCTCTGCATCTGACTCTTTCTGTCCATCTCTCTGTCTTCTCTCCATTTAACTCGCATCTGTATATTTGTCCTCTTACTTTCTCTCCTCATGTCCTCTATTACTGTCTCCATCTAACTCCAACTCTTTCATTCTCTCTCATTCTCTCTCTCTCTCTCATTCTCTCTCCATCTAACTTTCTCCCTCTCATTCTCTCTCCATCTAACTCTTTCTTTCTCTCTCATTCTCTCTCCATCTAACTCTCTTTCTCTCTCATTCTCTCTCCATCTAACTCTTTCTTTCTCTCTCTCTCACCCCATAGGCTGCGGTGGGTCAGTCCCAGACCCCCCCCTCATCCCCATGCTCTGCCCAGCGGGGGGGCCACAGGCGTATCCTTAGTGACGTGACCCACAGTGCCTTGTTCGGTGTGCCGGCCAGCTCGTCCACTCAGCAGCTGCAGGCTGCAGCCGCTGAGGCCAGCCTCAACAAGTCCAAGTGAGTTACAAAACACACACACACACACACACACACACACACACACACACACACACACAAAATGTGTAGAAGATTGAAGCATCATCGATTAACTGCCACACGAGTGGTTAGTAGCACAATGTGAACACCGCAGTGTTTGACTCAAACTGTTGCTATGCAACAGCACATCCTCAATAAAGTCCAATGCTTGCTGAATTCTGCACACCGTGATAAGGCGAGCTGGAGTAAAAGTGGCGTTGCTGTGCAACTTAGGATATCTTATGGAAACTTGTGTTGGCCTGGCTCCATCCGCCTAATATCACGAGACACGAGTCTGGCATGTGACAACACACTAATGTTTCCTTCGGACACAAGGGATTACGTAGCCTGGTTAAAACCAGACTCATTCACTTCATGTAAAAAGAGTCTGGGGACTCGCAGTTGGGATACATTTCCAAAACTAGCATGGTTATGGACGGAGACTTTGCGTTAACGTTGAAATCATTGGTCCAGCCAAACCAATCACATTGATCAGGGATTCCTAACGTTACTTCCTACTTTGTCTAAACTTTACAAACTGACAATAAACAGCCTTAACAGTCAGGAAACAATGTATGTAGGCCTACCTTTGCTGTAAACAAATGTACACATTCTTCTGGCAGCAATTTTTGATGTTTGCAGGCGTTCCTACTACCATTTACCACAGCCACTTTTGACTTCATAACTATAGCTTCATCCCCTCTCATCGCTGATTGGTTGGACCTTTTTTGGGTATGATGTAAGCGTTAATGAATTATGGTGTTCGAGACTAGTATCTCCCTGAAAGGAGATCTAGGTGGGCATTGCCAAGCTAGGGATAACGGTCCAATCAGCAACAAGAGGGGGTGACGCTTATTTTGAAATCGAAAGTGACTGTGGTAAATAGTAAGTACACCGGTTACCATGCTAGAGTTGGAAACGTTTCCCAATTGTGAGAGGCCAGACTCTCTTCACAAAGTGGAACGAATTGAGTTTGGAGACCAGACTATAGTCTCTTTCGGACCAAGTAGTTATAGGAACTTAGTTATAGAAACAGTCCACTTCTAAATCAGTTCTACTAACTACTCTCCCCAAGACCCGTTTTTCATTTGCATTCGCGCTGGCAATACAAAGCGGTTCTAAGTCGTAAGTGACGTAAGTATGCTGAAGTTGTTCATAGGGTACAGGGTTTAAAATAGGCACCCACTCGCCTCACCAAATGCGAGTAAAGTAGCCTACATTTGCAAATATTTCAATGACCCTCACTGTCTAATGTCGCTTCAAGCGAATCCTGATGCTCAGTTTGTTTTTTTTCTGTGGAAAACAGCTGTGATAAATCTGTCGGGGCAAGCAAGCATGCTGGTTAACAGTAACGTTAGTCATTAGATTAACGTAATGCCGTTTGGCAAATGGATTTATTCCAGAGAGCTCATTGATGTTTGATTTCATTGTCATCTGGTATTTAAGTGGAATTGTTGTTGCCGTGTCTTACCAGATTAAGTTATCTAAGTGTTCTGACTAGCGGTAGACTATTTCACTAAATTGGAGTCATGAGTGGCTAAACTGTCCCAGTTGTCCTAAAGTGTGTGCAATTACGTCTGCTATTTTTGGGGGATTCTTCGCGTATATCCCGTTTGTTAAGAATTTTTCGGAAAAAAAAGGTTTTTAGAAATTACTTTGATGTGTTGGTGTGCCCTTCAATTTTTTCTGTATCAAAAATGTGCCGTGGCACAAAAAAGGTTGAAAAACAGTTGAAAATCTGTGAATATTATGGACAAGACTTGCGACGTGTGTGTGTGTGTTCATGGCTCACTGACACCTAGTGTGTGTGTGTGCTCACTGCTCCTTTGGTAGGTCACATCTCCGCAAGTTAAATGTAGCGATGAAATTGCTGTAAAAATCTACTGATGACAGAAGATATTCCAATCATGAATCTAGATACACAGGCAAATACTGGACCACCCCGTTAATTTAGTGTGTTAATCACACATCAGGTGGATACAAAATAATAGTTTAGAAGACCATCAATATAGCAAAGGTACGTGTCACATCCAAAAACTAAGAAGTGCAGGTAGCTAGATGCCAGTTCTATTACCATGACAGGCTCCTCTACTCTACTTTTGTTATTCAGAAAGATTCTTTCTTTCTTTCTGTCTGTAGTAACACAAATTTTAGTAACACAAATTTTAGTTAGGGGGCAGTCAAGGCCTACTGGTTAGCACTTCGGACTTGTAACCGGAGGTTTGCCGGTTTGAACCCCGACCAGTAGGAATGGCTGAAGTGCCCTTGAGCAAGGCACCTAACCCTTCACTGCTCCCCGAGCGCCGCTGTTGTTGCAGGCAGCTCACTGCGTCGGGATTAGTGTGTGCTTCACTTCACTGTGTGCTGAGTGTGTTTCACTAATTCACGGATTGGGATAAATGCAGAGACCAAATTTCCCTCACGGGATCAAAAGAGTATATATACTGTACTTACTTATACATATTTGAATTCACAGATCCGTATTCATCCTTTGTATGCTTTATATATGAACAGACAGTGCATAATAAGCGGTGTAAGAGCTCAAAGATGTCCATGCTTAACTTTACACAGTGACAGTACATTTGATATGAAACAGACAATGTTTACATTTAAATACTTAGTGAACTCTTTTGAAATCTCTTTTGACAGATCTTGATCTTGTAGCTCAACTATCTTCACCAAATAATTTGGTGGCGTGGTTTAGTGGACTATTCCATACGGTCTCGCAAGCAGCCTCCTTCAAATGCGCCGTTCAAAGTCAAAATACTGATGCATTTATTTGACATCGTGCTTTGCGCCGTTAAAGGGAATGACAGATGTCATTCTCATTGGTTTAAATGATGTTACGCCCCAAACACACCCATGACTGATTAAAAAACCTAGGAACACCTTGTTGCGCCATGCGCTCGACGTTTGATAACGAAAACCCTCCCAATGTGGACTGGACACATCCTACTAATTTTGAATAAGCTTTTGACGAGTGACGATGCGCTTTTGACTGTCATGATAGGGCCCCGTGTACTGAAGAGGAGATATAGATCAATGTTCATGTGTATTTAAGTGCTTGTGTGGGCTGAGAAATGTGTACAGAGACGAGTGGATACATACAGATCAACAACATATATTAATGTCGGCCATTAGGGGTGTAAATAACAAGTTTCATAGTATTTATATTTAGTCATTTGGCTGACTTTATCCAAAGCGACTTTCAAAAAGGGTTCAAATGCGACCAGGACATGTTACAGCAATAAATACTTCTTGCATATAATTAAGTGCCAGTTCAAGCCAAGTTAAGTCATGGGAAGAATAAGGGGGAGTGCAGCGGTTGTGAGGTAGCATATGCCCGTAGGAGGACATTCAAATAATTACGTGTAGAACAGGAGACTACTTTGTAGGCAAGCATTAGCCATTTGAATGAACCTTTCGAAATGACAGATTACCCCACGATGCCATCCTCATGTGGTAGCTCTTTGGCTGGTAAGGTTGTGACAGCTGTAGGCTTTTACCACACAATTACTACTGTGTTGGTGCATTCGATGTGACTTGACAACTCACCATTTTCCTATAAATGACTAGCCTTTATGTGAAATGCCAGCAATCTTCCAACTGGTGTTTTTTAATGTCGTCCCCAACCCCAGGTCAGCGAGTGCCACTCCATCCAACTCCCCCCAGTCGTCTCAGCAGAGCGTGTACCAGCCTGCCCAGGACACTGACCCCACCTCCAGTGCCCCCACAGCCACCGTTGCCCCCGCCTCTGCCGCCACAGCCACCGTTGCCCCCGCCACAGCCGCCCCCACAGCTGCTGTTGCCTCCGCCTCTGCCCCCCCAGCTGCCCCAGGCCCCGCCTCAACCACCCCCTCTGACCAGCCCGCCTGGAACCCGTTTGGAGACGACAACTTCTCCAAGCTCACCGCCGAGGAGCTGCTCAACAAGGACTTTGGCAAGCTGGGCGATGGTAAGTTGAAGTGGCGTTCACATACACAGCAGTTCGCTTGTTGAAATGATTTCAAACTTTGTCACACTGTGTTTCACGTTGCCAGTGATTATTTCGTCTGGATTACATTAGCATTATATTGACTTACATTAGCTGACGCCTCCCCTAAAAAATATAGTAATAATATGCGTCCAAGTTCACATTTATTATTCTCTGTTGAATTGCTCACATAGCACTGATCACACATAAATCACACTGATATACTGTATCAAAACCGGAGCTTTCCAATGATAGCGGCTAGGTGCTGTGATAAACGGTTCACCAGAAAATCAATGTTAGATATACATGACATTTCATCATATTTCCATTCTGCACACAGCGCTTCGTCCATCTCCACCCTTTACTCTCGGTGGTATATCTCACAAACGCTTCACTCAACACATGGCAAACCATATATCAAAATAAACAGCAGGCCTTACCGAACACGAGAATATGAAGCATTCCTCTGTACAGTAAGCTCCCGAGTGATCCCGTTTTGAAATTGCAGCAAATTTCTACATGGTATCCAACTTTGGGCTGAAATTCTAACCTACAGTAATAGCAGCCCAAAATAATAAACTTCCATATTAAATAATCAAAAGTTGATCATGGCATGCACAGATCAACTGTGCTTTTGAATAGAAATTTATACTGGCATGCTTCAGGTGACGAATGCAAAACAATCATGAGACACAAAGTAGTTTTTCTTGATATTTGGAAATACATAGTTACTTTCCCAGATATGGGTAGCCTATACTGTCTTGAAAACAATATAGCCTAGCTAGTATATGAAGAGCTCTTTTCCAAAATGCTATAAATCCATTTTTGAAAACATTAATAAGTCATGTTATTTCATTGTGTATTTCAGGTAATATTAATAAAAGTGCAGTTGTGTTGGTTTGATTGAGTAAGAATAAATCAAATAACCACTGAAATTACTTGGAAAAAAAAAAAGATAAATGAAAATGCATAACAATGGAGGATATAGCATGTTGGAATCAAACTCTTAATAGACTATTTTCAGTGTAATTTTAATATAAGTAATAGTAAAATTACACTGAAAATAGTCTAGGCCTCAAAGCACTAATATGTGTGATGTTTTACAATGGGTAAATTTAAATTAAAAGTTACATTTACTATTAATTTAAATACCTAATGTAATTTCACAGACTGATGTTATAATCAGCAATATTGTGAAAGTGAAAGCGAATGGCATGGTTTCCCTGTTAATACCAATTAATTTAATTCATTTCCGGACACTTTACCTACAACCCTGGGGGCTAAGCCCCCCCTATCTTACAATCTTAGTGCCGTCCCTGAGCATTACATTAGCTGTTGCTTAAACTCAAGCCACCTCGAGGATCCTTTCTTGGTAGAACGGAGTCCTGCCGGTCAGATCCTTCACAAGGCAAAGCAGGCTTCTTACAGTATTATTATTCTGAAAACACACAATGGAACAGACTAGCGAATGTGCAGGAAGCTCATGCATTCCTCCTGCTTGCTTCTTTTCTAAAAACAGTGAATACACCAAAAACAGTGAATACACCACTGTCATTCCCACGTCAATAAATTACATTATACATGTTTGGTTGTTTTTTGGCTAAAATAAACTACAGAGCAGTAAGTAACCATGAATCTTATAGAAAAAAGTTAACTTTTGGGCTCACGATCACCCTCAAGGGAACAGGTTTAAATACCCCTGCTAAATACCTTCTTCACACATTGGGCTTACGATCACCCTCAAGGGAACAGGTTTAAATACCCCTGCTAAATACCTTCTTCACACATTGGGCTCATGATCACCCTCAAGGGAACAGGTTTAAATACCCCTGCTAAATACCTTCTTCACACATTGACGGTGTGAGAGTTCAAAGTTGTCCTCCGCTGCGTGTCGGGGTTCTGTTCTCCCTGTCGGGACTTATTTTCTGATAATTACCGGCGGACAATACATTCTCCCTAACTTAAGTCATGGGAACTAGCATTTTGAAGAGCCGTATAATAAGCCAAGTTAAGTCATGGGAACTAGCATTGTGAAGAGCCGTATAATAAGCCAAGTTAAGTCATGGGAACTAGCATTGTTGGAAGAAGAAGGATGGATAGCCAGGATGGAGAAGGTGATTGTGGTAAGTGCTAGATTAAGCATGTCCAGTTGTTTGGTAGTGCTAGATTAAGCTTGTCCAGTTGTTTGGTAGTGCTAGATTAAGCATGTCCAGTTGTTTGGTAGTGCTAGATTAAGCATGTCCAGTTGTTTGGTAGTGCTAGATTAAGCTTGTCCAGTTGTTTGGTAGTGCTAGATTAAGCTTGTCCAGTTGTTTGGTAGTGCTAGATTAAGCATGTCCAGTTGTTTGGTAGTGCTAGATTAAGCTTGTCCAGTTGTTTGGTAGTGCTAGATTAAGCATGTCCACTTTGGTAGTGCTAGGAGAGGAGGTACTCCGAGGAGGTGGGTCTTCAGGAGGTTTTTAAAGATAGAGAGGGATGTTCCTGCTCTGGTAGGCACGTAGCTAGCAGTGAACTACGGATGAGAAAAGTTTGGATGGCTGTGAACACACGGGTGGCAGAGCCAGGCTTACTGGAGGAGTGCAACGGTTGTGAGGTAGCATATGCCCATCTTCTGTCGGAAGGCTCAGCAGCCGCTTCTAATAACAACCACAACTGTTAGACTCTGCACAGTTTTACTGTTTGAGACTTAGCCTGTGTTCTGTTATTCATTGTTGTACCATCTACAATAAATCATCATCTAATCGCCGATCCTGATCCTGCCGTCAAGCTTTATTGACCATCTTCAATACAGACATTAGAACTAAAACACAACGCAACAACCAGAGAATCCAACAAGGGCATTGAAATAATTAAGTGTAGAACAGGAGACTATTTTGTAGGCAAGCATTAGCAAATTGAATGCAATGCAGGCAGCTACAGGTAGCCTGCGGCGCTTGATAAGCGGTGCAACATGTGCCCTTTTTGGCTGATTGAAGACCAGCTGCACATCTGAAAGGGTTTTCCCATGCAGGCTGGGAGGCCCGTCAGAAGGCCGTTACAATAGTCGAGGGGGCCAGATGACCACGGCCTGTATCAGGAGTTGGTTAGCATATTGAGTCGGGTATGGTCAAAATGTACAGCAATTTGATTCCTTACTGGAATGTAGGGGTGTGACCATACACTCAGCCCAGATGAGTTGTCAATATGACATGATGGATTCAATTTCACATGGTAGGTGAATATGGATATCCAGAACATGCAGAGTTTTTTTTTTATTTATTAATTTTTTCAACTTCACCATTATGAGAGATCTTTGGCTCAGGTTGCCATAGAAACTTGGGACCTTGTGTTTGCTGCGGATTGGTTGGCGAGCACCTTATGGAGTCGTGCTCTTGCACCTTTTCTACAGGTATTTAGTTTCTGCTTTCTGCTCTTCCTTTCTCCTTCCCCTCATTCTCTCTCTCCTTCCCCTCGCTCTCTCTCTCCTTCCCCTCGCTCTCTCTCTCCTTCCCCTCACTCTCTCTCTCCTTCCCCTCGCTCTCTCTTTCTCTTTCTCTACACTCTTTTTCTCTCTACTCTGCCTCCCCAACCCTCCCTCCCTCTTTCTCCGTCTTGTAGAAAAGCCTGCTGATGCTGGGAGTGACAGCTCCTGTGAAGATTTGCTTCCAGGCTTTGCCACCCCCCACACTGCAGAGAGCACCTCTCAACCAGCTGGTGAGTCCTCAACACCACTAAACACACACACACACACACACACACGCACGCACATGCACACACACACACACAATGCATCAGGCCTCACCCCACTGCAAAAAGCAGCTCTCAACCTGCTGGTGGAAACAAACAAACACACACACTCTCACACACACTCTCACGCACACACACACACACACACACACACACACACACACTAACAGTAAGGGTCTGCTCACAGGACATTCCAATTACAACTCAGCTGAGAGCAGTCTCTAAGCCTACTGGAGGGTCCTCAACACCCCTAAACTTGCACACACACAGTAAGAGTTATCCAAGGCCACTCCAATTCCAACACTACAACACCATTACACACACACATACACTTAGATAGACAGTTATAAAATATGCTCACTCAGGAAACATACCCCATAAGAGACTTGCACACACAAATGCATGCACACTCTCAAATTAAAGAGACAGAAATAAGAAAACAAACTACTCACAGAATGATAATGTGATTCATAACTCAAAACCTGTTGCCACTGTCATATTTTTTAGGAGTCATTATAGCAAAGAGCCTTGATTACTGACCAAGATAGAGCAATGTAATTCGTTTGCGCCGCTCCATCACTGTCTGATTATAGGCTATAAAATAATTGGACCTCGGAACATTGGGAAGTCCCGTTCATTTAAATGTAACTAATGATAGGCTAGTACCAAAATAATTATGAAAAGCATTGTTTAGTTTTGGCCGGTAAAAAAAATGTCTGGCCAGTAATTTTTTCATCTACCAGCCACTTTGGCTTGTAGGCCAAAGAGTTCATCTCAACCCCTCCATGTGATCTAGTCTAATCTAAGCAATTCTACAAATAGAATGTGCTACGTGTGCTGTAGAGAACCATGTCTTCTGTCCCATTAAAATAGAATCGTAGCCTAATTCAATAGCTTGAAAGTCTTGGAAAAACACTACGTTCTTTTGTCCCCATGTGAAGCAGGGCCCTGAACAGTGCATTTGAGTGTCACATAAACACGCTGCATGTTGTGGCCTTTAGCCTTCTGATGCTAATGATGCAGTGTGGGACCGCCAGTGTAGTGTGTGACTAGCTATTTGTGCTTTGGCAGGACAGCTAATTAATTTCAATTTCATATTTATATGAAAATGTTACAGGCTTGAAATTGCCTAAAATCCCTGACTGCACCTTTAAGATTGCATTGGAATATGAATGGTTCTATCTGCTAATTCAAAAATGCAAAGAAAGATATACAAATTACTTCCAAATATGGCTTTAAGGTGGACCGCATATTTTTAGTTAGCATGCAGATCATTATAATTGTGATTTGCTAAATGCATTATTTCAACTTGCGATTTCCATTTGATGTTTATGAATCTTTCAGCCCTAGTAACTGTCCACATTGCTGTCCACTGCTGATCTCTGCTCCTCTCCTCTTCTCCTCCTCTCCTCCTCTCCTCCTCTGCTCCTCTCCTCTTCTCCTTTTTTCTTCCTCTCCACACCCCTTCACCTCCTCCACTCCCAAAACTCCTGTTTTGCTCTCCTCGAGTAGAGAGACCTGCTGATATCCTGGGTCTGGACACCTCAAACTCTCTCCTCAGCGTCCCTGTTCCAGGTAGGTCCCACTGCACTGTGCTGCGCACCCTCAACATAGACACCGGTACACCTGAGAGATAACCCAGACACCTGTACACCTGAGATAACCCAGCCACCTGTACCCTTGAGAGATAACCCAGGCACCTGCACACCTGAGAGATAACCCAATCAGTACTAAGGATATTTAAATTCATCTAATGGTGTGTTCAGGACTTAATTCATCAATGTTCAGTCTCCTAAGGACTCACTCTTCTAAGGACTGTTAGTACATGTACACCTCCAGCTCCTTCATCAGAGCAGAGTAGGTCATTTACTGCAAAACTCCCAGAAAAAATGCTTCTGTGCACCATGTTTAATACAGAACTTATCAACTATGAGCTTTCCTTCACATGGTCTGCTTGCTGTTTGTGTGTACGACCTCCATCTCCAGTGGGGCCCAAAGGCTTTTGTGTCAGGCCTGTTTGTTAGCAGAGGTTACTAAGACCGTGCTGGGTCAATGAGCTGAGCTGACCTTGTTGCGGCTTTGGAAGTGCACACACAAAGACACACACAGACATACACACACACACACACATATGGATGATTATGAAAAGTTGGCTGAGTTCGGTCAAGGACACATTGATGCTGTTAACCTCACACTCAGAAAAGAACGAAAAAATAGATAAGAGTTTTGCCACTCACCCATAGAGCTTTGACTGGTAAAAATAGTTGTTGTATGCAGTTTTTCCCTATCTCAGCTGCTGAAGCTTTTGACTCCTTCGTTCAGAGTTGTCACAATTGCCTTGCTGGGCTCCCCCACCAATATTCTTCTTGAACGGTCACTCAGTTTGTGGTGACAGCCTGCTCTAGGCAGATTTGCACATTTGCCATATTGCCATATACTGTATTCCTTAAATTCTGTAATGATGGATTTCACTGCTCCAGAGGATGTTCAGTAACTTGACAGTGAACATGTTTTGTATTATCCCCTCACTTATGCTTTTCAGCAACATTTTCTTTTAGTTGTTTAGAGCATAGACTGTATATATAGAACAGTCTATGGCTTAGAGTGTTCTTTTGTCCTCATTGTGGAATTGTAGCCAGGAATACTAATTACCCAGTGATTGGACCTTCAGACACTGGTGTCTTTATATTACTATACTATACACATCCACTGCACTCAGGCAATCTCCATTTCACTAATTGTGAGAAAACTACGAGCACCAATTGGCTGGACTGCTGTTGATTTACATCAGTCACTTGGGGGTAATAATAATAATAATAATGAGTTATGTAAGGGATAATTGACGACACTCCATTAGATTATCTGAAAATAAACGCACATTCGAGGTTGTAATGCGGCCACGACGCACAGCGCAACGTAGTGCGTTTATTTTTCGGATAATCTAATGGAGTGAAGTCCATTATCCCGCTTATTCTACTGTTAACATGTTAAATATAAAAGTTATTTTTTATTTTTTTTGTTATCTCATTTGGATAGTTAAAGCTGTTAAAAGTATTTATTTCAAACTGTTACTATAGTCCCGCATGAATGGTTGCTACGCTGGAACACTAACCAACAGGTCTACCACCTAGTCTACATATAAAACAGTCAAAACATTGATGGAATCAAAATAAGGCAGTTTTATTTTTGTAAATTGAACTGCACGTTCCCATTGATGGTGAAGTTTGATCTGCCGGCTTTCCAGTCCAGCCTCGGACAGCAGCTGAACGGCGGTAGCGCACAAAGAGTGGTTGATAAAGCGCTTCTCAAGTCCAACAGCCTCACTGATGTGCGGCAGCAGGTGTTCATTGAAAGTAATTTCTGGTAGGCCGTAATCAGACATATTCAGCGCAGCGGTGTTTCTTTGCTGTTTTTCCTTGATACAATGTTTCAAATTAACGGTAATTTTCACTGAGCACTCTAAAGAACTCCAAAATATGTAAGAAGGTAAAAAAAATGGAACTACTTCATAGCCGTGCAAATAGCCGATTTTTAATTGCACGTTCTAAAGAACCTTCACAATGGGATACTGAATCAAGCAGTAGAATAAATTTATATAGCGCCTTTGTCAAATCCAAGGTCGCTATACATAGTGGAAAGGAAAATAAAACAACAAACAAACAAAAACAATACAAACAAAGAGAACAAAAAGAGGGTTGAGCTTTAAGAGGTCTAAGCTTTAAGAGGGTTGAGCTTTAAGAGGTTTGAGAGCTTTAAGAGGTTTGAGCTTTAAGAGGGTTGAGCTTTAAGAGGGTTGAGCTTTAAGAGGTTTGAGCTTTAAGAGGGTTGAGCTTTAAGAGGGTTGAGCTTTAAGAGGTTTGAGAGCTTTAAGAGGTTTGAGCTTTCAGAGGGTTGAGCTTTAAGAGGGTTAAGCTTTAGGAGGGTTAAGAGCTTTAAGAGGTTTGAGAGCTTTGAGAGGGTTGAGCTTTAAGAAGATGGAAACAGGATTTTCAGAATCAGATATTTTTTCTTTCATAAAAAAAAAAACACTGAAATCAATGCATCGATCACCAACATATTTGAAATGAATGAAACAGTTGACACCAATTAATTTGTGTTTAGTTGCTGCGGCCCTAGAAAAGAGTGAGCAGTGTGTGTATGTGTGTATTTTTCATCACCAGCTCCTTCCTGCATGCGAGGCTTGTCCATGGTTCTCACTGCCCAAAGAATGACCTGTCTGTATAATATAACCAGACTGCTCTTCCTCATGCTCACTGCCCAAAGAATGACCTGTCTGTATAATATAACCAGACTACTCTTCCTCATGCTTTGAAACTAACCTCTCTGAATTTTGTCTGCCTCTTTCACTTCCTCCTTTGCTTAATTTCTCTCCTGTTCTCATCTCTGTCTCCCCCCTTTTTTCTCATTTTCTCTCTTCTGTTCTCATCTCTGTATCCCCCCTGTCTCCCCCCTCCCCCTCTCAACCCAACTCACTCTCTCAACCCTACTCTCTCTCAACCCAACTCACTCTCTCTCTCACTCTCTCTCTCAACCCAACTCTCTCTCTCAACCCAAACTCTCTCTCTCAACCCCAACTCTCTCTCAACCCAAACTCTCTCTCTCAACCCAACTCTCTCTCTCTCAACCCAACTCTCTATCTCAACCCAAACTCTCTCTCTCTCAACCCAACTCTCTCTCTCTCTCTCTGATTCTCTCTCTTCATTAATCTGTCGTTTCTTCCTAATTCTCACTCATTACTCTCTCCCCCTTTCTTTCTTTCTGTTTTTTTTCTTTCTCTCCATCTACATCTCTTTCTCTTTTCCCACTCATGCCTACGACTGGCTGACGTGGGCATCCTGCAGAGAAGCTTATCGAAGGCCTCAAGTCTCCGGACACGTCCCTTCTGCTGCCGGACCTGCTGTCCCTCAACGACCCCTTCGGCAGCTCACTGGAGCCCCCTGCAGATGGTAAACCTGCAGAGCACCCTGTGCCTCCCCCTGTAGGGCTGCTGCGGAATACCAACGTGGTGGTAGACTCTGGGATCAAAGTCCATAGTCAAACCATGTACATTTGCTTAATACTAGTATTGAAAAAGTTGCCAAAGGAGGAAACATCTCAATACTCAAAACATCTAAATAGTTTTCACATTCTGTCTCCTGGCTAAATTTGTATTTCTAATTGAACCTCTTGCACAGATGAACACACTCCTTCAACTAATATAATGTGAAACCTTGTTATTTTCTGAGACTTTTGGGCCTTATTCCAGGTCTCCCACTAACTGCAGGCTGCATAAGGCTTGATGGTCATTGTTGTCATGTGCACATAAAAGTAGTTTACCATGCTTACTTTCGAATATAAGACAACAGTATGACTATAACTTCCTACCGTTTCCATTGAGTAAATTCAACTTCAAGATGAGAAAAGCAGTTTTCATTGGATGGCCACACATCGCTTCTGACAGCCTCAGCATCCATCTTGATTCCAGCGAGTAAATGAACATGCCGTGGCAGGAATTAAGGCATAAACATTTCCATGGCAACGGTGATCTGAGGACCCGTTTTCTCTCATGGTACCCTTGAAAAGGACAGCAGCACCTCTTGCCCTCTTGGCTGAGCAGTTGTGGAAGGTTGTTAGAGTGGATCAGGCTTCGCTATCCCATGCCACCCTCACAACTATCTTATGTACCACATAATCGTGTGTGTCCTCTAGCATATTATATTATGTAATACATGAAAATTAGAGTTTTGGACACATCCTCTAACATGTCATTGTGTTTCTGTCCGCTCTTTATCTATATACCTGCGTAATCACACATTCGCACACACACACACACACACACACACACACACACACATGCATATGTGCTTGGGTAGCATGGACTCAGGAAATAGGCCTATTTAAATGCATTGATGTGGTTCTCATTGAAAAGGGTTGTCTGCTGTGCTAGAGTGGAGAACCTCATGTGGTCTTTTCTACGTGTTCTTTTCACTTGCGTTCCTCTCCCGTCAGCTCAGCTCTGCTCCCTCCGCCAGCAGAGACACAGCAAATCTCTGTGCTACCAGCTCCAGACTGTCTCTTGTGTCTCTTATTGCAAGAGATTAGCTTTCAGTGCCAGCGTCTATATTTCTGTGTGTGTGAGAACACAAGCTTTACTCTCAATAACAGGGTCTATTTGCCCAGTGGCTTTGGAGAATGTTTTCCAGATTAGTTTTTCCCTAACATATCTCTCTCCCCCCCCCCCCCCCCCCCTCTTGCTTTCTGTCTTCACCTCCCTAAATACGCCCCCCCCCTCCTCCTTCAGCAGGTGACCCAGAGGTGTGTGATTCTCTCATCCCAGGTTTGCTGCCTCAGGCCCAGGGGCAGCCCGCTCTGGTGGACACAGGTGACCTGCTTTTCATGTGTCCATACAGGATTGTGTGTGTGTGTCAGAGTGTGTTTGTGTGTGTGTCAGTGTGTGTGTGTGTGTGTGTGTGTGTCAGTGTGTGTGTGCATTTTATGCTTGACTGTTTTGTTCCTGCCCCCAGACCCTTTGATTGGTGAGGGCTCTCTGCTGGGAGGAGACTCCGCCTCCTGTCTTGACCAGTTCGCCCCCGTCTCTGGAGGGTCTTCTCAACCCATAGCAGGTAAACACGCATGCACGCGCACACACACACACGCACACACACACACACACACACACACAGACATGGAACGCATACAGATGCAGACAAAGACATTATACACTTATACATACATACAGATAAGACACGCACAATTCCACATACTTACACAACCACACTGATTGTGTGATATATACACACACAATCATGCATACTTCACAAACACACACACACACACACACACACACACACTTCCTAGACAGGCAGCGTGTTGGTCTTTGCTCTGTAGCTGGAGTGTCCGGCTGCTATGTCTGACTCTTGGGCCTCACAGTGCTGACTCAGCACATTCATTCATCTGTCTGACTTGGCGCTTTTGGAGAATCTGGTTTTCAGTTTTGTGGTGTTGTCTCTCTGCTTGCGGATGTCTGTCTGTCCGTCTGTCTGTCTGTCTGCCTGCCTTTTCATCCGTCTGAACCTCTGGCCTGATGATCCCGTCTTCCTGCATTTTTTTTTTTTCCATTTCATAATCCCTCTCTTCCTCCTCCTCATCCCCCCTTCGCTTTCCTCCTCCTTTCTTCTCTCCATTTTGTCATTTCCCTCTGTATCCCTCCCTCCTGCTGCCTTTGTTTACCTCTTCTCTCTTTTCATTTCCTCCATCGTTCTCTCTATTCATCACTCCTTTTTCCTCTCCTGCAACTCTCTATGGGCATCCTAAACATACTCCCCCCTTCCTCCAAAAAAACCCCAACATAATTCATGTACTCCCCACAACAATCATTCCCCTCACTCCAAAACCATCATTCATCCTCCCCAATCCCCAAACCCATCATTCATCTACGCCCCCCCCCCCCCACCCCAAACAGACTCGTCCTGCCTCCTCTCCGGCCTTGACCCCCCCCTGAGCTCAGAGAAAGGCACAGAGGACGAGTTTGACCCCATCCCCGTGTTGGTCTCCAAAAACTCCTCCCAAGGTAAGATCCGTGCCCTGGCAGGTAGCCTGGCCAGAGGCATGTAAGTTTAAGTGTGTGTGTGTGTGTGTGTGTGTGTGTGTGTGTGTGTGTGTGTCTCCAAGGTAAGGTCATGCCCTGGCAGGTAGCCTGGCCAGAGGCATTCAGAGGTGTCAGACCTCAACACACTTACATCTCAATATATGTACTACACACCCATCCACAAACTCATTCACACACACATTTCTATAAAGTTTGCAGACTTTCTGAGCACACACACACGTTCAGGGGCTCAGTTCTTACCATCTTTGCACATTGCATGCGCACACAAACGGAATGGAGGTGAGATTTAACACCACAATTTACTGTGTCTCACACACACAAACACACCCCACACACACACACACACACACACACACACATAAACAAACACACCACACACACACACACCACACACACCACACACACACACACAGGGTCCTGGTATCCACCGTTGTGCCCTTGAGCAAGGCACTTAACCCCAAGTTGCTCCGGGGACAATGTGATCCCTTGTAATATAGCTGACGTATGTACGTCACTTTGGTCAAGAAGTGTCTGCTAAATGTAATGTAATGTAATGGTATCTCTCCTGTCTAGCATCAGAGCCATGCACGTGTGCACACACACACACACACACACACACACACACACACACACACACACACACACACACACACGCGCGCACAGGGTCCTGGTATCTCTCCTGTCTAGCATCAGAGCCACACACACACACACAGGGTCCTGGTATCTCTCCTGTCTAGCATCAGAGCCACACACACACACACACACACACACACACACACACACACACAGAGTCCTGGTATCTCTCCTGTCCTATGTTATTATCTTCAATGTGGATGTAGAAATTACCAAGAGCCTGATCACATAAATTTGGGTCATGATCCGGGTCATTGGGTCATGATCTGGGTCATTGGGTCATAATCTTGGGTCATTGGGGCGTGAGTGTTTACCTTCTGAGATTCTGGGATATATTGTGGTTGTTTTTGCAACATTTGCACCACTGGTCAGTAATAGTGGAAAAAGTGCAACTTAATGTCTGTCTACTTCTGATAACCCCTGATTAAAAAAATCTTGTATGCCTTTCCACAGACTATAAAAACAGCTTCAGTTATATATTAATGAAAACATCTTCATAAACAAATTGTGTGGCACAAGGGTTATTCAATCAATCTCAATCTCTGACTGTCAATTTCAATGACTGACTCAATCTGTTGTCTTTAATAGGGCAGAACTATTTTGGAAAATAATCTATTTTTTAACCAATATTGTGATTGCGATTTAATATGTGATTATTTAATATGCGATTATGCGATTTTATTTTAAACTCTTTATTTTCTGTATTATTCAACAAAGACAATAAATCATTCTGTAGTATGACCAAGACAATATTAGATAAATGAAACATAAACTGTTTCCTGGAGGCCTGGCCTGTTATTGATGACATTAGGTGATACATGAATTGATATGAATGACATATTTTTATTGAACTACTTCAAACACAGTAGTATATTTGTTGAACATCCAGCCTTGAAAACATGTAAAAGCCTAGTAGGCCTTGTTATCATGCGCTGGGGGGGTGGGGGTGGGGGGGGGGGGGGACAGTGTGCCCCCTTGTTGTCCCCTTGTTGTCCCCTTGTTGTTTCTATGTTGTTACTATTTCATGTAGATGTGGTCTTCACACCGTACAGACGCCTCTCTGGGTAGTTGGGCCTTTTTCCACCAGGTATTCCTGTGGCCACCTTGTAGGAGGTCCTTCTCATAGAAGTTCTCACAAATCCTTTCTCTTTTTTTCTCTCTGCTTCTCTCTTAACTCCCCCCCTCTCCTCCCTCCCCCCCCCCCCCTCCTTTTTGGCTGCAAACCCCACCCTGAACCCCTCCCTCAGATGGTCACTCCCGCAGCAACAGCGGCAGCTCCGAGTCCAGCCTGCCCAGCCTGGCTCGCTCCCTGCTGCTGGTGGATCAGCTCATCGACCTGTAGAGCCGCAGGGCAGTGTGTGCTTCCGCTAGCCTCTACTAGCCGCTAGCCACCCCCCCCCCCCCCCCCCCTCCCCCCCAGCGCTCTGAAGAGGACGTCCACTTGCTTAGTCGCTCTCTCTCTCTCTGCTTCGTCCACCACCTTTTCTCCGGTCCACCCTGCTTCGGCCTGATCTGAGTCCTCCTCACCCTCCCCCACCCCCACAACCCCCCTCTTTACCACCCTCCTATCTGTTTCTCTCGCGCATCGATCTGTCCTTTCGTTTGGTGTTCTGTTGTGCTTCTTTGATCTGTCCTTTCGTTTGGCGTTCTGTTGTGCTTCTTTGATCTGTCCTTTCGTTTGGCGTTCTGTTGTGCTTCTTTGATCTGTCCATTCGTTTGTCATTCTGTTGTGCTTCTTTGTGCTTTTTCCCCCAGTTCCCTCCTTCATGGCCATCCATATTTTGCATTTAATTAATTTCTTATACTCATCTGCTTCCGTTTGCTTCTCAGTTGTCGTTCCACTTCAAACTCTTCAGGTTCCTTGTGAAGCGCGTCATGATTTCTTTCCCTCCCCATGACTCATTCTCTTGTCTTATTGCACTTTAACTCTTGAAGATGTGACTCCTTAAGTGACTAGTCATCATCCGCACTCTTTTTCCTACATCATCTGTGAAATGACACTCAGGCTGCTCTCTTCTGCAGTGCTGCACTGTCTGGATGGCAACCTGTAGGTACTTAGGTGGGCTCTGAATGAAGTTCATTTATCACTGTAAACTGGGGGTAAATTGTGGCCCATTGGTAAAGCTGTGGCATTGATTGTGGTAGTGATTACTTTTCTGATCAATCTAAATACACCGAATTTGACCCGATCAGGAAATAGTTTGACTATTATTGACATTTTCCAACAGTGAGTCAGGTTAGTTATGGTATGTTTGACTCAGCAATCGTTTGAGAGATGCTATGTGGAGCTTTATTTTCCATTGGGAATAAAGGTATCACATTCTGTTCTCAGTATTGGAATTGAATTAAACGGTTCAGAATAAATGGCTACCAGGACATCTCTAGTTCTCTGAAGGCTTGAGGTTCAGGTGTAGATTTTTTCACCTTGTCCTTTTACCTTCTAGACCAGTGGTTCTCAAATGGGGGTACGCAAGATTTTAAAGTATACATATATTTAAAAAGTAGAATCCATGCAAAAATACGTTAAAAACAATTATTTAATAAATATTTCAGGAAAATATAAGTTCATAAAATGAATTTTATATTTCAGTAGGCTATTCAATTCCATTATCCTAAAAACCCACAGTCCCCTCCATACCAGGATGGTTTTAAGTCTTTTTTTCTCAACTAAAAATGCTTTGCGCTGATTAGGGGGTACTTGGCTGAAAAAAATATTTCACAGGGGGTACATCGTTGAAAAAAGGTTGAGAACCACTGTTCTAGACCATTGACCCTCCGTTCAATCAACCTTGAGTGATCAAAAAGAACATTTGAGTCGCTGCAATTCAAAGCACTCTACTTTGATTGTGGCAGTATAATAGATCCAGAGGCTCTAGCGCTTTCAAAGCCGTAATGTAACATGCTGGCTGGTGTGTTGATGGGTTATTGTCCGGGGCCTTGACAGGCATTTTAGAGCTCTTCATCTTCATCTTCATCAACACCAACACATGCTCATTCGTTTTCCTGGTGGGTGTCTCATCGCATGGCTGTCTATTGATATATCTTTATTTTTTGTGGTCATCCTTTAACCCAAGCTGCTCTGAATCCTGTTTTCTGTAAATAGCCTCTGTGATGTTGATCGTTACCCCCCTCAAGACTATGTACATTGATGTATATCTGCAACACCTGATTCTGGTCCTATGAAGCAATTGTATGTTACCTTGTGTACAGAGCCACTGTTGACATTACCCTTCCTTGCCCCCTCCCTCCCTCCATAGTATACAAGAGATTATTTAAAAGTATATTTCGTGTAAGATTATTTGTGGAAGTACATGGAGTGGTAGAGATTGAATGTATGAAATGAGTATCAGTAAAAAAAAAAAAAAAAGCTAATATATGTATATCATTCTATAATAGCTGTTCAGAGAACTTCTTTATCTTTATCTGTGATCTGTGTGTAAAGATGTTGAGAATGTAAAGTATCTTCCTCTCTCTTTCTCTCTGGTTTAAACTCATGAAATACCATTGCTTTGCTGGCCAAGACCCCAAAAAAAAGACAATCCGTACTTTTTGGTCTCTTGAAGCTTACGTAGGTGCCCACAGCCCCTGTCTTTCAGTGGTTGGGTCCTGCCCAGCTATGTTGGCCAGAGACGGTTATATGTCAGTGGGTGAGCGCTATGTACAGGCTGTGTGTGTCCGCGCTGCTGGCTGCTGAGGCTAGCACACAGATGCTAGCACACAGATGCTAGCCTAGAGTTTTCATGAAGCTTTGCCGCTGTCCTGCTCAACCCCTCTGAGTCTAACTCAGGCATATCAGAGCATGAGCTTGTGTGCTATCTCAGAGAAGTCTACGCCATGATGCATTCGTGTTCAGTGTTCTGATGATTACTGTGTGAGTGTGTGTGCGTGTGTATGTGTGTGTGTGTGCGTATGAGTTACGTATGTACGTAACTCATGCGTGTGTGTGTGTGTGTGTGTGTCTGTATGCATGAGTTTGTGAGCTTGTGTCTCTGGATGTTAAGGATTATGTACTGTAGTCCAGGTGGTGAGGTTATATCTGTATCGCCAGTGGCTGTGGTGACAGCTGCTCCTCTAAGATTAAAATAACTGAGCTTACTATGGGCACCTCGACTGGCACCTTTCTGGGCATCTCTACCGTCGGAAAGCACAGGCCCTCCTCTCTCTGGCAGAGTGCCCATCATATCAGGTCTTGAAACAGATCTGTGATGATCTCAGTAACCACCCCTCCTTCATATGACCTTTGCATTGCAGTGGCCAATATACGTTTTCTTCTTAGAATTAGCAAAATTCATCAACGTGGCAAAATGAATCCATTAAAGTGGCTGTGTCCATATAGCATTTATTTTCTGGAAGAAAAAAGCTGGGGAGTACGTCAGCCCAGCACTTCAAAAACATCCTTTTGTTACTTAGTTTGTTTCATTGACAGCATCCAAATGACCTCACACATGCCTTTCTCTGTCATTTGTATGGGTGTGTGTGTGGGGGGGGTTACATTTCAGGTATCATATGTTGTGATGACACCAGCGCCTTTTTCAGAGATTTTTAAACAAAAAACTCTTGAGTGTCCGTTCAAAAAATGCAGTACACTCTTTAAAAAGGCGCTTTTCTAGGAGTCCACATACCATATGTTTCCAATGGAAAAAAAATGAAAGAAAGAAACTGGCGCTCAGAAAAACAACGCAATATGGACATGGGCCCTGACATCCTTGACTTGCTTTTAAGTGAGGTCATGTTCCCAAGCACCATCTTATCATTTATGAAATATTCATTGATTGGGGTTTTCCATCTTAAGGTGTCTGCCACCATAGAGCCATTCCCTATGTAGATTATTTGATTTTAAATTCCCTGTATAGGCATGACATTTGAAGTTGGTCAGATAGCTTTTAGTTGATACTTTTGACATTGACTTTTCTCTGAAAATCTCTGGAAAATTTGCGACGCAACCTGCATCCATTGATCTCTGTTTGGCCAACCTATGCAATCTCTGTGTTACCACCCTGCCAAACCCCCTCCTTTCCCCTCGATCGTAGAGAGCCATTGTCTGTTGCAGAGGTCTTGCCTGTCGCTGGTTTAGTTACCTGTACATTGTGAAAATCAAAGACCCTTTTCTGGTGTGCTCAGTTGTTTTATTTTGATAGAAAGATAGAGAAGTTTATTTATGACCATGGTCACCCAATGATGCAAACCTACCCAAGGGTCTCTGTAGCAAGTCCCCAAAACCGTTGTTAGAACCTTAATCATTCGATGTACACCTTCTATTTTTGTGAAGAAAAAAGGAGAACCAAGAAATGGGGTTGTTAAATAAAATAAGTGTAATTGTGTGGAGTTTATTTTTCTTTGATGCAACTGTGACATTTGTGCATGTGCACACACACATACATACACACACACACACAAACACACACTCACAATGTAATGAGGGCATCATCTAGAATAAGAATCAGTAAATCAATATGAGAGACAGAAGCGTTATTCTAACGGCATATCATAGACTGACCTAATAGGTACAGTATGTAGTTCATGTAGTCATGGCATATAATTGATCAGTAATATACTAGACATTGAGCACGTTTACATGCACCCTAATAATCATTATCTGATTTCTGGAGTTCATATTATGATTGGGTTCCATCTGTTGTCACGCAACAATGGGCTGATCTGATTCTTTATTCTGAAACATTTGCTGATGCCCATCTAGAGCAGAAATCTAAATTCAGCCATAGTGTGTATTAGAGGTCTGCGCGGGACTGATTTTTCAGTCCCGCTCCCGCATTAATGTGTCATTTTTAGTCCCGCTCCCGCCCACTAAAGCCCGCATGCAGGAGGGATAGCCTATTCAGCTTTTCTTTCTGTCTTACGAGGAGCACACACACCTGAGAAAGACTTCAGATGTCAGTTTCTTGGTTCTGAATGTAAGCTAACAACTGAAGTAGGCCTAGCCTGATGCCCTCTTCCTCTGTCATGCTTTCGATTTCGAGTTTTGACAATGAGCAGCAGGAACAAATTGAACCCACGTAAACGACAATATAGGCTATAGGCCTGCTATCCATCCGTTATGCTTAAACCCCGTTTTTTAATGCTGCCTAACAGAACATCCAGCTGAACTATAGTTATGAACACTACTTTAATAATTTCCATCCCGCAAACGCACCTCTCTCATCCCGCCCGCTCCCGCAAAGAGCTTTCAAAAGTTGTCCCGCGCCGCACTCGTTTGTGTCGGGACCCACGGGTCTACTGCGGGAGTGCAGACCTCTAGTGTGTATTGTTTATTTTGCTCATGATATGTCTTTTAATAATACATAAAATAACATAGACAGAAGAAAAAGGTTAAATAGTCCAGTTTTTACTGCAGTGGATATTTAACAGTGTTCCCACAGATCTTTGAAATCCATGGATGTTTGTTAATTTAAGGGAGAAAATGGGTAGGAGTCATTAAAAGAGCTTGAATGTATATGGTTTGCAGAATAATATAATTTTAGTTCTTTTGTATACATTAGTTAACATTTAACATAAGTAGGTAAGCTGTTTGAATATGTATTTTCCGTTCTATGTGCCTCCTTGTTTCACATGCCACTTGCACACTCAAACTCTAGAAAGTAACCACAAAACTGGATGAATGATCAGAGAAACTCTAGAAAGTAACCACAAAACTGGATGAATGATCAGAGAAACTCTAGAAAGTAACCACAAAAGTAACCACGAAAGTAACCACAAACCGCAAACATCGCAATGCTTTATACCACAGTAGTGATCGCAAACATCGCAATGCTTAATACCACAGTAATGTTCGCAAACATTGCAATGCTTTATACCACAGTAGTGATTGCAAACAGTGCAATACTTTATACCACAGTAGTGATTGCAAACATCACAATGCTTTTTACCACAGTAGTAATCGCAAACATCTCAATGCTTTATACCACAGTAGTGATCGCAGACATTGCAATGCTTTATACCACAGTAGTGATCGCAGACATTGCAATGCTTTATACACCAGTCAACCACACACCAGCTGCAGCTATTTTAAATCTTCAGCTGACAAGCATTCAATAAACAACTGATTTGTTGAACTGCGTCAACTAACATAATGCTGCATCAATTTGTCTCGTTTGTGATTTGTACCTTTGACCTTTGGTGAACTTTCCTTCTAGATCTGTTGTGTAATCCACATAGGCTGTAATGGCCTGCCACTTAACCTTTGACCTTCGGTGAACTTTACATTTATATCTTTTGTTTAATCCACATAGGCTGTAATGGCCTGCCACTTAACCTTTGACCTTCGGTGAACTTTACATCTAGATCTGTTGTGTAATCCATATAGGCTGTAATGGCCTGCCACTTAACCTTGGCCACACGCTTAATGGTTTGAGATTAACCGTTTCTCTGCTGGAGACGTCGATAACACTGCTTTCTGTGCTGTCGGGCTCAAGGTAAGACTTGAACTCTTTGTGGTTTCATCACGTCATCCACCTCATTCTTCAAACCAAATCTCCTATTTCCTCTACCTCTGATATAGCTCTCATCTATCGCTACTGATCCCCTGTAACCACAGTGGCACCCATACAGTCCTTCGTATCTGAACATGTTCCCAACATTGAAAAAGTAGATATGCACACCAAATACAGTAGCTCTTATTACACTGTGTTATTTGCCAGTGACATTTCGAGCCAAAACGTTATCCCTCAGACTTAAGTGAGAAATAAGATGATTTCATGGGAGCTATTTTGTGTCACTCTATCCATTTTTCAATGTTGCTAGATGTTTGTAAACCCAGCACCCATCCGAGTGGACATTGTGATGTCCATAGGTTTTTGTCATTATCTGTTTTGACATGCCCTCAAGCCAACATGTCACACTACTCTTCAAACCACAATCTGAAATGTTACGCCACTCAGTCTTTTCCTCTTCGCTCATTTCACACTGCTCATTTTGTGACGTGCATTTGCTGTCATTTGTGGCGTGCATTTGCTGTCATTTGTGACGTGCATTTGCTGTCATTTGTGGCGTGCATTTGCTGTCATTTGTGACGTGCATTTGCTGTCATTTGTGGCGTGCATTTGCTGTCATTTGTGGCGTGCATTTGCTGTCATTTGTGACGTGCGTTTGCTGTCATTTTCTGCAGTTTCTCATCATGGCGCATCAATTTCTCATTGAATATTTGAACATCCGCTAAGCGCGAACGTAACCGTGGGGAGCAGCCCTCACTTTTGACACCTCCATGGTGTACTCTTTGATTTACTTGATTAACATGCACATATATGTCAGTGGTGGTTAAGGAGGATTATTTTTACAGACCTAATATTATAAAGATATAATTTAATCATAAGATCTACCTAAATGAGGTTAATGATATGTTTGTGTGTGTTTCAAATACAGTATGTTCCAGAAATAATTTGCTTTGCACAAAGGTTTCTGTAGAATATGTTCCTTGATTAAGTGTTGTCTTGATTAAAGGAGTCTCGTGTGTCCTTTTCAATGGTCCAGGAAGTCGCATCTTTCACAGTGTTCCTGCCAGACTGATGTTCTATTGCTTGGTTCCTCCACAGAAGCCCAGCAGGGTGTCAACGGCTACGGTGTGTATGTGGAACCCCAGGCGGGGCCGCTGTTGGAGGCTCTGGCAGACGGCGTTGGGGAGGTGCGAGTAGCCGCTGAGGAGGCTGTGGTGGTGCCCCCCCCTGACCAGCCACAACTGCTGCTTCTGCTCCAGGCGCCCCCCCAGCAGTCCAGCGCGTCCTTCACACAGCCCCCCCACCAAGGGCAAATGCAGGACACCCAGTCGCCCTTCGATGATGTGTTCATGGGCGCACCCTTCCGCCCAGGCAACGCAGACGTGTTCAGCAGCGCTCCGTTCCCCCTGTCCCAGACCCACCATAAACCCCCCCAATCCGCTCACGCCCCCCAACCTGCTCACGCCCCCCAGCCCGACATTTTCTTGCAGGCGCCCTTTGGTAAGAGGACTGGGGTCAATGCCACCTCCACCACTGCTACAGTCAACGCCTGTGGGGCGCCCCCTTCTCTCCACCCTTCTCAGCCTGTCCAGCCTCCCCCCCAGACCCACATGCTCACCCCTCACAGGACCCCCGAGCAACCCCCCCCTCTGGGTCCTGTGCCGTCCCTGGGCATGGGTGTGGGTGCGGGCATGGGTGCCCCCGTGCGTCTCCTGCGCTGCTCAGAGGTGCCCCTGCCCCAGCAGCCCGTGGCTGCCCATCGCGTGGTCTCCTCTGTGGGACAGCAGGCTGCCGTGGGCTCCGTGCCTGTCGGGCCCCTCCACTCCTGGGCGGTGGGCATGGGTATGGGCATGGGTATGGGGGTGCGGGTACCCGTCGTGGACCCATTTGTTGCGGCGCCCTTCCACCCCAGGGGCACACAGGGGAAGCCTTGACCCGCCAAGCTAAAACTTCCTTAGCCTCCCAAACCCCTTAAACACACACACATGCACGTATGTGTGTACACATACACACAGATTATTCAACCCACAGTTCACTTTGGTGTCCTAGGGGGTATACTAAGTACGAGGTTTAGCCGGGATCACATTAGCCAGCGGCAAACGTAACGCAACGCTCAGACCATAATAAGTTTTATCTCGTTCCTAAGCAACACAAACGGTTTGTCAATTGTATACACTGGCATTGCGTTTTAAAAGATGAACCAAGTTCAACGCTCAGCTTCTTAAACGCTAGCGGTTAGAGATGCACCGATTGCAATTTCTTGGGCCGGTTCCAATTTCCGATTTTTCATAGAGTTTCACCTGCCGATACCGATTGTAGCCGATTCCGATTTCATTTCTTCTAACCATTTTCCAGCACACACAAATAGTTATTTTCTATCTTTTCTTTAATAGATTATGTTAATATAGAAATGTAATCAATAATGAAATGGCTGTTAAAAAATGGAACCGGTGATTAGACAGATTCTTCTTCAAGTCTAACTTCAGCTGCAGTATCAAACTATAATGCCAGTGTAATTATAATGCCATATGCTATGCTATAATGCCAACTACAGTGTGGGACATTCATTTCACAGACTACTAATATAAACGCACTGTTATGAAACATCCATTTTTTTTTCTCACATCCAATATCCAACTAAAGATCTAAGAACAATTTTCATGATACATTTGAACATGCTACCATGGAACATATTTTCATATGCATTGATGAATTTATGGGAGGGCGAGGGAAAAGTGGGAGTAGGCCATCACGCAAACACAGGGGAGGAAAAGTGCTAATAGCGATTAGGTGCTCCACAATATTATGAAAACAGAGCACGTCTGTTTTGCGGTGAAAAACCTAAATACAAATTCCGGTTAAATGCATTACATCACTTAGGCTATAGAAACTTGAAAGAAAGAGAGAAAGCTGATTCAGTATTCAGAGCATCAGTTTTCTTCATTGTAGGCTACAATGTCAAAAGCAACTTTAACTTGTGTTTCTTTCTAATAGGCTATGGTTTGTTCACTTTCACGACATCCACTTCTCAATCTGCTAGGCATAACCCTAGTCTACGTGCAGTAAATAGTTCTAGTATTTTTTTTTAAGTGAAGTAGAACTACTAGGGCTACTGTATGTCGCTGCTTGTTTACATCTTATTATCATGTAACCTATGATCGCTAAACTTTGATTCTTTTTAATGTCGCAATCGGTTATCTCCGTTCAGCTGCGCTTGTGGTTCAGCTGTGGGCACGCAATTAGCGGCAGGGATGGGCGGTGATGAGCGATGTTTACGTAGCCTATGAAGTGACAGCTTAGTAAATTCCACGCAATATGGCAAAGCACAGCGTTCGCTGCATAGAAAAACTCAATAGCCTATTAGCGCTTTCTGTGTAGCCCTACGTCCAGCCCTGAGTGTTGTCCTGGTTGCTAGCTTCTTCAAACTTTGCAAACTCAGCTGGGTGTTGTTACAATTGCAGCAGGCGAGTGCATTTGACCGGCATAAAATCGGCATGTCTCAGACGGTCATGGCCGATCATGAGAAAATCGGCCGGTTCCGGTCACCAGCCGATCTATCGGTGCATCTCTACTAACGTTACGCCAGCGTTGCCACCGTTCTGCTGCCGAACCATAGAGAACAATAGGAAACCTGCCGCTTGCCGCTGGCTAATGTGATCCCCGCCTTAGTGAATATTGGCTTACTCTACATTAAGTCGTAAACGTACTGAAAGAAAACTCCTATGACTTTTTTTGTTTGTTTATTTTGTTTTGCAAACAAAACCTTTTTCCTTGCTAGACAGAAATTGAATGTGGAGTAGATTGGCACCAGATCAGGTCTCAATCTGGTCTAGGATCAGCTTGTGTCTAGAGGGAGCTCACTGGAGCCGAGGTGCATTATGGGAAGGAGGTGGAGGGGGGGGGGATATATGCACCTCTGTACTAATGCAAACCTTTTACTGTTACTGTTAGGAATACTCAAAAAAGACTAATTCATAGTCAGGTGACAAATGCCGCTCGAAAGAAAAGTAAACACGGTAACACGCCTTGACCACAGCAACACTTCAGAATAAAGGACTTTGAGTTGCTATCCAGTTAGAGTGACAATCGTGACAACGTCTGCGCTGTTTCAGAATTGTTGACAAGGTCTGAGACACTTTAGCAGACAAATTTTGTCTCCTTTTACGCCAAATTACTCTAAATTGGCCTTCAGGGCTTGTGCGTAAATTAGCATGACCTGGCACACGGCATGCCAGGCACAAATCATAGCTCAACCATTTCACACTAATCTCGCCATGTCAGTGTTACGCCTTGAAAAGGGAATCAGAGATCATGGATTATTACACACACACACACACACACACACACACACTTGTTTAGTTCTCAGTCCCCTGTGTGTGAAGTGTGGGGATCTCTCAACTTGCGTCCGTCTCAGAGAGACCTGAACCCATCTCCTCTGGACTTTTTTATTTTTTTATTATTATTTTGATATCGGACTACCTCGAGTGTCTGACGAGATGTCAGATGTTATAGCCTTTAGGAAAAGCTGTCAGCACTTTATTTTCAGCCCACATCTCCGTCTTGGTGTTCCCTAAAACAACCCTTCTGCAGGGGCAGGAGCAGCGCTCAACGTGGAGCCTCCCCTCCCCCCTCCCAGCCCTCAGTATGTGTGGATGTTAAGATGCCCAGCGCCACATACTCTGTGCCCTTTAGGACCATGAGTATAGCTGTATAGTCCTTCTATTATTCTGCCCTTGTATCCTCTGCAGTATTAAAAGTGGCACACGTGTACATGTGTCCGGGGAAGGAATAGGTCGCTCTTGGCAAACCCAGTCGAGACGTCAGGCCATGTATGTTAACCTCTTGTGTAACGGTAGTGTAGTGTTTTTCTCATGAGATTGTAAGGAAGTGATCTGCTCTGGTCGGCTCTCTTTAACCCCGAGGCCAGTGCAGACAGATAGGACCCTCAATCAGTTGCTGTTTGGAAAATGTACTGTATGTTAACACACACGCATTTAAACACACACACACTCTCTCAAACATGTACATATATGCACAGGCACACACACACACACACACACGCACCCTCAGCTTGATGAGCTGATGAGCCTGAAGACGTGTCCAAGCATCCCTTAACACAATCAGTTGAGAGGTGCGTGCGTGCGAGCGTCTCTAACCGTCGCAGGCACATTGCATCTGTGAGGTGTCTCGCTATCGCTGAGAAGTGCCCGCATGGCTGCATAGTTTCAAACAGAAAAGGTGTGACCACGACACGTGAGACTGGAAAACTGACAACAACTGTGGCATTTTTAAACGGATATGAAGAAGCAGTGAATCTTCTAGCCAGTGGCGTGCACATTCCATGAGATGCCACCACCCCCACTCCCTGCGCATTCATCAGGATCGTCGCAGCAGGTGGCGTTTGGCGAAGGAAAGGGCATCAGTGTGTCCTGACAATGTGAAGCCACGCGAGTCCTTGCGGCCGTCGACTGGCTGGCTTGGCCAGGCATTTTTTACTTAAGGAGTCATGCCTCTCATAGGAGCCCATGGAGTCATGCCTCTCATAGGAGCCCCATGGAGTCATGCCTCTCATAGGAGCCCCATGGAGTCATGCCTCTCATAGGAGCCCCATGGTGTCATCGCCTCTGACGTTCTACCCGTGTTTATGGTTGTATTCAGTGCTTTATTAAAGAAAGACTTTTTTTGGTATTAACTTGTGTGCGTCCCATTACTCAGTTGTTCATTACTTGTGTGTGTGTGTGTGGTTTTTTTTTTGGTAAATATCGATGTGTGGATGTGCATGCATGTACTGTGTGTGTGAGTGACTGAGAGTGCAGCCTAGCCTAGCAGAATTACTTGGCTATGGAATCCCAAATCTGGTTTGCGTTGAATGAGAGCATGCACAAACTTTATAGTACCAGCCAATTCAGTAGGCTAACTCAAGACTTCAAGGCCATCATATACAACGTTTTTAAGCAACAAACAAAATACTAACATAACAGTGAAGTGGTTCGTTTTTTCATGGTTTATTTTTCCAAAAGCATCCTCTCCCCATGTGTCTATTGCATTTAGGCCTACGTAAGGAGCTTGGAACAAAGTTGGGTTATTTTCATTTTCTCTAGGCATATTTATGCTCAACAAATATCGGCAGTGAGGTCATGAGAAGGCTATCAATGAACAGAAAGATAGATGGATTGATCCCCAAGGGGAAATTTAAGGTCTGAGTAGCATACAGACATCACACACAACATTCACTAACAGCAGAAAAAGTAATAAAAGTATATAATATAAAAAACACAACTAAGCAATAAGGACAGTAGAAGATAAATAATATACTAAAATACAAATTATACTAAATATAAATCAAGTCTAAAACAGTATCCACATAGTGTGCTTAGGGGTGATTAAGCATGAGGCGCTTGCAATGACTGAGGCAGGGACTGAGCCTGTGAGTCTCTGTGCATAGTGAGGTAAGGTGCTCTGTGAGAGTGAGTGTCATGGTGATGGTGCAAATGAGTACTGGCAGAGAATGTCTAATAAGGGGAGAACTGCCACTCTTGAAAACTTCCGGTTTCTGAACTGGTTGCAGTTACTTCTGTGGTTCCACATGAGGGCGCTCGTCCACGAGTGCAGAATGAATGGAGGTCTATGGAGCTGTACTCCTCAAAATCCACTTTTCTCGGGATTTAATTTTTTCCCAAGTAATTTGAATATTGTATTCGAAAGGGGAGGTAAAGAAAATACACTTGGTTGAGTATTGCATTTTTTAAAGTCACTTAATTGTTCTAAAAAGCCTTTCAAACGTGTCAATGACATCATTCATTAGCACAATGCTAGCGTGTTATGGGCAACAACGATTTGTCAACGACAATCAGGTGAAAGAGACAAATTTAGCCGTCTAGCTCCATTGACTCCTTTTCATTTTGCACTCATGGCGATCGCCCAGTGGAACTTTGGTAGAACTGCAACCAAAATTCGGTACCATGGGACTTAATACGGAGTGGCCAGGCTCTCCGTAGACGGGCTCTGGTACCGGTAAGTCCAACAGTGCAAGAATAAAGTCTAGAGACCAGCATAAAATAAATATGGACATATAAGAGAGTAGGCAAGGTAATATAAAAAAATATATCAAAAAACTATATCAGTGCAATAACGGGTTGACGTAATAGGGTTACAGCCATTATACAAGTATTGATTATAAAGCATTAAGTATTAAGTAAAGGTATAAGGGTGGCCACAATCCGGCTGTGGGATGGAGGAAGGGGTTATGCATATGTGCTAATATAGCACGCAAACAGTGAAGCAGTAAGACAGTGGTAAAAAATGACTAGTGGGATAGACAGTACACAAACATGGAGAGGCAGACAGACTATGCGGAGAAGTCTATCTCTCTGTAGTAGGCTATGCCTTTTCAGCATTTATGAGCGATAGTGTAATCTACACTGCAGCCATTTTTAGTGTCTAGCCTATAACATCAAATAAATCGATTGTCATCGGATGTTGTATGTTATGCACGTCCATAGTGGCATATTTACACGCACAACACTATTAAAGAGCATACGGTATCCAAAATGTGTGTAGTAGAGGCTGAGCTCCACTGCTACGCTGTGGCAGGCCGAGCGTAGGTTGGAGGAGCTGGAGGTGGACACAGAGAGCCGGGGCAAGAAGAACTCCGAGCTCAACAGCACTGTGCTGCGGCTGGAGGCTGAGGTACACGCACAATACGTACAATGATACACACACACACACCCATACAAATGTTCAACCCACAGGGACACTTGGGGCCCGTCCACACAAGGCTGTTTTTTTTTAAAACCGGTGAACGTTTTTATCGGTTAGGCGTTGCGTCCACATGAGGCCAGCA
>NC_055969.1:27624269-27909269 GCF_018492685.1 Alosa sapidissima
GACATTTCCTAGAACAAAATGCCTTGTTCTTTAATGGGAGGACAAGAAGAGAAAACTGGAGAGAGCATCATTAAAGGAGGGATTCAAATGTATAAAGCAGTATAAATAAGAAGTTCACATTGGCATTGGTCCAACACCATAACAAGAACAGACGAGTCCATTAAACCTCATAAAAGCTCATAACTCAGATGCTCCTTTCTTTGGTGAGTAACAGTGAACACCCAAAACAGAGTACGTAATGCTAGGGTTGACATGGGTGTAGCCCATCTTTTTTCTGCACTGTACTGCTGTAGGCCTACTGAAGGGGAAGGGATGAAGGGAAAGAATGATTATGTTGGATGTTGGGAGGGGAGGAGTATTCCATGTAAACCCAGTCTCAATGAGTGATGGTTTCCATTGTTTTGGAGCCACTCCTGTGCAGTATTTACCAGAGCTCAACTCCCAACTCTGTGTCAGTGAAGCACTAAAAAAAGTGTTCAAATATACCCTGAAAATGATTAGATTAGATTAGGGATGTCCCGATCCGATATTTGGATCGGATCGGCCGCCGATATTAGCAAAAAATGTGGGATCAGCCTGCACGGGAAATTCCCGATCCGGACTCCCGATCCAGTTTGTTTTCAAAACTCCGGTCCGTGTTTTCCAGCGCACCGATGTAGGTAATCCATTCCAGTTTTTTTCAGCTTTCCCCCCAAAAACCCGGTCCGCGTTTTTCAGCACACCTAGCGACCTGTCCAGCATCCCACTTGTCTGTGCATGTCCCACTAAGAATTTAAAGTTATCGAGCAAACATTTCATGTCACAGTTGAATTAATATAGCCTAATGTTAACCGCGACCGTCCGCGAGACCCTCTTACTATTAAGGCTCTTATGCATGTTGCTGTTGCTGCTGACAGCTTTGCCTGTCTAACGAATGTTATCTTCGCGATTTAAGATTGTTTGTGTAATGTATAGGCACAGCACATACTTTAATTTCCCTATTTTTACAATCGGCTAGCCTAACAAACGCATTTCATTTCAAAAAGCAACCTGGTCAATCGCTAACAACTAAGTGCACCTAGGCCTACAACTCTACACATCCAAAAGGGTAGAAGCTTCCAGTAGGCTATCATAACTTTTTTTTACCGTTTAGTCTGTGCATCGGCGCAGCCTACAGTACGACGATGTGAATTAGTGACAGCTGTTGTCGCAGTAAACTTAAGCTCCTGTCTCTAAATAGTGTAGATAGGCCTACAGTACGTGCTATGTTGCTTGATTTTCTGTAATAAATGCAGCCTGTAGCCTAGGTTACTTCAGCAAACCCAGACCAGTTGTGGCATCAGTTTCGTTTTTAAATATGTTATATGTTGTTATAGCCAATTCAGTGTGTGTGTGGTAATTTGGCTATTTTCTACTCAGGTTTTGTGTGTGTTGCTTTTATATATACTTTTATATTGTTTACACTGATGGCTTTTTTTAAGCCTTGGTTTACACTCTTGAGCAGAGCACTGTTGCCAATTCAGTTTGTGTGGTTAATTGACTTTATTTTCTACTCAGCTTTTCTGTGTGTTTTGCTTTTTTATACAGTTTACAATATTGTTTGCACTGATGGCTTTTTAAGCCTTGGTTTACACTCTTGTTGTTCAAGAGCAGAGCACTGATGCCAATTCAGTTTGTGTGATTAATTGACTATTTATTATTTTGTGTTTATTTAACCCTAAACAGGTCAGCTTCTCATTACCAACCACTGTGGATTATTAAAACTAACCTAATTAAGTTGGCTAGTTGTTCTTAAGAGTAAAACCCTTTTCAACATGAGTATATCAACAAAATAAGTAAATATCTTTAATCTTTAATACATGCTTGGATCGGCCGGTATCGGTATCGGCCGATGCTAAAAGCTACAATATCGGTATCGGATCGGAAGTGCAAAAAGCTGGATCGGGACATCCCTAGATTAGATTAGATTCACCTTTATTGGAGATTCTCTTAAGTCTTATCAAAACTCAATCAAAGCAACAAAGGCAGATTTCTATACTGAGCTCATTGATAATAATGCTCACAGACCTAAAGAGTTGTTTAACGCAATTAATTCTATCATTAATCCTCCTTCTACTTTATCCTCTCTGCCTGCTACAACAGAAACCTGTGAGATGTTTCTCAATTTCTTTATTAACAGAATTGACAACATACAACACCCTCAAATTCTAATCATGCTTTGTATCAGTCTGTAATTAGCCACCTCCAACCAATCTCTTCCTCACAGTTGTCAGACGTGGTCTCATATAAAGCAGCCTTCTTGCCATTCTGATTTTCTTCCATCTCACCTTTTCAAAGAAGCTTTTGCAGCCATTTGCCCTTTTGTCTTGAGCACCATTAATAGTTCTCTGGCAAATGGAGTGGTACCTTCTGGTTTTAAACACACTATTGTGCTACCTCTCCTGAAGAAGCCTAGTGTTGATCCCATGGATTTGAAAAATTATAGGCCAATATCTAAACTGCCCTTTCTCTCAAATATATTAGAAAAAGCTGTTCTGTCACAGGTTTCTTCCTATTCAAACACCTCTAATATCCTTGACAAGTTTCAATCTGGTTTCTCGTTACTTAAGGTCCATAATGATATACTGCTTTCTGTTGGCTCTTGTGCCCTACTGGTCCTTCTAGATCTTAGTGCTGCTTTTGACACCATTGACCACAGGATCCTTTTAAAACGCCTGGAATTGAAGTTGATCTGCAAGGCACTGTTAAATTGGTTCAGATCTTATTTAACTGATAGCTCTTTTTCAGTGCATTTAGGTAATGCTTCCTCATCATCTGCTCCTATTAAGTGTGACGTCCCCCAGGGTTCTATTTTAGGGCCTCTATTATTTTCTTTATACATGCTTCCCCTGGGCTCCATTTTAATCAATACAACATTCTGCTTTTTGTCTACAAAGCTTTAAATGGCTTAGCTCCTCAATATCTCTGTGATCTTTTAAATCCTTACTGTCCTCCTAGACCTCTTCGATCATCTTCCCAGTGTCTTCTTTGTGTTCCTGTCAGTATAGGCGGATCGGACCCAAGTGCAAGACTCCTCCAGGCAGAACTTTGAAAAACACACTTTATTGACTGACAAACTTACTAACCGACAGAACTTACAGGGTAAACAGAGAGACAATCCGACAAGGAACAGAGAAACAGGAGGGTAGAAATACACATAACAATTAACAGAAAGACAGAAGACTGGACGACAATTTACTAAATCGTGCGCACGTTTTACTAAATCGTGAGCACGATATACTAAATTGAGAGCACAATTTAGTAAAATGAGTGCACAATTTAGTAAAACATGCGCACGATTTAGTAAAATGTGCACACAATTTAGTAAAATGAGCGCACGTTTTCTGGATGTATACCAAAACATATCTTGCAATGACACCTCCTGGGCTCCGTGTATACTCAAGTGGAAATGCCTGTGGTGTGGACTGCTGTGAGTTCCACGGCACTGAGGTTTTCCGATGACTCAATCAGGAACTCAGCTGTGCCTGAGCGAGCCATCCTGAACAGCTTCCTGACCCTTTTGTTTTGAAATGCATACACAACAGGATTTACAAAGACATGCATGAAGGCCAGCGATTCTGTCAGCATGACGGCTAGCTGAAGGTTTTGGTGGGTGGTGCAGTCCATTAAGATATGAAGTTCTTGCAAAGCATGCAAGAACACAACAACACTGTAAGGGAGCCAGAGGATAAGGAAAGTCACCACATATGCCAGTTCCTGTCTTAAGAGTCCACATGTGTTGTTAGGGAACTTTTTCACCATGTAATAACTGATCTGTGCTGAGCAGACAGACATGATGATGAGTGGCACAACAAATCCTGCAATATTTTCCTCAAATTTCATGACTGTCCTCCAGGTGGACACATGATGGTATGTGCATATCTGATGGCCATCATGCTCATGAGTCTCAGCAAAATACACATGTGGAATTGCAGCCAACAAAGAGAAGATCCATAGAAAGAATGCCATGCATTTAACTGAGATCCTTATTATTCTTACAGAGCAGAAACCACCAAACACACTGTAATATTTGTCTAGGCTCATGAAGGCAAGGGAAAAGTTACTGCTGTATAGAGTCGTAGTATAAAGATATGTGATTATTTTACAAGCAGACTGTCCAAAAATCCACTGGTCGGTTTGAGCATACACAGCAAAGAAAGGCAGCGTTGCTCCAAATAGAAGATCAGATATGGTCGTGCAAAGTGGTGGTATTTTTCTGATGGCTGCATATTTGATGAAAATAATTATCAACACAGCATTTGCCAAAGTTCCCAGTATCGCCACAATTGAGTAGACAGCGGGCAGAAACTTTTTTGCAAATTCTTTTAAATATGTGTTGTCGCAAAGTCCAAAACTCTCACTGTGATGGTCATCGTAATATTCACTGTAGTCCAAATACTCGAAATCGGTCTGTTCATCCATTTTCAGAGGTATCGATGGAGCGTCACCTAAAAAACAATTACATCCTCTCAGAAGTTGTAAAATGCCAATGGGCACTCAAAAAAAAGTATCCACGGCAACGTAGCCTATCCACGGTTTGCCAATCCACACCAAACGGTAATCCAGGTTAAGGAAAACAACCATGCTCATTCGTCAACACATTCATCAACACAGGATGTTAATTTCTAACGTTGTAGAAATTGTAAAGGACCAGTTAGATCGTTGTTGTCACACTCACGTTCAAACTTCCACAAGTGCATAGCCTTAGATTCCACAAATAGATCCGGCAGAGGAGGAGCATTTCATTTCGAAGAGAGGACGCAGCCAACATTAAACATTTCTATTTATTCATTAACAATTTTGGATAAAGGCATAGCAGACTGGCATGGGCATTTACACGTACACGTAAATGACAGATTGGCATGGGTTAACGTAACGTGTAGCCTACATAACAGATGGCAAGGGTTGACTAGACACCAATACAACAGAAGAAGAGGGTGGATTTGTGTGGATATGTTTCGGATTGTTTTGCTGTAAGGTCCATCCACATCTTTTCCACATCACCATGGTGCATGGCAACACTTATTTATACATTTCAATGTAGGCTACATTTACTCATTTAGCTGCTGACTCATTTATTCAAAGTGACTTACAAATAGGGACTGACCTTCAAGCTATAGTGTAAAAGGAGACGTTAGAGTTACAATAAATACTACCAAAGATAACCAGACGATGATAGTGCTGTAGTTTCAATGCCAACCAGGAAAGTAATCAAATGACAACCAGAAGAATTTCCTGTACATGGCTCCATTAATCTTCTCTTCAGTAATATGGATTCGGCCAATATCATGTGAGTATCAGTCCCAACACCATGATATTTCTTCCTCCTAACTTTGCTCAGCACCGCATGCTGCAAGCAATTAGAACCAGATGTAGGTTACAGCATTGCAAAACATGACCGCCAGGGATGGATTACTGCATGGGCCTCACATCAAACAAATTAAAAATATTCTGGGGGAGGGATCCCCAACCCCCCCCCCCCCCCCCTCCCACATATACAACAATAAGTGGGGGGCCCTTAATACATCTGGGCCCAGAGGCCCGAAAGTTCATAATCCGCCCATGATGACCGCTGCATGATGATGCCACCTGCTGCTCATTACAGTAATAGCACATTCCCCACGTTATCACCAGGCCCTGCATGTAGTCCTCCTCTCCATCCCCTACTCCTGTAGCTCTTTGGAAGCATCAAATCTTACATATTTCCATCTTGGTGGTTACTCAATCAGCGTTGAACAATTCAAGTCAACAATTTACACAATTGCTTAAAGTGCTTGAACATGAAGTTCAAATGTGTGTGTGTGTGTGTGTGAGTGAGTAAGTGAGAGAGAGAGAAAGAGAGAGAGAGTGTTTGTGAATTTGTCTGTGTCTACACAAACTTGTGTGCACTGCTTCCATGACAAAACACTCTAACAAGAGAGAAAGGATACTTTGGTGACTCTAATGCTTGTTGTGTATGTTTCTGTGTGTGTACATGTGTGTGTGTGTGTGTGTGTGTGTGTCATAATAATAGGGTTCAGAGCACAGTGGTGCTGTTGTGTATTGTGTCTGAAAGCACCTTTACATCATTGCCTGATTAAGCACTACATTTTTGCTGTGTGTCACTACACCATTAATGAGTCGTAATGGATGAAACATATCCTAGAAGCCAAACTAAAAGCAAACATTTCATTTTTGGCAAATCAGTTTGGCCACCACTGACTGTGCTAGCATGAAGAAACATGTACACCTAGGGACAAATAAAAATCTGTATTCCTTATCAGATGTAGAGCAAAGCCCACAACGTTTCCCGTAAATCAGTGGCAATCATCACTCTTCTCACAGTGCCACAGTCAAGTCCACATCACTTTTGAAATTATTATGCTGAGAACAACACTCTGCATCCCACAATGCTTTACACCACCTCAAGAGGTATGTTTCCCACAATACTTTACACCACCTCAAGATGTATGTTTTTCTGGTAAGAGTCTTTCCATAATGACCATTTTATGTGAAGAGTGCTCAGCAGACCCAATACTCATATCAGCATGATGACATGGCTCAACCCCTCCCATGTTCAACTCAAAGTTTCTTTTCTGAGCGAAATGACAAGTAGTGGTTAACTTAAAATATGTTTATGTGCTTTTACAGTCTGTCTGAAATATGTACAGTACAGTAGGCTACATACTTTTGGTTAAAGCCTGAGGATCTGTTCTGCCATGTACCATCATCAAGGTCCACACAATATAATCCTGGAATGATATAGCAAGCTTACACAGGTTGAGCTACGTCAGATAAGGTAAGTGCCCATAACACACACATGCAAACACACCCACCCACCCACACACACCCACACACACACACACACACACACACACACTTGGAACATCCCATTGTTACACAGGAATATGGGCAGTGATGGACATGAGCAAGTGATGGATGCTCTTTTCTTTTTTATCACTTTATTTGTCCATCTTTGTCACTGATAGACACTGAGCATGTACTATGCGTAAATGTGAAAACAGAAGAGCAATGCTATTCTAATGAAGGCAATTGACACTGAAAAACCACCATAGGCTGTAAATCACAGAACAACAGTGTGGAGGAGGGGACCATGGAGAAGATGAATGAACTTAATAACTTCTTCAACAGCTTTGACCACCCCTGTCCCCCATCCTTACCCCCCTCCCTCTCTCTCACCCAGTGCTGAGTCAGTGATGAGTCTCATTATCCTCCTTACTTCACCGTAGACCAGGTCAGAGGGGAACTGAAGAGGTTCCATCCCAGAAAGGCAGCGGGTCGGGCAAGGTGTGCCCCTGGTGCTGTTGAACTTGGGGAACCTCTACAGCACACCTAGAACCTGAGCCTGCGGTTAGGGAAGGAACTGGGGGAACCTCTACAGCACACCTAGAACCTGAGCCTGCGGTTAGGGAAGGTACCCACCATCTGGAAGACCTCCTGTATTGTTCCAGTCCTGCAGAAAAGCCGACCCAGTGAGCTCAATGACTTCCTACCGCTGGCGCTCACGTCACACCCGATGAAAACACTGGAGCGGCTTTTCTTCAGCATTCTCAGGCCTCAGGTATAGCATGCTCAAGACCCCCTGCAGTTTGCTTACCGGACAAAGGTTGGGATGGAGGATATAATCCTCTACCTCCTACATTGTGCACATCGTGATAAGGGAGGAGGCTCAGTCAGAATTCTCTTTCTTGACTTCTCAAGGGCATTAACACCATCCCAACCCCTAATGCTGCAGGACAAACTGGCCAGGATGCAGGTGGATCCACACTTGGTGTCATGGATAACCAACTACGTCACAGACAGATCACAGTTTGTCAGGTTGAAGGACATCACATCTGAGACTGTGGTCAGCAGCACAGGGGCACCTCAGGGGAGGATCTAATAGGATTTGACAAATTACAACCATAATCAAACATACTGTAAATCTACGCATTGGTATAGAAACATAAATCCAGGTATTCAAAAACCTGATTGTGCAACATTTGTATGTCTGGTCTGCTTTCTGGGTGCTTTTTGTGGCTAGTGGTTAAGCATCAGCATAGCTCAACTTAAAAAGAGAAAAAAAATGGATCAAATTCTACAGGAAACAAAGGGCAGAAAGAGAATTCAGTGGAAATAATGACCAATGTACAGTACAACCACTTTTTCCATGGTATTTCATGGTTCCATGGTATTCTGTGACTTTCACATCGGCCTACAGTAAGTGATGGCTCAAGATAGGATTATTGGGCAAGGCAAGCCAGTGTTTTTCAAGCAATTCTATGAAATCACAGCCTAGAAATCTAGACGCACCCTAGCTCGTCAGGCTAATGAAATCAGGTTTAGTTACTTAACTGTAACTGTACTTTCCTCGTTGGTGGAACACACTGCCAGTTCCTACAAGAGCAGGGACATCCCTCTCCATTTTCAAAAAACTCCTGAAGACCCAGCTCTTTAGAGAACATCTCCTCTCATAGCAACACTTACAACAAGTCTTGCTGATCCTAGCACTCACCAGCCATCTTAAACTGACACGTAACTGTTAAAAACAGCACTCACTGATGCACTTATTTTTACTGTACTACTGTAATGTTTTTTAAATTGTCCTAAAATTGTTGAGAATTGCTCTAAAACTTAAACTGTTTACCATGTTGTTAGTCGCTTTGGCTCAACTCCCTTTGAGGGGCCTTCTGAGCTTAATTCAAGGCAGGCACGTGGTTCATTTGGAACAGGCAAGTGACATTATCTGCTTGGTCTTAGAAACATGATATGTCCTGACTCCTTTGGTGACTTTTATTTTCTGGCTTGCTTATCTCTTGCTCCTTTTATCAATTCAAATGAACTCGCTTGTGACAGAGCATAAGAGCTCATTTAATTCGAGATCACCCCAATGATACTCCACATAGTTCTTAGTCCTGCTGTGGAAACGGATTGTAGCATGACACCCCCAGGACCCGCATATCTTACAGTATCAGCATCTGAGTCAACATTTTCCAGGCCTCCCTCACAGAGAATCACAGGGTGGGTCTACCCAAGGCCAAAAACATGTTCTCTCTTGCTCTTACTTGCTGGCTTTCACACACACACACACACACAGACACTCAAATGTGGTCTTACATATAATAATACTTCTTGCTGTAAACAACATTCTTCTTCATCAGACATGTACATGCTGTACTTATCCTCAGGATGTCCTGGAGTCAGCCCCTCTCAACACCTTCCAGCAGAGTCTAATTTATATTTAATAGGACATGTCCTTCTAATCCAAATCCAACCATAACAGCCAACACCCTCTCTTGTATGGAAATAATAGACAAGGCAGAAAGTTCTACTTTCTTTTCAAACTTATGTGAGTGATGTTTGTGAGTTATTTAAGTTTAAAACATTTGAATGGAAAAAATGCCTGTGCTGCTCTCTGTTGCCCATATATCTACTCAATTTTGCATGCAAGGCTGTTAGCGCCAGGCCGTCTCTCTCTACCACATGAGGCCCTGTATTTAATACACATGAAACTTACGCTGGGCCCCCCGACACCCCCAAAAATGCAGTTTTTCCTAACTAACTACCTCAACCGTGGCACTGAGGATGACAGAATTTCTATGGTATGTTGGTCTTCAACCCAGCCCATAACCACTCATTTGTGATTTGCACAAAATTTAAACCAAAAATTAAAATGCAATATCATGATACTGCTTAGATCGCCCCTATCTTCAGTTGAGATGTTCTGAACAGCATCAAATTTCATGTGTATGATTAACCTGACATCCTGTGGGGGTATGCCATGTTTCATGGAATTTCATCCATGGGGTGGGATAAAATTAATGAATATACTCTCTCTCACACACACACATACACATATAAACACACACGTGCACACACACATCCACACGCAGACACACACGCATGCACACACACACACGTGCATGCACGCACTCATGATGATTATGATGATAATCACATGTCCAAAATGCATGTCTGGCATAGTGCCACCATCTGGCATCAGATAGAATGTCTATTTCACTGGTCAAACCTCTACCATTCCGAGAAGTTTCTTTAGATTCATTTCACATTTGGTGTATGAACTCGCACTTCCAACACACACACACACACACAAACAGCAACATTGCACAGAACATTAAGTTATTGTTTACAATTCAAGCAAGGTCTCTGGCCAGGGTCCTGAAAGTCTTTGCATGTCTCGTGCAGGAGTCACTGCCCACACAAGAGTCAAGCAGGATCTGTGCCACACAAGCGTCAAGCAGGATCTGTGCATGCACCCCAAACATTCCCAATTGGACAGGTGGCAATAGGTGAGTAGGGTGGTAATACTGTGAATGTCAAAGCGGAAAAGGTGAACTGTAAATAGGTTAGACACAAGGTCAACACATTTCACAAATCATTATTTCTCCTCCTGAACTTCTGTTTCAACCACCGTTAATGTATGACAGAGATGGGAAAGCTCAGGCTGGTTTAAAAACTTTATTAACCTGATGATGATAAAAAAGCATTACTAGATGGCATCAGTTAAATAAAATGAACAAAACTCACTAGCAAACAGCAGACATCCAACATCATTCTGGGTGTGCCACAAAGCATCTGGAAATGTTCAATAAACAGTGGAACAAAAGAGAAGTCCAAGCAAACAACATCTCACTATACAGAAATCATTCAGTCAAGCTAATAAGATCAAGCAAATGAGCATTAATTACATTACCATGTCTCTCTGTGTGTGTGTGTCTTTGTGTCTCTGTGTGTCTTTGTATATGTGCAATGTAATCTGTGTTTTACCAATTTTGGGGGTTGCAAAGCATACACTACAGTAAACATGGATTAGCATATCATCATGGCCATTATGAGTCCGATCAGAACATCAGAACACTGACCAGCTCAGAGGTCATCTTCAGATGGCCCATGCTTACAACACACAGACCTGCAGAGAAGTCTGGAGTGTGGACATACTGTACACAAGCCAAAGGCATAACAAGAGGTTGTCCTTTTTTCCTCAATGCATTAGGGACACCTATTCTAAAAAATAAATGCTCTCAAAAGTACAATAAATCAGTTGAGCTTGTTATATTGTTATACTTGTTAAATATTTAATATATATAATGATATATATCCATAATTCTTTATTTTAAATATAGTTCTGTATGCATTAAAAGACTCAAGTGATCACAACCTTTTCAAACAATCAGACACAATGTCATTGGTCAAGAGCATTACAGGCACAGAGAGAGAATCCTCCAGACAATGTAAACGTTTGACAGGGCCTTGGGAACAAGCTGACATAGAGAGTGGTGAGAGACCAAGCCAAACATTAGGGTTTAGTTTTGTTTAAGGATAGAAACGAAGATCAAAAGATTGCCATCTCCATTTGGAGAGAGCTTGTCCTAATTTATCAACTGAGTGGAACTAGTTATGGCTTCCAAAGGTGTTCACCTACAAGAAACACGTTGCACAAAAACCTTTTCTGGCCGAGGAAAAAAACAAAGCAAAATACAAAACATATACAACGATCAGAATACAGAGAGACAATGAAGTCCGGTCTTTTGATGCAGATCGTCAAACGTAAAATACTAAAATAAAGGTCAAGGCCTTGGAGAAGCACATTGGGTGACTCGAAAGCTAAGAGTTGGGTGTGTGGATGTCTGAGATTTCACATGCAGTTCTATAGAGGCCCTTATGTTGATCTGGGTTGTGCAGAAGAGACATGTGGCACATTCTGCTTAGTTGTTTTTGGCACTGTTAGAGTGATGTCAACCTTTTTACCTTATATAATCTTCAGGCAAAGGTTTATTCAATTATGTAAATTGAATGAACATTTCACAAGACAATTAGGACACAAAAGAGTACTCCCTAAGGTCTATGTGGACAGTATTTGTGTGTGTGTGTGTGCGTGTAGTGAGGTCAACATTGCCCCATCTAGGATAGGTTATATTTAGCAGTGTTATATTTCAGAAAAACACTCTTCGCTGCAATATCAATGCAGCCCCCAATGTCACGTAGTCATACACAAAAGGAGACATTGTTTTCTCTACTCTGACAATAGCAAGAGGTCCACTGCTTAACCACAAGTGTACCAGATTTGATTTGCACACACTAGTGTTTTTTAATCTAATGACTGAACAAAATCACTTTCAAAAAGAAGGACTAACACACGGTTGTATCCAGTCTGCCTTGTGGATATGTATCCTCTCTCTGCCCAGTTTGGTTCCACTGATTTATGCTAATAGCATTCAGCAATTTAGTGTAATATTACATAATAAGCCTATGAATATAAAACAGGGTCTAGTAGCCTAATTATTCGGGACTGTGTGGATTTACCAGTAAAACAGGACCAACCGTATGCCCCCGAGGCTTCACATGCCTCATGAGTTACAGTACACATCTGTGTCTTCGTCACCATCAGAATGAACACACTGAGATGCTACACCAATGGGTCTGTTGACACAGCTGTCCAGTCCTAATTATAAATTAAAGGAGGTAAACAAAATAACAAGATTTCAGTGGAATTCTCAAACAAAAGTCATAAAGGAAACCTGTTGTTCTTATCAGATTACGAGAGTCTTTATTGACTTTAGAAACGGGGGACCCCTGACCTCACAGACGGCAACCTGAATGGGTTTCCACAAAGACGAGAGGTGTGGTTGCTATCTGGACGTTTTACAAGACAACACAACATTGTCTTTATCGGCCAAGCTTGACCATGTATGAGGATTACATATTAGTTGTGCTTCACCCAGCCACAGTACAGTACAAACACAACATATTGTACTTCATCTTTTTTCGCCTTACACCACAGTAACTAGAACTGTTAAAATGAAACAAATATGGCTAACAAGATCCATCTCACAGATCACACTCAGTAGACAATAACTGGAAAGGGTTTGATAGCACAGGTGTGTGTGTGTGTGTGTGTGTGTGTGTGTGTGTGTGTGTGTGTGTGTGTGTGTGTGTGTGTGTGTGTGTGAGTGAGTGAGAGAGAGAGAGAGTATGGAGAAAGAGAGAGTACAGTTGAGTGATCCAATGACATATGCAGTTTAGCACCCAAAATACTCTACAGGTGCTAAACCTGGTGAAACTCTTTAAGGCAGACACCACTGATCTGGAGGCAGTTTTGCTTTTGGCACACACACATAACAGGTTACAGGTTACAGGTATCTATACACTGTGGGTTGCTTGAGTCCTATGATTTTCCTACGGTTTTCACAGCCTACACACCAATGCCTTGCCAGAGGAATGACTAGGCTTTGTAGGGCACAAATGTTTCCATTCATGCAGAACTGACAGAGCACAGTGGTAATGTGGCCTTGATGGTGCAACAGTAGTCAGTAGTAGTGTAGTTATGTTAACATAACAAGCTATTCTGTTACCAGAGTATACAGTGTTGCCCTCCTCTGTCTACAGGTACATTCATCAAACACCTGTCTACATCTCTATAGATTAGTAAGGGGAATCTGAACCGCAGCATTCCAAATCCGGATTACTGTGCTGTGGTAAAGGTCATCGTCTCTACATTAAATGAGCTGGAATCTGCAGTATGCAATTAGTAATCATGTAACACCTGGTGCTGCTTTGAAATGTCAAAATACGTTAATCAGAAGATGCTATATTAAATGTTGTGATCTTATAATAATTATATTATTCTTTTAAATAAAATCTCAATGGAAAAAACTAGTTCTAAAAGTAAAAAAATGCTTAAATATTATTTTGCTTTTATTCTTACTGATATTTTAAAATAACACCAAATTTCATACCTTTTAAGTAATAATACCTCTGTTAACCAGTAATGAAGAGCTGAACATGGAGACAGGAAAATATTTTTCTGGGCAAAGTCTTAACGTTTTGTTTCTAAGGCAGTATTACACAGCTCAGACATACCCCTAAATAATGTGGTGAGCCTGGACAAATGAGGGTAGACAGAGACAGACTGGACAAAGCCATTTCACCCAGCCGTCATCAGCTTCCATCAACCAACCTTCCTGTGGAGGAGGCCAAGCTGCAACTCTACATCTGTCCACTAGAGGGGGTATTAAAGGAGAGGTATAGTTGTGGCAGAGTGGGGAGTGAGGGGGGAGGGGGGAGAAATCCTCGCATATAACAGCACTTTAACAGGCGCATTTCTTCTCATTGGCCGGCGCCGCGTCCAGTTTGCTGGTGCCCTCCCCGTTCTGGGTGTCGGCTGCAGGCTTGTCCACACACTGCTCCATGCGCTTCATGACCAGGTCCAGCAGGGTGACCACAGCCTTGTCCACATCCGTTCCTGTGGCTGCACTCGTCTCAAAGTATGGGATACTAGACAGCCAGTCACAGGCCCGGAGGAATAGACGGAGAGGGAAGACAAAGGAAGAGAACTATTTGCCTAGTCCAAGTACAGTGTGAAAGGTATTAGGCATGGCACAATATTGGATTTGTTTTTACAATCCCTGCTTTTTTGTCTAATTGCTTTGGTGAAAAGCTTAATCTCATACTTCATTTGAATAATAGTCTTTATGCATTTTTACTTTGCTACTGTAAAGCTCTAAAGCAGGGAAATATCTGCCACAGCAGGGTACACCAATCAAAAGACAGAAAGAGACTATAATCAGAGAGAACTGCTTCCAAGAACGGAGGGATTGTTTCATGTGTGCTGTAGCAGAGACCTCCTTCACTGTCATTCTCTTTCCAAATCACATATTTCAAGCATAATTACATACATTTGACAAAAGAAAGATCAAGCGAGCCCTCCTGCCTGTGGATTTACAAATGAATCTTACAATCCTGCGGGGGCCTCCTTCCACTCCAAAAACGAAGAAGGTTTGGCACAATAGCATTACATGTATGCACTGTCATCAAAGCTCATATACTTATAATCCCCCCAAACTCAGTTTGTGAAATGCAAATGCCTATTAACTAAAAAGTCATTACTATAATTACCTAGTTATAGTAGATACCAATAAAGTGATTATTTAAGAAGATACAATTAGCCCATATATCATATCCATAAATAAAGACTTTTGTTATGATACTGGCCTGGGTGACTTTGCAGAGGGCTTCAGTGGAAAGGTTGATGGTGTGATACTGACCCATACTTGTCGGCGAGTTCTTTAGCCTGTTTCTCCTGCACCTCTCTCTGGTCAGCCAGGTCGGCCTTGTTGCCCACTAACACAATATCGGGGTTTTCACAGTACGCATTGGCCTGTAGCTGGCCTGCAAGCACACAGCACATGAGTGATGATCCGCTAACGAAAGGTCAGAGAGCATGGGTGTGTAGAACACAGCAGAGTAATGACTTCCTGACATTCAAACACTATAGCAACGTCTCAGAGCAGCACAGCAGGTCACAAGAGTCAGGTCACAACTAAACACAAATAAATCACTTGCACTTTCTCTCTGCACTCACTCTCTCTCTCTCTCTCTCTCTCTCTGCACTTTCTCTGCTCTCTCTACACTTTCTCTCTCCTCTCTCTCTACACTTTCTCTCTCCTCTCTCTCTCTCTTGTGTATACTCACTCATCCAGTTGCGCACGTTGAGGAAGCTCTGCTGGCTGGTGAGGTCAAACATAAGCAGGAAGCCCATGGCGTCTCTGAAGAAGGCTGTGGTGAGGCTCCTGAATCTACAGCACAGAGCCAAACACATTTACACACACAGCAACACAGTAAACACAATTCCGTAGAAGACACAATGCACACAGAGCATGTCTCATTGTACTACACATTACATATATCATCTCTGCACAGAGGACCCAATTAGTATTTGTGTGGCTATATGAATGTGTTTGTATGCCTTCACTGATTTAATATAAAATATATATTATTTGTTTTGATCGGTATTGTTTCAGGCAGGTTTGAGTCTGTTTAATGCACTGCCCACTGAAAGACCAATTTCTCCAGCTCAGTTATTGGCCGGGGTGATGTCCCTGAGGAGCAGTATGAATATGAAGTCACAGCTTCAGACATCCCAGGGAAATCACCCAAAATACACCACTTACATAACAACATGACTCATAGCTTTACAATTAGTTTCAAAGCATGAAGATCCCAACCATGATCCCCTTCTTCTGAGATCAATGCTTAAGTGGGAAGAACATGCCTTTTTATACAAAGACTTTTTGACTCAATACTAATTTTGTAGGATGGCCTTTTTGAACAGATGGGAGTTTTTTTTTTTTTTTAATGTTTTGACTGAGCTTTCTCGTAAAACACGCGAGCAGTTAGAGGAAGGAAGAAATGTCAGGATGCCAAGGTCATGTCAAGCGTCGTCATCCCCGCATACGGTAAAATCACTCCTAGATTATGCCGCTGCTCTTTACATGGTACATTTAAAGGCCAAAACTGATGAATCTGTCAAAGAAAAAAATGAAATAAATTTAAAGTCTCCAGGCAGCATTGCATTACTGCTGACAGGAAAGAAAAAACAGCTTGCGGATTAAAAGCTCCATCCTCAGTGATGTCTAACAAAACACAACACAGCGAGGCCACACTGGGCAGCCCTGTCTGTCCAGTTCTGCTGCTGGAAGGGCTCTCTGGGGTCCGCTGTTTGATGTGTGTATTTGATTATGGAGAATCACATTTACATTCGCATTCCATTCAGAGGAGGCTTTCATCTGAAGACGCTCGGAGTGAGCGAGGCTGCCGCACCAGAGAACATGATGTGCATCCAGACTGAGCTCCCGACTGGGAGACTGCAGGGCTGACAGGGTTGCTCTGTCTGTGCACTCAGCACTGCTTGGTCCATCATTTACATGTATGCACCAGTAAGCTAGTCAGTCCCTTCATATCTTACATGTGCTAAGTGTGGCTTACATTCTAGAATGTATTCGTCATTAGTGCCTATTAGACATTAGTGCCTTGGGTAAGGATAGCACTGTCATCCAGACTAATATGGTTTGTCAAAGGTTAGTGTGTCTGTGCAGGCCAGTGTGTGTGTAAATGTTAGTGCAGCACATGTCTCCATACCTCTCCTGTCCTGCTGTGTCCCACAGCTGCAGATGCACTTTAAATGACTTCCCTGTGGTCCCATTAGGGCTGTTCGCTGTGTAGACCTACAATATGACACACACACACACACACACACACACACACACACACACACACACACACAGAGGATGACAAGTCAGTATAAGTTTAGAGTATATCACATGGGCCCTGTACAGGGCATCTTTCAAACTGTAAACATGCAGGCAGTCTAGAGCCACGCTACACAATGTGTAAACATGCATGCAGTGTACAGCCACGCTACACAATGCAGTCTAGAGCCACACTACACAATGTGATTTTGGGCTGGGTGACTGCACATGCACCCCACGTCAGAGTCTGGGGTCTTTACATGACAAGGCACTGAGCGTTTGATCCCACTCAGGAATGTGTGTGTTTCTGACAGAGGCTGAACTCTACGTCAGCTCACATGGTCTGTGTGTATGTGTGAGTGTGTGTGTGTGTGTGTGTGTGTGTGTGTGTGTGAGAGAGAGAGAGAGACAGAGAGGGACAGAGAGAGAGAGAGCGAGAGAGAGACAGAGAGAGAGCGAGAGAGAGAGAGAGAACCCTCATTAGCACTCACAGGAGGAAAACACAGGTGTTTGGAGCAGCAGTGCGTTTGCCTCATGGTGGACCCTATAGACTACTGTACCTATAGAGCAAACAGGCTGTCAAATGATATAAGAGATGAATACGCCTGTTTCCCACTTCCGCTGAGAGCCATGCTTTGACTTGCTCTGACTTTCTGTCCCCCCTCAGCCTGTCTTCCTATCCCATATACAAACAGATGCACATAAGTGACTCATGCATCAGATGCAGCTTTGAGCTATCAGACATCACAGGGAGCTCTAAACAGAGTGGGTCGGATAGTATATGCTGTTTTAAAACCCACAGGATGGAAACTGTACACATAACTACAAACCAGCAGGGGGCCTTAAAACCTCACATTGCCACACAGAACAGAACAGAACAGATCAGATCAGATCAGATCAGAGGAGAGATTCTGTTGTTGGCTATCTAATCTACATTATTTACCAGGAATGCTCTTGCTCATGTCAAGGAGCATGTCAAAGTAAGATTAGGTTTGCAAAAGACGTTCCTTATGCAACAGTGAGGTTCAAATGGGGTGACTATGTGTTCTGTTCTGCCCACAGTGTCTGCTGTGCCAGAGAGGCCCGTCAGAGGGACAACACTGGCTTGGACTGTTATGCTCTTTTGCATGTATTTTACATGCGGTTACAGTCTTCCATTTGCATAGACTCTTACCGGTAAACTTGTGTGTGTGTGTGTGTGTGTGTGTGTGTGTGTGTGTGTACCTGCAAGAGGTCTTTTCCTGGGATCACAGCATAGCACAATGCCACACATGCTAAAACTACCCTGCTTAGCTAATTCATATCATTGCTAAAATGAATGGAAGGATTCCTAAGCTGCATGAGCCCTGTCATCCTAAGTGTCCTAACACACAACTGAAAACACGGATGAATAGATTTAAGAACCGTACAGTACTTTAAATATCAAATCAAAGGATGTCACTTTGATGATTTTTCTGTGTAATTGGATTTTTGATATGTGGGATTTATTTTAACATTTGTACAGTAGATCGCAACATGCGGAGTAACATTTCAAATTGTGTTGCATTCCACACAATACAATAAAAATTTCTATTCTATTCTATTCTAACATCTCCAGTGATCACACGATGTTGGAGAAAGAATAACATAGACAGACAGGGTGTGAGAGGGATAGAGTACAGAAAGAGAGAGAGCGTGCGAGAGAGAGATACAGAGTGAACTGAGAGGGATATAGAGTAAAGAGAGAGAAAGAGAGAGACAGATACAAGTCCTTTTTCCATTAAAAAAATAATTCGCTTCAAAATGATGTGCATCAAAAAGTTAGTGCGACACATGTGATGGAAAGACTTATATCTCTCTAACATCGGTTTTGTCGTGCTAAATGAATTCGCTTGCCAGAGGTGGATTAGTGAGAGTTAATTCGACATTCATGTGATGGAAAAGGGTTGAGCGATGTAAGTTACTGCAATGCCTGCTCAGAATGTTCACAAAGCTAGTGCAAAAAATCAGAATTTTGTCTCGCGCATATCAAGACGTTCACCTCACAATAGTGTACAATTCGCTACGTGTTCCATTCGAACAGTAGAAGCGCAGTAGAAAAATGTGCATTAAAAACATAATTTTAATTCGCTAAAATCGGTCTGTTGAATGGAAAATCATTTTGGTGCTGTGCTTCTAATATCGCTCAAAATTACATTGAATTATGAGTTAATTCATTTGAAAATCTTATGGAAAAAGGGCTACAGGGTGAACTGTGAGAGGGATATGGAGTAAAGAAAGAGAGAGAGAGAGAGAGAGAGAGAGAGAGAGAGTGTAGAGAACTGTATTGAAAGTTCAAACTAAAACACCCAACAACGCATGTAGAGCAGAATTAGGCCGTTACCCATTGGCTATACCTATTCAAAAAAAGATCCCTAATTCTGGAAGCCTGAAATCTAGTCCCAAAAACACTCTCCAGTTTGAGGCAATTAAAAACCCAGGAACTGAACCCAGAAAAGAGTCCCCTGTGCCAGCTGGTACTGAAGCTCACTAATTCAGTAACAACAACTAATACACAATACGCTCAGACCAGTTCTGCTTCCAAACTACAAATTTGTGTCAATAAAATCATCAAACAAGCAAAAAGAAGATTATTTGGAACATTGGAGAAACCAAACTACAAGCCAAACTAGGATGGAATTCTATCTAACCCTAAAAAGAGATAACATGTGGTCACTGTCAGTCAGGGAAGGTTGAGACAGAGGAGCACTTTCTGCTATACTGTGAAAAGTATGAAGAACTAAGACAACCCTTTTTCCATAAATTTAAAACCACCTACCCAAATTTCGAAGAGCTAAACAAAAATAAAAAAAATGGCTATCCTCTCAGGAGATTTATATCATTATGCCATAACCTGAGGGACGCTAGTATAATGTAAATATACAATGTTTTATTTTTTATTTTATTTATTTTAGTCTACATGTATGATCTATGTGTATATGTGTCCGTGTGTGTCCGTGTGTGTGTGTGTGTGTGTGTGTGTGTGTGTGTGTGTGTGTGTGTGTGTGTGTGTGTGTGTGTGTGTGTGTGTGTGTGTGCGTGTGTGTCCGTGTGTCCGTGTGTGTGTGTGTGTGTGTGTGTGTGTGTGTGTGTGTGTGTGTGTGTGTAGGTATTGTTTTTGTCTTCGTCCTCCATCCTTCCTTTACCCTCTACTACCTATATCATCTATGGATATTTTATAAGTTCTAAGTTTGGATCTATGTATGTTACTCATAAATGTTTATGACTTTATGAGTAACATACATTATGACATACATTATGACTTTATGACAATGCAAATGCCATTTTTGTCATGCCAATAAAGCACCATTGAATTGAATTGAATTGAGAGAGAGAGAGAGACAGATACAGAGTGAACTGTGAGAGGGATATAAAGTAAAGAGTGAGAGAGAGAGAGAGATAGACAGACAGATACAGAGTGAACTGTGAGAGGGATATAGAGTAAAGAGAGAGAGAGAGAGATACAGAGTGAACTGAGTGTCATTAGCAGCTCCTCTCTGCTCTCAGATCAGATGACATCACCTACAGTAACTATCTCTGTCTCAGTTAATAACACTCTGGAGCCTGCCAGTCAGTCTGATCCCTCTACAAACTGACTGACGGCTTCACTGGACGTCATTCCTGCGTACAGCATGTATGTCACTACCGCGTGTACATTTAGCCTTTTCCCTTCCTGATTCTCAACCAGAAAAACGTGTGGAACTAGTAATGTACTAGACATGCGCCAGTCATATGCTTGTCTGTCTGTCTGTGTCTCTCTCTCTCTCTCTCTCTCTCTCTCTCTCTCTCTCTCTCTCTCTCACACACACACACACACACACACACACACCAGTGATGAATGGCTTCTAGGTGTTTGTGAGTCATCCCCAAACAGGAGGGACCGGGGCATACACCCTGCCACACACATCCACACCTACTGCCATAATGCTGATCTCACTCCACTCTAACACTACTTATAAGAGTCACAGGGTAGTGCTCAGTAGCCATTTAAGAGTCATTGGAAGGATTTGATGGCAAGATCCTGTTATCATTTCATCATTCATTATCTCATTCTCTGCTAGGGAAGAATGGGGAAGTCATAAGGAAGCACTTGGAGGTATTTTTCTACCTGGTATTTAACTGCCTGTTAATCTGAACGAGTCATGAAAATAATGGGACGATAAATGTTGAAAGACTGAAATGTCAGTTCCTAAGAAGACTGAAAAGAGATGTTAGGGGTGTTACAGAGAAGAGAGATAGAGAGACAGAGAGAGAGAGAGAATGAACTTACCACTCTTTTTTCCCTGAAGTCTATTCCCACTGTAGTGATGAATTTGGGGTTGAATTTGTTGTCTGTGTACCGGTAGAGAAAGGTGGTCTTTCCCACTCCAGAGTCCCCCAGAGCAAGGAGCTTGATCAAATAATCATAGTCCCCATCAGTCATAGTGCTGCCTGCGCTGAACCTGCACACAGACACAACGGACAGCAGTCAGTGAGGCGGACAGCAGGGCCACCCCCAGAGAGCCTCAGAGGGAGGGCAGGCCAGGCTCATGCAGCAAACCACACCTTTCACTAGAACAAATAAACATCACAGATGAATCTACTGCACAACACAATGCCAATGAGCTTTCAGATTCTTCAATGAATCACATACACAGCCATATGATAGCTATTTAAGGCATTCATCTCCTAATAGGTAAGGCAGGATCTGAGAACAGCAGTTGATTAATGAAAAACTATTTAGAAATTGGGTCCGATATTTCACAGAAAGAACACCAGAACTCGCACCTTTTGATCAAGTCTATTTCTAGCTTTATACATACATTATCATTCATAACCAGGAGTCACATTTAACCATGTCTACTGACTCAATAAGGCTCACACAGGGTGCAGTTGGTATAAGCAGAATTCAGTGCTCATCCTGCAGTATCTCAGTGTGTGTGTGTGTGTGTGTGGGGGGTGGGGGGTGGGGGTGATGGATTGGTTGGAGGCTGCTTGCGCCAGACTCCCGAGGTGCTTCAGCATAATGCTGGGTGGCAGAGGTCAGAGACGGCCCCCGCGGGCATAGACAGGAGGATGCTATCACAGGGGTCACAAGAGAGCCAAACACCGGGGTTGTGCATAATGCCTCCTGTTTGAGCTCACGGAGTGGGTAGGGTCTGGGCCGCAGCAGGGGGGGGGGGGAGCAGGAGGGGATGTTGGGGAGAGTGAGAGAACGAGGGGGAGAGGGACCTGGCACATGATTCCTCCCTGCTTCCGCATGAGGGATCAGGAGGTTCTGTGTGTGGGTGGTGGGAAACTCTGTGGAGCGCTGACAGCTCATATGAGCCCAGCTAGATGATTAGCACGTTAGCGAGTTTAGGCAAACCTAAATACAGTAACTTATCACTCAGCTTAATTGGTGCTTTGTAAACACGCTCAGAAGTTTGTACACACAAACGTAATTTTAGGGCAACAGTTGCAACACATATTTGTAGTGACATTTTATAGAGTGTGTTTTACTCTCACTCCCCTTCATAGCACCGTCTTTCAGTGGTATCATAACAGAGGAGCTTTGATATGGACCCTTTCAAGAGAGTTCCATTATCAGCATCATAGTTGGCCCCACAAGACTTCCTTTTTAACATTCCATATGTTATCTTAATGCAGAGGAAGTAGATTGGGGCCCAAATAGAACGTTCAAGCATTGTTTTTGTTTTTATTGTTGAAAGGGTCTATAAAATTGTGAGCTGACAGAAATGGCAGCTAGCCTGTTCCGCTGGTGTGTCTTCTTGCTTCCTTCCGTCCCTCTGATTAGATTGAGTGTGGCATTTCCCTGCTCCCTGCATCTTCGCCGGGCTGCTGCCCCCTCTGCATGCGCTGCGCTCCGGATCTATGCCTCGTTTGTCTGCAGCCCTCGTGCCGCTTGCCGTGTATATTTAGAGGATCATGGGACTCTGATTCACCAGAGGCTCAGCTGAGATGCATCCCCCCCCCCCCAACCCACCCTCTGCTGTCCCCAAACCCCTCACCCTGCCCATTCACCACCTACCCAAACCCCCACCCCTACCACACACACACACACACTACCACCCTGAATGCCCAGCAGCTAGTTCAGCCCCCTTGTGTCAAGGAAATTAGTGGGCTGCTATTGATCTGGTGGCCAGAGCCTGGGTGGCTGGACCGCCTGGAGGTAGCTTTTCCTCTGTCATAAAGGCATAAAACCTCACAGTCTCCAACTGGGCCAGCACATGGTCCAAACAAATTGTATTGGTGAAGGAGGCCCATGGGGAGAGGTAAATCATTAATGCCTCTTGCTCCTCCACTCTGGCTCAGCACTCACACACTGGCTAGTGTTTTTCAGATTGCTTTTGGTCAGTGTTTGTCCTCTGTGGGGTTTATGGTCCGTGGAGGCTGCTCGCTGGACTGAGGCTCGCTGGCTTGCTCGTTTGTTCACTCGCTGCAGGAGACGGCCGGTCTGGGGTGCTTGGCTCAGTTCAAGCGTTCCGTGTCAGCTGATGCTGGCTTACACAAGAGGGGCCGAGAGGGAACACTCCCAGGAGACAATGAGCTCCATGAAGGGAGAGACTTTCTCAACACGAAGAGGCATCTTACAGGTTAAAAAAAAAAAACAACACACGGAATTGTTTGGAGAATAATTTGATCAAGCACTATGTGGCTGGCAGTGTGCTCCAGTGGTGTGCTCCAGAAATCATGGGATGTGGGGAGCACACGTGCAAGACATTAGAGAATAGCACTTGCCGTTCAGGAAACTGATTCGTCTGGCCTGAGCCATCTTCTTCATCTTCGTTTCAAGACTATTTTACCTCCGTCAGAAAACAAAATAAATGGAAATCCTCTGATAATTGTCTCTTGGTGTCAGAGAAAATTAAATACAAATCAGACACAATAAGAGAGCAGCTAAAGATACAGTACGTTTAGCAGTAATCTGCTGGCTGTCAGAGTTTCCCTGCAGGAAACTAATGTTGTGTCGTCACATTCCCATGGAAACCAATAGCGTTGTGTGGTCAATGTGTGCTCTTCCTCTCAGGCTTTCTTCCTGGTAGAGCATTAATTCTGTTTGTATTCCATTAAGGTCACCTCAGGAATGCGGTTGCAACACCTCTTATAATCAGGCCAGTTATCAGAGAGGCCTGGTAGAGCTAATATGTACACAGCTACCACCCTCCACTGACTAGCCCACTAGAGCAGCTATAGGGCTGAGGCACTGGCATGGTTTGGACACGAGCCAAACCCACTTCAACACTGTTCTTAAGTTCATGTGATGTAAGGGTAGAGCTGTGTTGGAATCTACTCTGATGCTATAAGCTACACCAAAACATACAGATTAGGTAACTGTGTCTAATTGGATAAGGTGGAACATTTTCTCTCAAAACCCCACTGTGTGGACTTTGTTTGTACATTTGCACTCCGCTAGAATAGATTACAGTGACATTGTGTTGTGCCTTTGAACTGATTACAAAACTAACACTGTTAGCTAAAATAGAGGTCTGAACACATTTATAAATGTATGTATGCAGATATAAAATATACAGTACAACCGAAATAAGAGATAAGGCATAAAAAAAAAAAAGTTTTGGTTCCTGTTGGTTGTCAGTTGAGGCCATGGGTCGGTAGGGATTTTTTTTTTTTTTCCCCAGTGGCAGTAAGGGATAGGTAGAAAATCAGTCCCTCCAGGATTTCACAAGGTTTTTTGAGACTGTTACGGCCTAAAATGCCTGGATGGAAGTTGCGGTGTTTTTAGCTGTTTCTTGTGGAGAAATTGCAGGAGGAAGTGAAAATTGCAAAAATAGTTGCGATTTTTTTTTTTTAAATTTAGGGCAATTAAGGTTAGTAAGACCAAAATCACACTGATAACCTTGATGCTTATTAAAAAAGGATAATCAAAGGTAAACAGTAAGGATTACAGAAAATCAAAGTAGGCCTACTTTATTTGTGAAAATGCTTTGACTGAGGTAATTCACAAAGCAGTATAACCTTTCGTAGAACTGTCCAAAAAAGACAGTCACCTAAAGAGATGGCATCATGTCATATGTTTCAATACATTCATATATTTTGTAATTCATATTAAGTTCATATCTTTTTAATAATTCATAGTCTGTGGCCTGCATAATTACTAATAGCCAAGTAAGTAATTTCATATTGATTTAAACTATTTGACTACACTTCTGTTTAATGTCATTACATTGGTGGTGTACGTCTAATTGACTGCCTGCCCCTTTAAGGACGTGAGAGTAGCCTAATTACATTTCTGAGTGGATTGGAAGGCTTGCATCTCACTGTGTTCGGCTACGAGTGTAAATCACTTTTTGCATAGTGCATTACGATAATGCAATTGGGAATGTCTTCTATGTCATTAGTTAAAATAAATGTAAAAAAAAAAGCTAGCAAACATGACATAAGATAAAAGGACATATCCAGGTAAACGTTTGCCAATGGGTTGCATAGCCTACTCAAATGTCAGTAAACCAAGTAGGCCTTAATTAACTTACTTTCATAGCCTAGGTAGGTTAGCAACACCAGGTTGAGAGATGCAAGTAAGCAGATCATTAACGTTAGCCTTCTATTTATTGTCATCAAAACTGTAGAGGAACGATCACGTTAGGGCAGTCTTTGGTGTCATATGCAGAAGGTGCAGAAGTAAGTGTGCCATCTGGCTCAATATTCTGCGCGAGGGACTGTTGTGGTAGGTGAAATTTCACGGTGAAACTATGATGATTGGTCAAATTTGCGAAAAAGTTGCGGTGTTTGGACAAAATTGCGAGTGCCTTGGTAAGTGACGAAAACAATCGTCTTCGTGAACAGCTGTGCATAGGCTACTTTGTAAAAGAGAGAATACGCTCATCCCTATACATAACGCAAGGGGTAATTAATGTAATTATAGTTCGCCTTTTATTTGTGGATTTATTTAATGTATTTAGTGTTATTTCTTCCCCAAGCTCATAAAATAAATTTGGGTCGCACATAAATTGACAGGGTCGGTCGGAAACCGGAACCCAAGACATTTTTTTTATGCCTAATGTTGAAAAATAGAATAAGAATATAACGCATGCACATGCATTTTTAAATCACTGAAGTAAAATATTTTTCAGTTAAACAAAGATGAGGCGGCAGTTTTTATTAGTTTGACATAAAAGACCATTACAGCTCATGTGTGACCTCTGACCTGCTCGCATCTCAGTCCTGACATCTGACATCTCAGTCCAACAGACAGACAGGCAGAGAGTCTTAACCACTTTAGGCTAACAAGCTGATCAAAGCAGTGTTGCGCTCTTCCTCATTTTACAACCCTCAATATCAGGCAGAGGACACAAGGGTCCTACTCAGAAGTGATGTTTAACTCCATTCTTGTCACATCTCAACGTGACCTCTCTCATTGTGACTAGGTAATTGGTCGCCTCATAACTAGCATTCCCAGTAGACATCCTCAGTAATGGTAAAAAGAAAAATGCCCTCCCTTCCACAACCCCGAAAAGATGTTTCTCTTCATTGGATTGGGAGAGAATGTGTGCTGTTTTAAAAGTTATATGTACTCCAACCATACAGTCCTTTAGAGAGCCATGAGCTCAACGATCTCTTGATGGTTAACAAGAACCTGCTTTCAACTCCTTTCGGATAAGATTAAATATACACATTTCATTAGCTGCACTTACCATATTTAATTTGTGAGCATGCATTTAAATCTAATTTCTTCTGCATTGCATATGCTCTGTGGCATAGCTGATGCTCCATCTATGGTATGGAGTTAAAGGGAACCTCTCGACCCACCCACCTCTACGGCCTTGTAATAACATGTTGCTTCCATATAGGCCTATACATACAGAAAAGCCACCCACGGCCAATGAGTTCTGTCACACATGAGATCAGAACATTAAATAGGAGAAGCCATGGAAAATGAGCTCTCTCAACAGTCTATTTGAATAGCTCTCTGAATAGTCTATCAGAAATAGCCAATAGACATGAAGAAAATGTGCCCACACATTTAGTCACAGCACAAAATGCCTTGTCCACAGAGCCACACGGCTCACCCTGTGCGGAGCACTGCATGGGTCAAGCCAGCATCTGGAGCAGGAGCCAAAAAGGTTAGCAGTGCTGCGCGTCTCCACCAGCTATCGATCCTACACAGGGAGCTAGCTGAATCAAGCGGCCCCCTGAGGGCTGCTTCTGGGTGGGGGTGCTGTGCCCTGATCCCTGGGTGACTTGGTGCTCTCCTCCCACCGTAACTCACTGGGCCCTGGGAGTGCTCCAGCTCTGGACTCTCATCATCAGTCATCCCACTTAACATAGCGCTGTGTGGGTTTAACTGGCCCCTGCTCCATAACTCAGTCCAGTCATATGAGACCAATAGGCACCCGGCAGAACTTAAGGCCTAAGCACTTCTCCCTGGGTGCCTGTTGTTGTTGTTGTTGTTGTTGACACTGATGAAGCACAGCACTCTCTGTCTAGAGCTCAGACACTATGTTAGTCACAAAATAAGTCAAGAGGGAGCAAAACAACTATTTGGGACCATTATCTAATCATGCACAGAGATACCCACTACCTATCTGCTAACATTGAATGTGTTCATTTCCTGCTGTGAGACATAATTGCATTTCAAGTCTGCGCTTACAAGAATATAAAGAATGCAGAATAAACACTGCAGTCATACTGTGTATTGGTTAAGACCATCTCACTTCTGTAGGTTTTAGACTTCAGTCCGATGCCAGTACAAATCTCCAAAACTTTATCTCCCAAAGGATACAATTAACTTAGTGTTTTTTGCTGGGAGGCAAAATTAATATTTGCTGAATGAATACAACTACTTCATTTGCCATCAAGTTTCAAGACATTTTTTGATAATAATATTTTATATTTTATAGCTTATACTTGTTGCTGGTGAATATGCTGGTGAATACAGTCTATTCCTATTTGGTGTAAGTGTGGCAATGCATTTATCTCTAACAATGAACATTTGAATGCTCAATCACAAACCATAATTTTCCAAGTCTGATTTATCTACCTGGCAAACATATCATGTTCCCTTCTTTCTGCATGGAAGAACATTATAGGTTAATGCAAGAAATCTATCTCAGATCGATCTTCTGAGTTAACACATCCTGTCTGGCTTTTAAAAAAGAATAAAATGTTAAACCACTAGTCTAGTCTAATTTGTTCAATAAAGTTTCTATCTATCTATCTATCTATCTTGAAGATTCTTGGCCGTGACAGAATGCAAAAAGAGACTGAATTCAGGATGGTCCAGGTCCAACTTATAACTTCTCAAGAGTTCCCCATTCATAAAGGCTTCTGATTAAATACTACAGTTCCCTGAAACAAATCTTACAATGCTGTTGCAGATAGTTAAAACTTCCACATTTAACTTCAAACTACATAATTCTTTCATGTCACCACACCACACACGTATGCACAAGTGGCACCGCAGGGAATGTCAGAATTTTGTTTCATTACCAAGCTTCCAAGTTGCAAAGGTGTAGAGTACTATATATATAAATTGGGATATGTTCCATGGAGTCTAAATGGTTCACATCATTTCATTCCCTTCACCTTGCTCTTGCTAAAATGGTCAGCAACACGATGACGTAACAAGGTTAATTCAGGGTGTGGTCAATACATGTCATGTCTCTGAATCACATACCCAGATTAACGATGCAACAATCAGTTTGAAGAGATGACTAGGCCCTTATAAAACAGGTCTGACAAGCTACAATTATCTATAAATTCATTTAACTGTTTTCAACAAGAGCAAGCACTACGCTTCATTTCTTGTAAAAGCACTCCTGAAGGCTGTCCAGGACCTGCAGCGACATTGCCATCTTCGGTCATTGTTATCTCATCGGACACATTCAATTTAAGGGGATTGCTTGACAATGGATGTCTCAAACCAAACCTTTCCCTAATTAACTTTGGTCTGGGTCTGCCTACTAAGTGCCTTTGACCACACCTTTATTGCTCTCACTTAAACATGTCCACTCTAGTGCAACAGTGTACGAGCGCTGACATTTTTGCCAGCTGTTTTTGCTCTCACACTATGGTTCTGAGACTTATAGACACTTGGGGCAAATAAGTTAACTAGACCATAATCCCTGACATTTGATAGCACAAATACAGCTGTGACATTTAGACAAGAGGCAAGAAGAAAATAAAAGACTAAAGTTAGGATCAATTACATTACAGGCTCTGCCAGCCTCCATTATCCAATTAGTGCTGGTTAGCCACAGGCTAGAATGGCTGGACTAAAGTCATGCTGTCATTTGTCCCAAATCAATTTCACCAGGCCTCCAGGTATTGCAAGAACAATGCACAGATTACCCTGTTTGTCATTTTCCCTAAAGGATTATGACAATGGTAATGGTTAGAAGACTATAAACTGAGGTGATATTTACATTTTCAGAACGTGCTGATTATGGTATACAGTAATAAGCTAACATTCAAGGAAAGAGTTGTGCAAATCAGTACTCCATAATCATGCATTATGTTAGAGCACATACCTTACACGAATAACCTATTTCTTATCAACTGGTACAGATTGGTACAGATTCCAGTGCACACATACCAAGCAGTGCTAACTTGTGGACTAAAACCATACTATACTCAACAGATGAAACGGCATAACGGAACGGAACACATAGTATGGGATTTAAGCAGTATTGTGTATTACATCAGGCACCACATTTCATATGTATGCAAATAATCTTCCAAATTCACCAGAGATTAAGTGGTTTCAGCAAAAGTAAATGTCTGAGAGGCTATTTGATTTGAATGACTGCATCATTTACAAGTGAATGAGGCTCAGATCAATTAAAAATGGCATCAACATAAAACCCATATGTGAGTCATGAAACCTTGGCCATAATGGACTTCTAATGGCTGCCTTTGGAGTTCAGATGTAGGCTCCAATTGGAAGCTTAAATAGGTCACAAACACAAGTTTCTTTCTGCCCCGTGGTGCAAGGAAGAAAGTGCTCTGCAAGTCATGAAAGTTGTTGTGATGTCACATGCTTTTATCCGTTTAAGGGTCAGAGAAACTGCGCGCGAGAGAGAAAGACAGAGAGAAAGACAGAGAGAAAGACAGAATTTTTCTCTGCTTTGGCCACCCATAATGTGAGGTCTTGAAAGGTCTGTGGGGTTTTCCCAACCTTACCTACACTATCAAAAACATAGAGGAGACAAATCTCTAGAAGCAATCTGTCAGCCAGCTATTAACCATAATTGATATTCACCCATAGAGGAGTAGCATCATATGGCTGCGCTGCAACACTGTGTCAGGTATATAGCCATGACTCCATCCTCTAAATCAATTCATCAAGGCTGAGGGCTGCCTCCTCTCAACGCCTTTCAAGGAGAGTCTACAACCTGAGGATTTACGTTTACTTTTTAGACTGAAAAGACTTTATCAGCCTATGAAAAATAACCGCATACACTCTATGAATACACGGTTAGTGAAGTACTGTTGAATGGAAAGTCAGGCAGTTATCAATCTGTGCTACAACTGAAGAGAATATGAAAAAAAGACAGAGAGAGATTCTTGTTAACCCTGTAAAACTAGTCTTGATAATGAACTAGAAATTACTGACTGGATATTCTTCTTGTCCATCAACCAAAACGACCCTCCTACTACCTCACCGTTCGTTTCAGAAGGTAAACAACCAAAGTCAGATCTTACCGTTTCTTCCAGCCTCCCTGTACCCTTTTTTCAGTGAAAAAGTCCTTCAACTCAACAGGAGATTATCCGGCACCCAGCAAGCCAACTAACACCCAGCTCAAACAGGCCACACCCCAGAGCCATGGGCCAAACCCATGGAGGTCAGCCTTCCACACATGGCTCTAAACTCTGCCCTTCTCCCTATTGACAGGAGGGGGTGGAGAAAAAAGGGAGAGAGAGAGAGAGTGTGTGTGTGTGTGTGTGTGTGTGTGTGTGTGTGTGTGTGTGTTTGTGTGTGTGTGTGTGTGTGTGTGTGTGGTGAGGAGTACACCAAAAGAGACCAAAGAAGAGTCTTGATTCAATCCTTCACAACAACTTTTCCACATAACACCAGGCAGGTAACACCAGACTAACATGGGCAGTAACCTTTCTTATTTTAGGTTTTTATTTTTCAATGACAATGATAAAAAATCTAATTCTCAAAGCTTTTGTCTGTCTCCAATGAAGACTGAGCTGTTTAGTCACATCAACATTATGCCTGTCATGCCCTCTGATTCCACAGTAGTTGTATCTTTGAGTTATCTCACAAGTACTTAGAAAGACTGGCACATGCATCACCATACATTAGTGACTCTCTTATCACGGGAGAGACCCCTCTATAGCCAGGAGCAGCCTTCAGAAAGAACAGTAAGGCACTGTCTTAATTGGCTGATTCCACTTCCTCTGCAACTGCGATTGCATTTCCTGTTTCCTAGACGTCCATTACTCTCAGCCTGTGCAGGTCTACTAAAGGAGAGAGGGAGACAGATACCCTCATGGCTTTTCCACACTAACACAACAGGCAGTCAGAGAACTCCCATGGCCATCGGGATGATGGGAGGTGACCTGTGCTGGACGGAGGAGCATGGAATGCCATGCACTCGGAGTCCTGACATCGCTGACAGGCCGTGGTGGAGAGTGCAAAAGCCCTCCCAGATGCCGCCTCGTCCTGAACGCAGATCGATGAGACCACAATAAAGATGCCTCCGAGGAGGAGGAGAGCAAGGGCCGCCAGAACAAATCCAATCCCACACCCAGAAATGTCAAAAGACCACAGGAGACTGCTGCTTCTGCTAAAACAGCAGACACAATTTACAGAGTGACGAGACGGCTGGCCACAGCCGTCAAATTCCCCAAGAGCCCGACGTCTGAAAAAAAAAAAATGTTGTTTGGATGGACCGGGCAGTGGGATCTCACACAAGGACAAAAGGCAGTTTAGGGCAGCAACAGGGATGCCTCCCGCCCGCCTCGTCCAGAGTGGCCCCTTGGTAATGAAAAGGTTATTGCTGTAATCAGTTTAGGAGTGTGGGCTCTGGAAACACTGAGGAAAAACGGAGAGGGCAACAACGCAGAGCTTAACTCACGACACAAACACTCACACGTCTCCAAACAGACTCTACCTTGAACAAAAGAGGGGAGTCCATCAGTCATAAGAATGCATATGGCAGAAAATCACAGCCCTAAGGAGCGGTCAGATGCCATTAATCAACAAACGCTGCATAGTCTTTGCGACAGACCTAAAGAGGTATGGGATGCGAGACATGCTCAGAGACATCTCAGAGATCCCCAAAGGTGAATTTCTGTCCGCAATGCCACACTGGTCCCAAAATAATGTACTATACTGTAGGCACTTCTTTTTTAGCATAAACAATCTTAAAGGAGAATTCCGGTGTGATATTGACCTAAAGTGTGTTGAAACATGATACCAAGTGTGAACGTATGTCTCATAGCTCATCTCGGCTTGTCCCCTGCACTTAGAAATCTGGCACTAGTTAGCCGATGCTACCAACAGTTTTTCGATGGGGGTGCCTCGGGCATCAGCCTAGCCATGCAAACGAGACATTGAAAACTTTGAAAAAGCACTGGTAGTTTATTTACAAGATGATTTATACAGACAGTACCTTCATGAAGTCTACCGTTCGCCACCATCTTGAATTTAGTCACGATAAATCGAGCGACGTAGGAATGAACAGGTATGATAAGGGACCAGATTTCAAAAAATAATTCAGTGGAAATGCATGGATTCCAGTTACTGCTACTGGAAGCAACCGGAATCCATGCATTTCTACAGAATATAGTAAATACCAGTGCTTTTTCAAAGTTCTCAATGTCTCGTTTTAAATGTCAAGGCCCTCGGAAGTCTACCAATGAAGTATGGAGCTACTTTGAGCCTCGTAAATGGTGTAAAACAGTGATTTATTTGCATGGCTAGGCCGATGCCCGAGGCACCCCCATCGAAAAACTGTTGGTAGCATCGGCTAACTAGCGCCAGATTTCTAAGTGCAGGGGACAAGCTGAGATGAGCTATGAGACATACGTTCACACTCGGTATAATGTTTCAACACACTTTAGGTCAATATCACACCGGAATTTTCCTTTAAGATTAAACAATCAGAAAGGCAGGAACAACAGGTTCTTACAGAGCACCACAAAGTCTTGTTTGTGGTTTTTGTTATTTACAAATACAGCATTATTTGTCCAGACTAAGACTGCATAGGTTGGCACTGACTTTTCAACAAGCTCCCCATTAAAACAATAATACTACAGTAAAGCTGGCAAAATTATATCTGTCTATAAAATGAGAAATCTCTGTCTGTGTACATGTCTGTCTGTTCACTGCGTATCTCTCGATCCATTCATCCGACCAACATCAGTGGTTGTATTGAAGACACCCCAAATGGATGCAGTGTCTAGATGTGAAATACTGAAGACAACATCTTGCTGCTCTTGACCTCACCAACATGGCAGTCAACACTGGATGCAGTGTTTCTGCAGGCATGGACAGTACAGACACAACACTTATGACATTCAATTGGATAAAACCGTTATAGGCTTCCTCATGCCTGTACAGTCAAAGGCCGACATTCAGTATGTCGGTAGTCTACTTATTCCATACATGTGGGCTGGGCCCTTTAACTTAGAGGATTAGAGAAAACTGCTATTTGAACTCAAAAAACTGAACTGAAAATGAAAAAGTGGACTTGCTTGAGTGCTTACAGAGATGGACATCAGTCTGACCTGTGCAGTGACAGAGGAGTAATCTGAGGGTGAAAAACAAGGCAGCAAAAGTCACGCAGTCTGAATTAAGCTTAGAGGCATGCAGGGAATGCTATTTTCTATTTAAGAGCATGCTGCTATGTCTCAGACAGGCTATTGTTCCACAAAGAAACACCAAACTGTTTACTTGTTCTTTGACTAACTGAGGAGCAGCGTGATTGTGTCTACATGTATAAGTGCTGCCACTGCATAATGCCAGTGAGGACCAGGCTTTAGTGTTTACACAACCACAATTCCTATAGGTGTGGAGAGAATTTTCCAGAGCGAACACCAATGTTTCCCATAGTTCACAAATGTACTTTGCCGATAAGGGTACTTTAAGGGTACTATTTTCTCTGTCGTCCAGTCAGTAATGCCAATAATGCATACTTCATAGATCAGAGTTAAACCCTCAAGCTCACAAGAGATTGCAATGTTGTACTAACAGTGTTCTAATCTTGTTTCATAACAGGTTCTCCAAAAAGGGCCAATGAGATAACACGGTCCCACACATACTCTACACAGCAGAAAAGGTGGAGTGGTAATGCAACACCAATGTTCATTTATGTGCCATCTACAACACTCACCATTAACATATACCATTATTATACGGATCTTCACAATGCTAGTAGAACGCTCCATTGACTTGAATGGGATTTCCCAACATTCTACGGTAAAATAAATTCATGTAATTACCGCTGCAAACATATAATTACCGCTGTCAATGGCAACGGGTTTTGTGCTGCTGATCATATCACTCCGCAAGTATTCCGGTCACTTCTTGCATTGGAACTTCATTCAAAAGTGAAAGCAGACGGTTGATCAGCTGTGTTCTAAAGAATGTTTGAATCAAGTTCAGCGTGTGTTGCGAACTATTTGTTTCTCAGCAAAAGCCACGACGAAACGGTAACAGAGACATATCGTGGAGTTTATTATTTCGTTTTGGCAAGTAGCCGTGTAATAAGCGGGATAATGTATAGAACGCCGGTCATTATTGGGAAAATAAGTCCCTTCAGGGCGGAACAAGACCCCTCCGCTGGCGCGTCGGGGTCCGGTTCGCTCTGTCGGGACTTATTTTCCCAATAATGACCGGCGTTCTATACATTATCCCCTACTTAATATATGTCAATAAGTATCTGTCTATATTCTATGCTGAAAGTATGAATAATAAATAATAGCTATTCAAATCATAAACATAGAGCAAAATTGACCCCAAAGATAAACACAGCACAGCTTTTTGGAAAGCAACACTTCAAAAACTCTTTCCAAGAATTGACCCCGAGCTCAATAAAGTCAAAGTACATTCACCCTGAGAACAAGGAGGTGCTTGGTAAAGCACATCTACTGCAGTAAGAGAGGAAGACACCCTTTAAACTACAACTATGATCTGCCCACAAAGACTCTAGACCATCACAGCTGTAGGCGACTCTGAAAAATGAAAAGGCATGAAATATTCCCGTGAATGATTCATACTCATGAGCTGGGCTATGGGACGCAGACAGAGACACGCTGCGAGGGGGGAAGGGGGCCCAAAGGCAATATTCCTCAAATTAAAAAATGCATGAGCTTCTACTTTGGGAAGAGGCTGCTGCCACAGTGGAATCTGGAGCGTGGCTGCTGCTTCCCCGTCTTGTCCCCAGTCCTGCATGCACGCGCGCGCACACACACACACACACACACGCACGCGCACGCGCACGCACGCACGCACGCACGCACGCACGCACGCACACACGCACGCACACACACACACACACACACACACACACACACACGAGATAAGCACTGGAACTGGACGAGGGAGGAAGGTAATAAAATGTGGTGTGAAATCTCAGGAGAGAGAGAGAGGTTCACTGACAGGATAGAGTTCGAGGAGGACAGGGAGGAGAATCATAGTGGGAAGTGGTGATGAGTGAGATAGGTCACCAGAACGTTTGTGCCGTCTCAATGCACACTTCATCTCGCTGCAAATGACATTCTATTTAATTAGCTTTGGGTAATAGGTTGGTATAGCAACATAGCCGCCATCGCCATGGAAACGTTAACTCTCTACTGTTCAGTGTAAATGTTCAACATGGAATGTGGTGTCATCCTACGGCATGATGCCAACCAAATGGGAACATAGGCCTATACAGTATGGCTGGCCAATGCCCTACTATGTATGCATGTTTGTATGTATGCATGAATGTATGTATGTATGTATGTACAGTATGTATGTATGTATGTATGTATGGTTAGTGTTTAATGCAGATGTAGAGTATACTATAAATACTATCTGAAAATGTGGTGAAATGCACATTTGGGTTGTAATTCTTGATGACAAGGTGATAAAGACTAGATCAACAGAGACATGCAAAGACAACCAGGTGATAAGGATTTCAACCCTGGTGAACATTTGAGCAACACCCATAAAAGAATACTCAGGTATGGGCAGGTCATTCTTAGCATCATCATGTCTACTCTCCTACTTTCTCTGTCTCGTCCTTCCTTCCACCCTCACCCTTACCCTCACCTTCTTTCTCTCTCTCCCTCTCTCTATCTCTCTCCCTCTCTCTCTCTCTCATGCTGCCTTCCTTCCTCTCTCCCCCTGTGTCTCTCTGCTCTTCTATCTCCTCAGTCACCAGGCAACTAGTGCCTCCTCTGCGTGGAAGGATCTGGGTGTGGTTGCCTCATAGCCTGTAGAATTATCAGGATATTCCATCATTCCAAGTCTTCCACAGCAGCACAACAAATAATCATTTAAATGATTAGGAAGTCATGCTGTGTTTATAGCGGTCATTACACACCATACAAAAGCACAGATGCTTCCATAAGCCTGCTGAGGCACTTCCTTGACATGCAGGGCTTACTAACTGATGGTCTTAAACCCAACACACTATATGAGTACAATAAATTTGGGATGCACCATTATGTGTAGTTTATCTATTTTACAGTTCCCCAAAGTTACACCAGAAGAACAAAATGTATTCCTCCAGTTGCACCACAATCGTTCCCTAACCATTTCACTCAACACTGCTCTCTCTCGCGCTCTCATACACATATGCACGCGCACACACACACACACACACACACACACACACACACACACACACACTCTTCTACAATCCTGTGCTGTGTGCTCTCATCAATAATCTGTGCCATTAGATGTGGTAGTGAAATTAATGTGCACATTTTGTGAGGATATTCACACTGCCCACATCCCCAAAGGACTGACAGAGAGAAAGAGAGAAAGGGCGAAAGAGAGTAAGTGAGCGAGACAAAACGGAGGTAGAGAGCCAGCTCAGAGAGAGGCAGGCCAGGCATCTTGGCATTTCTAAGGACTGCATCAATTATTCAAGAACAGCAATTAGTCCCTCATCCTTACAGACTTCAGACTAATCTTGCACTGTGTGGTTTAGTGAAAACAACACATGTTCGAATGTAAGTCATTATGCAACAATAATAGACCACAAAAACATCACAAATAATTTTGATGATATCAGCTTCCATCATTGTCTAAACATAATGATTATTATTGATGTATAGCTCATTGTTACATCATAAATAATCATGATATACAGTTTAGACCAAAGGAGTAAATAATGCCATGAATTATTGATCAGCAGTTATCCAGATAAGAGATGCCTAGGGAGGCTTTCAGATATCACCATCTACTGCAGAATACTCAGCAGATGAGAGACAGAGAGGAAAGAGAGGAAAGGTGAGAGAAAAAAGAAAGAAAAAATAGAGATACAGAGAAAGACAGGGAAACAGAGAGAGAGAGAGAGAGAAAGAGAGAGAGATAAATTGTTGAGAACTTCCCATCTCTCATCAATGGTGTCAATATGATAATGGCTGGTTAGACATGTGACTCAATATCATGAGCCCTTTTTATCTGTCATCTCCTGGCTGCGTAGTTCTCATTGTAAGTTTGGCATAAACTGATAAATAATTCAAATACTTATGCATTATTTGCTGCATTACAGAGGGAATCTAGTATTTCTTGACTTCAGTGGAAGCTAAGTTCCGCTAACATAAGCCTGGGTTAATTAGGGGCTGACAAGGATTGTAAGAAAATATTGATAGTGTATTGTTTCTAAAAAACACACACAAACAAAATCAACTTTTTTACTGAAACACACAAATGTTAATTCCTTTAATTTCCTGCTCAGTTTGCACAAAAGTAGTGCTAAGATGTTCACTCACTATTCTAATTTCTTAATAATAATAACTTTTTTACTAAGATTTGTTGCATATGGCTCTTTATACTATGACACGTTTTCTGAAAACAATACATTTGTCACAACATATTGAACGGTAACACAATATATTGAATGGTAACTTGTATCACATTGTCAGATTCTTTCCCATACACAACCCTATATTTGACAAGAAACAAATATGTGCATTCGTTGAACCTCAAATTGTGTGAAGCTCCACAGTTGTCTAATATGAAAACCAGGACATTTCCAGCCATTTTGTGGTTTCATGAGATGACAGCTATTGGCGATGACAAATGAAAACACGCTCGTTGCCTTCTAGCTCATACATATAAACATTTATTCATTTATTCACAATGTAACTTACTGTACTGTGCCTACATACAGTGTTGCTCTCTGTGGGAGTTGAGCCCTAGTCTTTGCATTGCTAATGAAACTCTCTCGCGCGCTCTCTCTCTCTCTGAGGTGAAGTTTTTCGGGCAACACTAGTGCACTCAAAGCCCAAATTCATAACTTTGTCCCATGGATTATTCTAGCATTTTATCATTTTACCATTATGCAGTCAGTGTCAGTGTAGAATATATTCATTTGAACTGTTTGAACAGTGATAAAAGGCCCTTTATGATAGTCATTAGAGTTGTAGACTGGTACTTGCACTTACACTATCTATTCATGTAGATAACTGACTGCTAAGACTAACCCTCTCATCTTACTAATCAAATATAATTTATTCAAAAGTATGAATTATGATTTATCCAACAAATTAGTCTGGTTTCATGTTCAAAATGGGAGAGTCGATTACAGCCACTGACAGCACTCCATCCACTATGACATGAACATGCTGCCAAGATCACTTAATGACTTCTACACTTTCATCAACATTATGACTTCCCTTCAATCAAGGCGTTGTTAGCCTATATCTGAAGCAGTCACAAGGCAGTATGATTAACGATGAATCTAAATACATAGTCAAATGCAGCATAATGATGCTCAGCTGGCCATGTGTTATGGGTGTAATTATAACAGCAGCCATGCAGGTACACATGCTCTTTGTCGCTATTATAGCTGTACTCCGTGCTACTTACATCCAGTGCAAGTTGGTGAATATGGCAGCTGGTAGTGGTGTTCAGACTGATGAATGGGGAAAGAAAGCCCTGTAGGGGGGGAGCGCAGTCTCTCGGGGTTAGTAGGGCACGCTGGTAAGCCCTAAAGAGAGGGTGCTGTGCCCCTGAGTGTGCGGTGCCCCCTGGGCTCACCAGCCTGCAGAGAGACAGACAAGCCTCTGCAGCGAACACTTCCCCTGACCCTTGACCCCCCCCGCAGGTCTCAGTGGGCCCCCGCTCTCCTGCTACCTACGCTAATTACCAAGTGTGTGGCGCTCGGCAGTGCGCCAGAGCAGACACCTGTGGAGACGGCACTCAGTCTGTCAGCTGCTTTTGTTTCTTTCTTCACATGCTCAGTCTTCCTCTAATCCTTCACATTTGGCACTCTTTTCTTGATAACAGCTTTCTCCATTACAGTTCTATTCCTTTCAACCTTGTGGGTTTCTCCTTCTGCTTGGTCAAAAGAAGTGTTTTCAGTTCAATTTCTGCACTATGGTGAGAACCCCGTCCTGCCTGCATTGATCGTTATCAGGGTTATCTGAGGCAACCAACCAGCCAACAATGACACAGCAATAGGAACCAAATATGCCTTAAAGGATACAAGTTTACGTTCATGACATGCAAATCTTCATTGCCGAGATGCAAATTCATTTCCTCTTCCTTGCTATGTAGAGTTATTCCAACTGAATGGTATTTGTATCTTACACTACAATTTTATTGTTTATTAACAACCGAATTGCCAGAGAGCTCTGCCAAGCCCAATCTGACCTATCTTGCAATGTTCAAGAAATGAAGAAAATCCTGAATCTGAGCCAAACCAAGCAGTCTTTCCTGGGTAAAGAGTGAAGAAAGGACTTAACCATGCCTTTTACTTTGCAGCATCACAGCATCATCCCTGAGGTCTATGTGTGAACTATGCATATCACAATGACTTTAAATAGGACTCACACAACATCCACTACTGAGTAACAAACCACACACAGGTTATTCTTACTGACTGATGGTCTTGGAGGTGGGCTAATAGTGAGGATGGAAACCTATGTCTCAACATGACTAATAAGACAACCGCAGATGCATGCAGAATGCTTATTTTCCTATCAAGAGACTAACATTAGAACTTAACATCAGAGCTCTGTTCTTTGCTCTAACTTAGGTCAAATAAAATACTCTAATACAATTTCCTTTTCAAGTGTGTGGCCTACATGTCTTCAAGAGAGAATGCATTAAAGCATGCAGAGCATTTCTGCTCTCCAGAGTACCACCAATTTTAATGTTTAAAGGTTCAGAATAAGGGGCTGACCTTTGGCCCAGATACCTGAAATCTAAAGCTTCATTGAGCCTCATTCAACCCAAATCTAAAGAAATGCTCCAAAGCCACTTAAGCTCTTTCTGGCAACAAACCATAAAGTTGGCGTATATACTGAACTCATCTTCTAGTAATGCCTGGATAAATGGAACATCTTTTTTCGATAAAGCTTTCAATGCAACTACAAGACTTTAGCACTTCAGTTGTAACAGAGATAAAATGTAACACATTTCAAAACCCTACCAAAATTAGCCATCAGAGCATATTTTCACACGTGCATACATTATGACTATAAATTGTAGGCTACATACCACCCAGTGAATAATAGAATAATAGGCTACTCAAATATCAATTAAATAATCTAAGAAAATGGCTACAAATCATTACAAAAGTTACACGATTCAGTGTTTCTATGGCAGCACAGAAATGTACACAGTGATAGCCTAATACGATGGATTGTGTGTTACTGTTTCGAATGGGGGGAAATGAACGTGGTGTGCACACCAATCCATTCGAGTACTGTCAGCAGAGATGCGCAGAATCATCGTTTCAGTAGCCTAATTCCAAGTTTCTCCGTTTTTTATAAAAAAAGGACAGCGCACGGATATTTCGCTAGACAATAAATGGTGCAGGTTGCGATAAAGGCTGCTTCCCACAAGTTTGCGTGAGGGAGGGCGGTATGAGTCAGAGGCGAGAAGAGGGGAGTCCATGAGATGGAACCAAAAATGAAGCCAAACGTGGTGGGAAAACAAAAGAAAGGAATTTCCAGACATTTAAGTAGGTGACTTGAATTGGATTTTGAAAATAGTTGATTATCATCGCTACTTACATATCAATGAGGCTCAAATGTTCCTTGCAGGTGTCTGTCTAGCCCATATCTCCCCAGCGGTGAGGCGCATTTTCCTCTTCAACCTAGGCAAAGCAAGAAGGCGGCGCTGAATTTATCGTCATCACATCTATTCAAGTCTTGGTCACATAATAGCTAATGCATGGAAACACACAACGAAACATACCTTCCATCACTTAGCTCATCTGGGTTTTTTTCGTTTTGGTTTCTTGTCAATCTGGTTGGCACTTTGGCTTCTTGAGCGTGAACAGTTGTCAGTTCGGGTGTGCTTATCGGTTTGGGTCCTAGCGCCGTTCGTTCAATATCTTGGTGCTCTTTTAAGATTCAACAGGTTGTGACTGGCTGCCATGTGATACAACGAGTTTCTTCTAATTCTGTTACTTTAATATTCAACAAATGAACTTAATGACGGTGACAATTATAATTAATTGCTTAAATTATTAATACACGTTTATTATGTTAATTATTAATACACTTTTATTATATTAATGTTTTCCTATGCTAGCAAGTTGCACAAAAGATGGGGAAGCCATGATGCATATCTGATAAACTGTAGATCCTGCAACATCCTACAGATCTGGAAAAATAGCTGGAAAACTGAGCCTATGCTATTGCTACTTAATGGACCTGACCACTCCTCAGATGAGGAGCCTCACTGGATTTGTCTCACACCAGATGACCAAAAACCTCTGACTTTTTCTGAAAATGTCTGACTCAAATCAATGTCTGCCAGGTCAATGGTCTGGTAAATCTTGTTTTTTTTTTTATCAATTAAGAAATATAGCCAAAGTGAGGTCTTTTTAGGTCAGGAAGATACTGAGAGAAGCTTTCATATCCTCATGCCTTGATTATTGTAATGTACTGTTCTTCATCAGCAATCATTGAAACACCTGCAACTAGCTCAGAATGCTTTGTTTTAGTAGCACTTCACTGGCTCCCTGTAAAATATAGAATTCGGTTGATTTTCGGAGCTTTTTCACAACAAAGAAGTATGGGTGAAAGTGGTCTCAAGGGGAAAAGTTATTAAACAGGGCCATAGCAAGCCTTTTGAAACTTATTGGAGTGCAGACTCCAATACCATCGTTAAATTTGCTGACAACACCGTAGTGGTAGGCCTAATCCACAACAAGGGTGAGACGGCCTACCTGGAGGAGTTGAAGTGCCTGACCAGTGGTGTCAGAGAAACAATCTCTACCTCAACTACAGTAAGACCAAAGAGATGCTGGTGGACTTTGGGAGGAAGCAGACGCAGGACTACACTCCCTTATCCATCAACGGGACCCCTGTGGAGAGGGTGAATATATTCAAATACGTGTCCAGATCACCGAAGATATGACATGGTCTACCCACCTGGACACCGTGGTAAGAAAAAAGCCAGGCAGAGACTGTATCCTCTAAGGAGGCTGAAGAAATTCAAAGCATCCAAAACAGTCCTGCAGAGCTTTTACTCCAGCACCACTGAGAGCATCCTGACTGGGTGCACAGCTTGGTATGGAAACACCACCATGCAGGACCGTAAGGCTCTGCAGAGAGTGGTGCGTTTAGCTGAACGTACCATTGGGGGGTAACTCCTTTAACCTAGGGGACATCTATATCAAGCAGTGCAAGGACAAGACCACCAAAATACTGAGAGACCCCAGCCACCCAGACTATGGTCTGTTCTCTCTGCTTCGCTCAGGAAGCAGATACTGTACACTGGCGGCAAGGACTAAGAGACTCAGGAAGAGTTTCTTCCCCCAAGTCGTCCAGTATCTAAATGGCACTGTTTAAAACCTGTTATGCAGCACATGTTCCAGTACCGGGTCATTTACCCCACCTCCCCCCAACATTCTAAATCAATTGTATGCACCATATTGCTATGTAGCATAGTAATGTTATACACCATTTGAAAGCTTTGACTCTTGGGAATCCAAAAATGACAACTTTTTTCATGTACAATCTGTATAGTGCTTTACATTCTCAGATTAATCTTATTATGTCTCAATTAAATTTGATCCAAAATGCCTCCCTCCCCCTCCTCCGCTTTTGGTGCTACCCTGACCTGCAGCTCAATAAGTAGATGCAACATATTGGGTATTGAAATATTTACAAGAATCCATAGAAATTTAATCTTCATGTTTAATCTTCAAAGGTTCATCTTCACCTTTCATTTGAGACCAGGATTATGCTTCTACACAAAGGGGTTCATATGCAGTAAGTATTTGATTGTCAGTATGCATTTTGGAGAAGCAAAAGTCCTATGGGGAGTTTCCAAGTAGTTTTTATTCTATATTGATCTACTTTTGCACAAAGCTTCACAAGACCTGATGCTAGGGTTTAGTGTTTCTAAGTCATCTCAAGTGACCTAGAGGGCTGAAATGGTGGTCAGTTCAGAGATGCTTGTTATCCGGCAGAATGAGAAAATAATATTCTAGCCTCTGTACCTCTGTGTCAGTACATCACACAGTTGACTGTTGTCCAAGCAACTACAGTGTCTTAGCTTTCCAAAGAGGTCAGGCATTTGATTATAGGCCAAAGTATGTTGGAGCAATGATCTCCTAAGTACTGTAGATGATGTACAATGTCGGGCAAAATACTCAAAATGGGGCGTATGCATAAAAATTTAAGCACTTTTTGAGAAATAAGCACAGGTATATATTATATTTGAGTACACCACTTTCCCCTATCTGCAATAACCCCCTGACATCTTGAATGTATTGTTTTCTTGTCTGTTACTGTTTTGGTGGGTTGTTTCTGTTTCAGTTGTTGTGTGTTTTTACTTAGCATGGAGCCGACTGTAACATTTCACTGCATTGTATATGACAAATAGAATCTGAATCTGCTCCGGACACCTGATGACACATGCTAGTGACAGACAGGAACATCAATGGGTTTTGGCCTCCTGCATACTATCCTCCAAATCCGCAGTTCTGAAGGTTCATGGTTTGGAGCCAAGGTTGGTGCAGGGCTGAACTGTAATCAACGATGCAGGTTACATATAGGCTGCTATACTGCTTCCCTTTCTTAATGAGGTGAGATGGAAGTTTGTTTGAAAGTTCACTCCCAGACAATCCCTGTCACAAACAATGATGTAGGCCTATTTTTCTTATAAACTATGAAGAATATTTCCAACTATCCACGGTATGATAATAACACATGTACAATGTCCAGGCCACGGTTCTTTTCATACTCAACTAATAAATTATTAGTTGGCCTTCCTGCTTCTGTAGTGAGACCATTACAGATAATTCAGAATGCAGCCCATCTAGTCTGTAATCAGTCAAAGAAGACACATGTCATCCCTTTGTTAGTTATTCTTCTTTGGCTTCCTATAGCAGCCAGAATGAAATCAAACCCCCTATTCTGGCATAAAACACTTACTAGATCTGCACCTTACTATCTTACGGTAATTCCATGATCCAGCTCTACGTTTGTAGCGATAGTTTTGAGATTCTCAAAATGACTGATCTGTTTACCTTGTTTCTAACTGATTCATTTTCCTTACAAAGTCGTGGTTTCTACATGTTTATGGTTATTATTTTTATTCTGTTAATTATTTAGCCTATTAATATATATTTTTTTTTTATTTATGCCATAATACTTTTCTATAAATTGTTACTTTGAATGCCTTGAAACGTGTAAAATCCCTGACTGCTGTTAATGTACTGTTTATTGATGTCACTGCACGTCGCTCCAAAGTGACTTACAGCAAGAGAATAATATTCAAGTTGCAGAGTAACTAGTACACTACAGACAGAACCATATGCAAAATATGTCAGTTTTGGTGCAAAGGTTTGCCAAATAGGCCCAACCTTCCTTAACCAAAATAATTTGAAAACAGAGCATTGAAACAGAGCGCTGATTACGATTTCAGAGCAAGTATTGGTTCATGTTAAAAAACTACAGAAAACTAAAACCTTTGTAGTCATTCTGGACATGAATACATTATTTTATGACATAAAATGTCACTGCTACTTTGCACCAAACCTGGCCTTCTATCCAAAGAGTTATCATGTACTGAATGCTATTTGCCTTCCTGAGGAACGTGAGGGAAGCTGAACATTTCTTTTTGTCTCCTCCAGTGGTGAAACATTTATGAAGCCATTGAAAGACATTACTCTCATTGTTGACAGTAAGATGAACATGTGCCTGGGGGGATGAATCAGATAAATTGTTCTGACAAGAGTTACCAAATGGACATGCTTATGTGACTCAAACCAACAGTGAAGTGAACAAAGGCATTTAAGGATTGAACTGACATGTGATTAGGCCTACACTCTCATAAAAATAAATGCCCTTATTTCTGTCTACAGAAATTGTGTAGGCCTGTGTGTTGTGTAGCCTATATCTTGTCATGTGTACATCAAGTATAGGCCTAGCCTATAGGCTACCCTAACCCTGTTAGCCTACATCAATAATACGAGTCTAACCTAAAGCAAAAAAAATACTAGGCTAGTCCTACTAAACCTATAATTTGTCCAGAAACCACTCTTTTTCTTATTTTTTGTACTTAACTGGCGTAGGCTACCTCTACCAAGATATATTGGCACTGGCAAAGAGTGGCATTCACTAGCCTAAGTGAAAATCCGCCATTAATTTAGTCTGACCGGTCCTGCGTTTCCACCATAGACTGTAAAAATTACGTTTCCACACGATTTAAAAACTACAATGAAACACTTGATAGGCTGTTACTGTTACAAGAGCACTCTCGTCCGGACAGAAAGGGCTCTGCATGTCACGTGACCTCAGTAGTTGATCACATGATGACCAGAGGAAAACAGGAAGTATTTTCACAAGCTGTTTTTGAAGGTAAGTCGAATTTCCCCCTATATCTGTGTAAACTCAAAGTCAGAAAGAAAAACACTTCTAGTTGCAAACGTACGTAGCCTACATGTTGAAAACGTTAATGCTTTTTATTACAGCGTTGTTTGTAACTTTAGGTACGTCACGAGAAATAAAATTCCTGGCAAATTTTGCTGGACCCTTATGTGTGAATGATTAACGTTAGTAGTAGCCTTTGCTAGCTACAACTGATTAATTGTATTGGCTTGCTGTTGACAAAAGTAAACTGGGAAAGGCTTTGCACTTGGTTTGCAGTCTTTCAGAAATGTTATGAAAATGTTTCTGTAGCTAATTACCGAGCTTTGTCCGGACCTTTCTGCACAGAGGCCAAAATGGCATCGGCCGTGGAGAGAACAGATGAGCTGGTCAGGGAATACCTTGTATATCGTGGGTTTACGAGCACACTTAAACATCTTGACTCTGAAATAAAATCCGACAAAGAAAAAGGATTCCGTGTAAGTATCAGATGTCAAACATTAAATGCCAAACATCAGATAGGCTACTTATTTGACTGGCAGAACTCAAAGGAAACATGTAATTTCTACCTAGGTTGACAAGATCATTGAGCAGCTGCAGCTCTTCATCCTAAACGGTGACTTGACTGGGCTGAAGGACTATTGGGGCTACCTTGATCGACGTCTCTTTTGTCGTCTAGAGGACGTTTACAGGCCTACTGTCAGCAAACTCAGAACCAGTCTCTTCCGATATTACCTTGTCTGCACTGTTCAGGTGATGGTCTATGCATGCAAACTTCAAAGAAACACAGAACATAACTACAATCTTTTTTTCTCACAGCCTGACTGTGCAACATAGGGCCATGGCCATCACAAATGTAGTCAGATGCATCCCTTTGAAACAGCAGAAATGACAGCTGTAGTGATTTACTAGCCTAAAGCAGTGAGTGAGAAAGATATCTGACACTGACAGTGACCGTGTTCTCTTTCTCCCTCCATAGAATAAGAACCTTGAGAAAACTCAGGAGTTCTTTCAGAAGCAGGCTCAAGAGCTGCAGGGCCAGGCTGAGTGGCGCGAATGGTTCATCCTGCCCTTCATCCCCTCCCCTGAGCAGAATCCCGTCTTCGCCCCTTACTTCTCCCGCCAGTGGGCAGACACATTTCTTGTCTCACTCCACAATTTTCTCAGTGTGCTCTTCCAGTGCATGCATATCCTTGTTAATCCGTCATGAAGGAGTTTCATGGAAACACACACTGTTTTTTATTTTTGCAAAGTTTTTAGTGTTTGTTGGATTATAGTAGTATTACATATATAACTCTAGCTGAGTTGGATTATAGTAGTATTACATATATAACTCTAGCTGATGTTGGGCAGCCATTCCCTCTGATGCATGTTGATCACACATCTGTTTAAACAGTCTTTGCCATGACTTGGTACACATTTAACAGCGAATTTGATTCCCCAGTACTTAACAAATACTGTGAGTCTATAAAGTATTAATAACCATAGCTTTTGTTTGGAGTTGGGGAGTGTGAGCTGCTTTAACAGAAAGTTACAGATGATGATGGGCACACCAAATGGGTGCGACATGTGCAGGTGAAGGTGAATAATCTCTTCCTTAACAGTGCTACCCCTTCCAGTGCTTCTAAGTTTTGATGCAGAGATGCAAAGGATAACCAGTTTCCAAGAAGAGACTGAAACGCTTCGACAAATTGTGAGACACATACCAGATATTCAAAGGCACAATCTAAAATATTACATCATAGTTTTGGTCTCACAGTCTTCACTAGGTGATGGGTGAAATAATTAAAATGAAATCTAAATCTTTTTTGGAAATGTTACTTTGATTAGCACAAATTCCTCTGGTTTCAAATGTATTAAATAAGTGTGCCTGCTTGAGGAATGTCTTATTTATAATATTTTGCATCCGACCCCTAGTTATTTGCGCTACAAGGAGAATCTCAGCAGAAGAAGAACGAAGACATTGTTCATCACAGGCTTCCGGCCTACGTTCAACACATGGACCGTCTTGGAGACACTGAGCTGTGAGGACTGACTTTGGGCTGGGAGTTTCAAGTATTGGGGCAGGGCTGCTTTTAATTTTGTAATATATGGAAAATGTACTATGACTATTGGTAGCTGTTACAGAAAGAAGAGAAACAGAGGATATTTATAATATTGTTAAAATACCGATTTTGTAGGCAGTCTTCACAGTGCAAAGACTAACGCTAATAGCCATAAAGGACAAATAAACAATTCAACTGAATTGTTGAGTCCATTGATAAGGTGTGATTTTTTTGGTGTTTGTTTGTTTGTTTGTTTGTTTGTTACTCTGTAGTGCTCCAAGCATAGGGGTTGGCCCTCCTGGATAAGTGAACGTGTTGGACTTCCTAATGGGCTGGGCAATGTCATGAGAGAGAGAGAGAGAGAGAGAGAGAGAGAGGAAAAGCAAAGCAAAGCAAAGCAGAGAGGCCATTGAATTCTTAGCTCTATAATTATAGTTTGAATTAAGTATCTTCAAATACACACTCAAATGTCCATGTCACTCAATTCGAATAGTGAATCAGCCATTATTTGTACACAAGTTCAAATTAAAAGTTTGGCAGGAGCAACTTAAAGTGTCACCCGAATCTACACACTGAAGCAGTCCAGATATGGTGAGACGAGTATGGTGTATTCTCTTTGAGAAAAGTTGTGGACATAACTTAATAAGGGAGAAAGAATTTCGCCAGTATACTCCCACCCTTTTGCTCCCACAACAGAGAGTGTGTTCTCCGCATACTTTTTTCAGTTGCCCAGTATCTCAGAAAAGAGGGGGCAGGCGGGGGGATTTAATTTACTAGGGGTGATTTTAGACAAGGGAGTAGTTTGTGTTTGTGTGTGTGTCGAGATAGAAATAATCTGAGTTCAGTGTGTGTTCTGTCTCCACACAGAGACCTGGTGTCCAGCCAGCGTCCAGCCAACCTTACCACCCCCTCGCGCAATTTCTTCTCCACGTTCCTCCCCCAAGGAAAACGGGCACCTGCCAAGACACCTCAAGCTGCTGGGTCCTCGCCAACACAGTCCTCCATGGGGAGAAAGGACACAGCAGCCAATCATGTGAGCCCATATGTTTTCCTGGATACATAAAAGCTCCTGTTGTCGGGGACAGCAGCTTGAGGATCTGAACTTAAGTGTTCCCTCAGGACAACTGAAGTCTGGAAGACTTTTTGTTTTTGTTTGGAAAGAGCCACTTGGCAGACCTTGCAGTGGACAGACTTAGGTGTCATTAAAAATGTCCCAATTTCTACTTCATTAACCTAATTAACAAAAGAAAAAAAAAAAACCTAAGAAAGGATTCATGCATTTTTAATATTTAAATGGGTTGTTGTGTCTGTTGGCTTGTCTCCTCTTCCCCAGGTGGTGAAATGTAAAGACCCCGCCCCAGCCCGGGAGTCTAAGCAGGTGTTTATTACAGGGGTTACGGTCGAGTCATCAACAGGCACATCCAGACAAAGAAGACAGCAGGATCACGAGAAAGAGAGGAAAGAGCTCTTCTCCAAGCCCATCCAGCAGGTCCATAGAAGCATGTATATATTTATACATACACACACAACCCCATCTCCAAAAAAGTTGGGACGCTGTGTAAAATGTTAATAAAAACAGAATGCTATGATTTCCAAATCATGTAAACCCTATATTTAATTGAGATTACAACGTAGCAATGGTTGAAACAAAAATATTGCTTTTTGGGAAATATATGTTCGTTTTGAATTTGATGCCATGAATTTGAATTCAATTCAAATTGGGACAGGAGCATGTTTACCACTCTGTTGCTTCACCTCTTTGTTTAACAACATTCTGGAAATGTTTGTAAACTAGGAAACCCAGTTACTGGAATTTTCAGAATTAAAATGCTGTCCTATTCCTGCCCATTATAGGATTTCAGCAGCTCAACAGTCTAGGGTCTTGATTGTGTTTTTCATTCCATTATGCACCCAATGTGATTGTTCTGAACTGCAGACAGGCCATCTTAGCAAGTGCATGTGTGTTTCTTCTCAGAATGTTGAAAGAAAAGGAGAGAGCTCTGACTCAGAGACCCATACAGAGGTGACGAGTGATCCGACAGATTCTCCAACGAATCCGGCGCGAGGGAGTGCGGACATTGGCGGAGGCCTGGAGCAGCCATTCATAAAGCTCAGTCAGGAGGAGTATGGCGAGCATCACTCTTCAATCATGCACTGCAGGTGGGTTTCACTCTTTGGTGGGAGGACGAAATCATTTCATGGTTGCCAGGACCTCATTTATTTTATGTAATAAATAACAGTCACGTGTTGGGTTTCTTCCCCTCTCTGTGTGCAGGGTGGATAGCTCGGGGAGAAGAGTGGCGAGTTTGGACGTTGATGGCGTCATTAAAGTCTGGTCCTTCAATCCCATAATGCAGACTAAGGCCACCATCATGTCCAAGTCACCCCTTCTGTCACTGGAATGGGCTACCAAGCCAGACAGATTGGTATTTATATTTTAAATAGTGGTTATACATTGCCCTGGCATTGCAATGTAACTACGTAACTACACTATGTAGGACAAATAATGGATAATGGATATTTGTTGCACTGTAATCTAACATGGAAAAATTGAGTGGAATTGAACCGTTCTGTTTTTTCTTGCAATCCTTAGTTGCTGTTGGGAAGTGGAGTGGGTACAGTACGCCTGTATGACACAGATGCCAAGAAGAACCTGTATGAGATGGCCATCGATGAGGCTCACCCACGGTAAGACTAGCAGTCAGGAAAAGAACAGAAGTAATCGGTAATGAGTCACTTAATTCATCTCCTCTGGTGTCTGACCCATATGTATGTGTGTTCCATCCAGGATCTTGTCACTTGCCTATAGCCCGAGTGGCACGTCGTTTGTGTGTTCAGCTGCAGCTCATGCTCGCACAGGCAGCGTCTCTGAGGCTGTCTCTCGTGTCGCACTTCCTGTCTCCGGAAAGCTCCTCCTCTGGGACACCAAGACCATTAAACAGCAGGTAGATGATGAGGACTGGAGTCTCTGTGGGTTTGCCCGAGGCCCCCCCCATCACAAGAACACCGTCTTCCTGTGCTGACTCAGGCCAGGGAAAGCACTTAAAAGTTTAGAGCCTAAACAACACTAATCTGCCAGGCAGGAAAGGTATGATTTGGCAGGGGATTTGGCAGACTGTGAGGTTAGGAAGGCCATGATGTATTCATTTTCACATACTGGTTATATATTTGTAATAATCGTGCATTCCATTTGTACATGCTGACGGCTTGTGACAACTCGTAACTTGTGAAATGACGTAAGAACTCGCCGTGAACTGGGGGTCCTTTGACCTGTACAAGATTGCTTCTCGTCAGACAAGTTTAGGGGGGCATGCCGTCGCGTAATTTTGCGTAACTTCCTGTTTTTCGGACAACTTGCTACTCGTAAGACGAGCACATTGGACAAATGGATCGCACCATAACTGCACAATCCCTGAATTTTTTATTTTTTTTGTATTATAATGGCATTCTTTCTCTATATCTTCAGCTTCAGTTTTCTCTGGAACCTGGGCCAGTAGCCATTAACTGCACAGCCTTCAACCATAATGGAAACCTACTGGTCACGGGAGCTGCTGATGGAGTTATTCGGCTTTTTGGTGGGTTGATTCAATTTAATTTTATTCATTGGTGGCCAAGTAGCGAAGCTGCGAAAGTACCCACTGTATTTCTACCTTTTCTTATTATGCATCTTCTTTCTTCTGCCATGGGAGTCAATGCAGCCGCAACCCATAGAAACTGTTTGGTAAATGGTTGTGAAATTTGGCACACTGATTTGGGACAGTGCCATGATTCTTTTCACCAAGTTTCATATAGTGGCACCAACTGGTGAAAAGTTGGATGTGCATTTACGTGACATAAAACTTGGTTTGAGTGCTTACACCCATTTGTTTGATGTAATAGTATCAAGTTGCCGTGGCAACTTTTGCCTGCGGAGCTGCTTGGTCCCTTCATCACTGTTTGCAGTTGTATTTTATGTAGCCCCAGCAACTACTGAAATGGTCTCGAGCCCAGATCCTGAACCCCCTAGAGCAATCATTAAGCTGAGCTGATTGCCTGAGTTGATTTCCTTTGCTGGACATGGACTCTTCTTGTGTGGGTCTCTGACTGTCTCTCTTTATTTACGTTCTCCATCTCCTCTTGTTCTTCTACAGACATGCAGCGGTATGAGAGTGCAATGAGCTGGAAAGCTCATGACGGAGAGGTGTACAGCGTGGAGTTCAGCTACGATGAGAACACTGTGTTTAGCATTGGAGAGGATGGCAATGTAAGATTAATTTATGGTCCTTTCACTTTGCTAGATGAAGAACAAGAATGAATGCAGACTAAACATGATCCACATAACACATCAGTGATGGTAGTCTGAATTTGTTGGAGAAACAAAAATCACCTAGCTAACTGGCTTTTCCTGTGGTAGTGATTTTTGTTTGACCAAGTGGTGTTTGTGTGTATGTGTTTGTATATGTATGTGACCATGGCAACGTGACCATGGCAACTCCAGTTTATCCAGTGGAATATCCACCGCAGTGGAGTGAAGCAGTCGGAGTACTCTCTACCTCAGGATGCTACGGGGCCTTTTGTTCTGTCGGGGTACAGCGGGTACAAACAGGTGCAGGTGCCCCGCGGCCGGCTCTTTGCCTTCGACTCAGAAGGGCAACATGTGCTTACCTGTTCCAGCAATGGAGGTCTCATCTACAGGGTAATTTCCTACCTGGCCATCTTTTATGCATGGAACATTTTGCCCTCAGTGTTGCATTCTTGCTGCCTCATTAAACTTAAATCCAGCCCCACTTCTATCACATTTTCTCAGTTAAGGTGCACAAATGTCTGTTTTATTTTGCTCTCGTGTTGTTTTGCAGTGTCAGACTCTGTAGAGTATGTATGTGATTCTGATTCTTTTTGTTCATTCTTTCCTTCATTCTCTCTCTCTGCAGCTAAATAAGGGGGAGACGGGGCTGGAGAGCGTCCTGCCCCTGGGAGGCCACAAAGCCCCGGTGGTGACGGTGGACTGGTGCTCTGCTGTGGACTGTGGCACCTGCCTCACCGCCTCCATGGATGGCAAGATTAAACTGAGCACTCTCTTGGCCCAAAAGTCCTGATTGGATGACCCGCGTCCGATTACAATCCCTGACTCGTAGTGTTGCGTGCTGGCAGCAGTTGATGATCACAGATGTAGATCACACTCACTGTTGTCTGATCACCAAACTCTCTTAAAAACAGCGTTTTATCAGTACTGTCTACACTGTGCTATCTGCAGTGGCACCAATTATGGTGGTATTCCATACCAGGAAGTATTAAATCAGAAATATAATTGGACCCATCGGAGTTAATTCATTTTGTGCTTGTCTTTGCTCCTGGACATAAATAGGTCACTGTTGTATAAATATAGCGGAACTGGTTAAAAGTGCAGTTTGTAGGTTTTGTTGTTGAAGAAATACATAGTGTGATCCAATTCTAAAGGCTTGAAGATTGGCACTGTGTGTAAATAGTAACTCTGAAATCACTGTAATTTTAGCTGAAACGGCCTTAGTAGATCACCTGCTTAAGGGTACTTTCAGTTCCTAAGAACTTAACAGACTTCACAACAGCCCAATTCAGAATGTCCTCTAGTGCATTGGTTCCCAAAGACTGGGTCGCGACCCACAGGTGGGTCGTAGGAGATTTTATTTGGGTCGCCAGCATAGCCTAGTGACAATTTATGTTGTGTAATACCCCTATCTTTTATACCGATATAGCTTAGGAAAGCTAACAGCTTTCCGTTAGGATCTAGTTTGTTAACTACCACAGTCACGAGTTGGGTCGCGATAGTCTGGCATTTTTAAAAAGTGGGTCCCCAGAAAAAAAGTTTGGGAAACACTGCTCTAGTGTCCTCTGTTTAAGGGTACTTTCTTGAATTTCCCCTAGGGATCAATAAAGTGTATCTATCTATCTATATACTTTTAATTCATAAGAACTTCAGCGTTATCACTGACACACTGCCGAGCGCAATGTGAGCTCTTAGGTGAGATGGAGGTGGGGGGTGCCAGAGATGGACCAGCATTTTGACAGCAGCTGAGTAATGACTGAGTCACTGTTCCACCACCTTTTCTCTTTCTCACTCCTTTCATCCCTGCTTTTCTCACTCACTCGTTCACCACACAGCCTGTGGCTTCTCTTGCCCGCTCTCCTTAATTAGCATCAGGATACAGCTAAAGTTCAATGCGACATTTAATTAGATTTCTCAGAGCTAGCAGTCTGATCGATGAGCAGCAGAACAAATTACAATGTTAAAATAAAAATTTTGTATCAAATATTTGAAGCAGTGCAACTTTATCCAGACACAAATCCAGACATCCTTTATTCAGACATCCTCAATTAGTGTAGCTGAAATTAAATAGAATTGCTCTTGTAATGGGAGATAAATTTTACTGTTTTAGCCGAGCTGTATGGCAGCTTTGAATTAAAAAAAATGATCCAATAAAAGCAGAAAAGGCCTCTAAAAACGAATCAATTGAACAAAAAGACAGGATTCTTTGTGCAATGCTTTAGCAGGTACATAACATTTCCAGAATGTAACATTGTAGCACATAATTGTTACAAAGGTAGGACTTAAATGTGAAAGTGTTGTTTGATGTATAATCATTAACAGCAGCTTAGTGTAAATGCCATGCACTATTTATACTTCATGTCAAAATTCCTTCAGGATTTATTACCAAAGAATTCTGAACATTTACATGTTGTTGATTCCATTGTCAAAACATCTGTTGTTTCTGTATTTCTATAGTGTAAATCTTCAGAGCATTGAGGACCTTTTGAAAACTGGCTTCATTTCATATTTGGTAACAGCACAGCAGGGTTATTGTCCTTGTGAGGATTCTTTCAACAGTAGGATGTATAGGTGATTACAGTCAAACAGGTGTAGTGCACTTCTAGGGGTTCCAGGGTAAACATGTGTACCTGTCATGTCACATGACTGTTTCTGGCTGCCTGCTGTCCTTTCTCCTTCTTCTCCTTGATGTCGTCTACCAAGTTTTTCAGTCGTCCCAGGTGATGCAGTGCCCTGTGCAGTTAACAGCACCACAATTGCAGACCATTTTAAGACTGTTATTATTGACTGGGTCCTTGAAAGGCTCTATTCAGAAAAAAGTAATAGTTGTTTAAATGAAAAAATACCCACCTTTGTAGTGACTCGCCACCAGGTACAATTCCGTAATCCTCCACTGAGTTAGGAACCTTGGGCAAAATCAAAAAAGGCATAAGCTAGCTCACAGACACACTTATTCAACTGAAAAAACAAAACAAAACACATGGTTGACCCCTGGGCCCTGACCTCTTCTGTTAGGGCTGGGTGCTCCTGTAAAAGCAGGGTCTGTCTATCAGCACCCACGTCGTCATCTGCAACAGGGTGGTTGTCCTGGGCAACCTTATGCTCCACTGCTTGTAGGCTGAAAAGCATCTGTTTGAGGGCCTCCACTGGACCAGGATGCTTCCTGCTGCTGTAACCGGATGAGCTTGAGCAGAAGGTCTGGGGAGCACAGACAATGGGGTGAACAGGTAAGGCAATAACCCTGTGTGTTTATGAATGAAAAGAAGCTTGCTTAAATATTTGTTTAAAAGGGAGTGACTGCCCATGAAAACTAAAACCTCTTCTCTGATGGTAGCCTGGCCCTCTTCAGACTTCTGTGGAGTGTCACTGACCCCTACTGGCACAGGAGATTTACTGCAGGGAAAACAGAAAAATTCACCTTACATTGAACTTGATTGTCAAATTACAAGGTAACAGGATTGCTGTTGTAAAATAGGGGTGGCTCTTTCCCTGCTTTTGTCTAATAACACTGTATTACATATTTGGTTTTCCCTTCAGATTCTTTATAATCGATTATCAAAGACTACACATAGGAAGAAGTTTCTCACTAACAATGTAACAGGTGGATTATCCCAAGAACGATCTGCTTCCAAGACTTCTTCTGTGCCTCCTGGACTGCTTTGCTTCTGCGACTGGTTGCTGATCCCCAATGAGGGGGAGTTCAGAGCGTTCTCTGCCCTCAGGATCAAAGACTCAATCTTGTCATCTACAAATACAAGGAGAACCAGCTTGTTAATATCATACAGAAACAGCATTGCAACAGTGAACCAGGTAAAATCATTTCACAGTTGGTTAGTGTACTAATGTGTTCATTGTCATCTGCTTTGAAATGGTATAGAATAATATGTGCTGAAAACCAGTCTCTGCAAACTCTAACATATGATGCTGCCATGTCATAGTTTACAGACCAAACTCAATTGTATGTTTATAGTTTACAGTAAGTTTAAATTCATAATTTGCAAGACTGACACAGATATAAACAATACATAAGTCCACACACAATAACCTTGGTTAAGTAAATAACTTTTGGTCTTCTGACCTCTAAATGGCTGGCTGTTGTCATGTCTCTGATTCTCCTCTTCCAAGGTTAGTTGCTCAGCAAACTGCAGCCTGAGCTCCCTCACAGATAAGTGATTGGCCTGATTCTGCAAGAGGGATGTTGTCTGGGTTCTGTGCATTGTCTCCGCGCAGAACATGAGGCTCTCATGACCAGGCAAGTCTTTCTGTTTCTTCTTGTTTTTTTCTTGATATGACTCCTCCAGTTCTCCTAGCCAGGAAGGAACAGATGGATGATAGGGCTGTGTTCTATTGCTGGGCTCTGCCGGAGGGTCACACTCTTGAAGCCACGCAGGATACTTAAGCTCAGGAACGCTGGTGATTCCTGAGAAGTCCATCTCTGACCTCTGACTGGTCATCCAACGTGGATAATGGTGGACCAGAGGAGTGCCTTCCGGAACCTCTAGTTTATTATTTAAGTGTACAGGATTACTGCCTGGCTGCATGTTCCCTGGCAGAAGGCCTTCTATACTCCCAGATCTCTTTGCTGCCTCTACCCTGAGTGACCTTTCTCCTGATTGCTTTTTAGCAGCATTCGTAGTACTGCTCAGCTTGGGTCTGACCAAGGACCAATGACAATAGCTTTGTTTAAGAGGGTTGCGTCCATGCTTGGGTTTGGAAAGAGACTTGTGGCTTGCCGTGGTTGTAGGCTGGATCCTCAACTGAGTTAGAGAACAGGAGCTGTGCCCTGGTAGCTGCATCCCAGACTGGGAGAGGAAAGCGGAGGTGCGGGTGACCGGCAGAGAGCCATCACAAGGCAGCACCAGTAGGTCGTCTGTGCTAAGGCTCAGGCGATCTGGACCTTGGCGTCGAGCCCCAACAGGCAAACGGAGGAAATTCAACTCTCTGTCAGTCAGGCTTTCCTTCAGTACTGGAGAAAACATAATAAATACAAGATATAATTGTGATCATGCAATCAGTGCACCTTTTACACACCAGTTTCCAAAAACACTGCATCTTTACTTCAGAAAAACTACAGTGCACCACACATTTTATTTTAAAGCCCTGATTCAAATACAGTTGTGGTACAGCTCAAGCTTACCATCTTTGTTTCTGAACCCAGAATTGGGTAGATGAGAGGTAACTGGGGTCTTTGGAATCTTCAGTTGTCCTGTAGATTGCCCGGAAGTCGACTGGCTCCTCTGGAAGTCAGCAATATAGGCATCCAGAGCTTCTGAAGCAGACTCATAGGTTTTGTCTTTATACCAGATGTTTTGTGTGGTTTCAGGATGCAGTGTGCTCCTGAGGTGTCCAGAACTAGCTAGTAAGGATGTAACAGTAGACTCAGGGGACAGGAAACCATCAGTAGTAGTCATTCTGTCACTCACTGATTCACTTCAGGTTATGGTTTCCTGGGAAATAAACCAAAGTAAGGGAGATGAATGGAAATATGCAGAGCAGCATTTTGGTTGATGAAAATGTCAGATCACTTTTATACTGTAAATTGAAGACATGATATAACCGTGTGTGGTAGATGTCAAAAATGTTAACGTTACTTTAACCAGATAATGTCTAATGTTAATAAGACGTACTCTGCTTTAACGTTAACGTTAGCCTTGTCTCTGAAATTGTTTACATTAGCTGCGTTAGCTAAATCTAAAGTAACAAGAATCCACATACTCTTACTCTTATTACAAGTTTACAAACTCTTACTCTTATTACAAGTTTACTTCGGCTTCAGGTAGTTGACTCACCAAGTGAAAATGTTTTGTTACTCAATAGCATTGTCAAGCAGGAAACAGTCAACAGGTTGGTTTTTATTCCACTAAGGTAGTTGGCTAGCCAATGAAGCTAGATTGTGATTCCTCAAACCGATCTCCAACCGGCTGTTGACGGTGGTGTCTACTCTACAAAGGATGAGATTTAACACAAGCGTAACGTTATTGTATTGCTGTCTCACTGAATCCTAACTTGCAAACTATTTTGCCCACAACTATCCCAGTGGGCTAACGCTACTAGGTTAGCACCCGCCCTCTGGTTGTGTGTGAAGCGGGGTTTTCTTACCAATCACAGGATGTTAGAAAAACGACTCTTCCTAACTGTATCCAATCAATGCATTGAATGCACATTGATGCTGGCATGGAACCAAATAGATCTAATAAAAAAACAGCATGTGAAGACATCGTTTATTACTTCGCAGCAACAGCAAGTGTTTGTAAAAAAAAAAAAAAAACACATTATCGTTTTTAGAACATGGAACAAAATCTATGGCCAAAAAGATAGAGTTTAGAAAAGGGACACCCAGACCATTGGCTGGCATACCAGAGAATATCTAATAAGGGACGGGCGTCATCAACCATGTCCTGGTAAAACTGCAGGGCAACCCATCATCAATTTATTTTACAACGTAAGACCTTAAATAAACAGGTCACATTGGCTCGGTCTTCCAATCTATAAAATGTGTTTTAAAAATCTTGACTATTCCCATCCGGCTCCTTTAACGATGGGCGGTGCCTACATATTCTGTACAGTCGGGGGAAAGTAGCGCCAAATTTCTAATCTTCCTGTGTCTGTGTACAGTGTTGGTAGCACTGAGGGTTGCCTTTTGTGGTTCTTTACGTCAAAAACAATTTACAACACATTAAAAGGATAATTATGTCGCGAACACCGAAAAGAACATATCCCAGCTCTGACGATAAAGAAAAGAAAAGAATTAAGCGGATTTCCATTGAGGGAAATATTGGTGAGTAGCCTGCAGCACCTTGGGTTGGCTGTTTTGTTTGACGGACCCGGACTCTATGTGTGTGCTTATTATATGTAATTTCAATTGCACATAAGGCAGAACCTGACAGTGCATGCTCAGACACCTAAACATACATGGCTTGTTTGTTTGGCCCACACACGATGTAATTCTGGCAGCTGTTTTGGAAGTAAGCCTAGCTTGCGTTTTTATTAAGGCGCCGAAATTGTTCGTTCACAAACATCTAATACGATTTTAATACTTACGAACAGCTCAGCCTCAGTGCAGTATTATTTTGTGCGTTTGATAACTCCCGCAATTTTACCCGGTACTTCCTGTTTTTAAAGCTGCTGGCAAGTCTACCTTTGTGCGCCTTTTGGATGACCGAAATGGGGACTGGGAAGTCGTGCCAGAGCCCATCGCAAGGTGGTGCAATGTACAAACCAACCAAAACGATTTTGAGGTAAGAGGAAAATCTTGTCTTGTCTTCTTAACCTGGTAATTTGTCTGTGGTTGACCAAGACTTTATTGAGCCAATAAGAGTTTAAGAGAGGGTTCTATTTTTTTTTTTTTTTTTTGTATAGCATTAAATAGTAAGAGAATTGGCCGTTTGTGCCTCGCAGCTGCCTGCCCATACGTCATTAGATCCCCACGAGGATTATGCTGCATGGTAGCCTAGTGTAGTGAACAGCTGAATGCATTGGGTCACACCCAGCCAGGCCTAATATACCCCGCCAAAACTACAGAGCTATAAATTGCTTCACTCAAAACCACTTGACTTTCAAAACCCTAACTGAAAATGGGTGTAGGCTACACGTGCACACACACCTTTTTTTGTAAATAATTAACAGCCTAGCAACTGTCTTAACATGTTCAGACCTAAACGTCTGCAGCTGAAGAACTGGTCTGAAATGTTCTCAGAACTAACGTGCACAATATTGCACAGTCCAACACTGTCATGTCCTACACATCTTTCCAAACTCATTTTTTCCAACCTAAGAACACCTGCTGTGGGGCTTGTAGAAGAGTAACACTAACTACCTTAACTACCTAAACACAGGGTGGTTCACTACCATTTGTGTGGTACATTTTATGTGGTATTAGAAATATTGTTCTTTTATTCATTTTATTTCATTTTAAGGTAGTTCTGTTGTTCTTGCACAGTTCTGGGAAAAAAGTGAAAGTGGTAGTTAAGTGATTAAAGCATTTGTCATCAGTTATATTCTGATCTTAAAGACTATATTTAGATGTAAAGTGCACCACTGCGCTTTGAAACCCATTATTTTCAATGTGTGACGCAAGAATGGTTTGGCGCTGCGCTGTATGAAGCGCAGCACAAGCTCCAGCTCGCTGCTCAGTTCGCTCTTGCTCACACCCTAGCATAGGCACACAATGACTAGGCAACTACTATGTTGTGCTGAACCCAGCGTCAAGCGCACCACATACCACTTCCTGTCTGAAAGCCCCATGTTTTTCAACGCCTCATGTAGTCTTTTCACTAGAGGGCATCATAATCTCACAAGCCTGCTGTTTTGGTAACAAGACTGCATTTCTTCTGTGAGGAGTAACGATACTGTCACGGTTACTCTTCCATAGCATTGAGTGTCTGTCCACTCATCTAGCATACTAATGCAGTTTTTCATTAGGATTGCTATAAGGCAAAAGTCTCCCCGTGAAGATGTGCCTGCAGCATGTTCTATCATGTCTAAGTCAAGTCAAGTCAGTTTTACTTTTATAGCGCATTTAACATGCACAGTGCAACACAAAGCGCTCCACATACAAGACACATAACAGAAAGACAAAAGATGCCGGACGGATTGGCGTGTTAATAGTTCATCAGTTGTTTTTCCACTGAACTGCACTCAGAACCTTTTGCCACTATCTAGAATATGCCCCAGTGCAAGTGTTTAAACCTTGACTTCCTGTTCTCTCAGGAGCTGACCACTTCTCAGAAGAGTGGAGGAAATGTTCTCCAGATGATGTATGAGAAGCCCAAACGCTGGGCCTACACCTTCCAGAGCTACGCTTGCATGAGCCGGATCCGGTCCCAGATCAAGTCCAACAACGGGAAGCTGAAAGAGGCGGAGAACCCTGTGCAATTCTTTGAGCGTTCTGTCTACAGTGACCGGTAAGGGCCATCATAGTTGTTAATAAGTCATGTTATTTCATTTCTTAAACTTCTCTGTGTACCAAGATAATGTTCTTGCTTTATGTGCTCTTGTTGCAGCAATGTCTGCTGCAATTATTAAATTTAAATCTTTCCGTGTTTGTTTGTTCTCAGGTACATTTTTGCTGCTAACCTGTATGAAAGCGAGTGTGTCAATGAGACTGAGTGGGCCATATACCAGGACTGGCATGGCTGGCTGCACCGACAGTTTGGCAAACACATTGAACTCGATGGCATCATCTACCTGCGGGCCAAGCCTGAGGTCTGAAACTGGAATTTGCACACAGCTATCAGCAATAAGGGCTGGGAATCACAAAATAACTCACACATCGATACTGTCACGATACTTTGCCTCACGATAATGATAATATCACAATATTTGTGTAAATGAAGAAGGAGGAGAAGAAAAACTGGAGTTATGTATTTCATAACGGAATTAAAACAGTCTACAAAGTGCATAGCGGTTTAGCTTAGTGCCTCTTAAACATATTAAAAATAATGTGACAGTATATAGAGGATTACTCTCATTTGACCTCAAAGATACATGAAGTAGTGATTCTGGGAAGTCAATTTAGAATATGAATTGTATAACTTATTATTTTTGTAAAAATATTGATATTTGGGGCCAGTGTATCTATAACGTATCGCAAAAAGAAGTTATGAATATAGTGCTGTTTCAGTATTTTGTCCCACCCCTAGTCAGCAAGGGCATACTGCAGTCAGTGTCATCTGACCAAACTAGAATATCTCTCTAATACATATTATACTTTGATGAACAACCTGCACAAATATGTAAACAGAAAATGCCTGTTGTCTTGTGTATTTGTTTAGATGTGCATGGAGCGGCTGCGCCTGAGGGGGCGAGAGGAGGAGCAGTGTATTCCACTGGAGTACTTGGAGAAACTACACTTCAAACATGAGAGCTGGCTCCAACATCGGAACCTCAGGTGAGACCTACTTGCTAACAGTATCACTCTGGTACTTATGTGTTTTCCTCTTGATGCTTGAGAGCAAGTTTGGGACAGCTTTGTGACACACAGACTTGAGAATGCTTACTGGACTTTGGGAAACAATTTCAGTTTTGTTAAATAATTTCAACCAGTGTTTGAACTAGATTTAACTCTCTTTTTCAGTAAGCATATATCATTATTATCATGCTTAATCCAGACATTACCTTACTAAACAGTGTGCAAGACCACTTCAGCCTCCACAAAAGAAATATTTCATAAGATACATAAAACCACAATACTAATCCTTCCAACGGTATCATTGTCTCTTAGCATGGAGTTTGAGTATCTGAGTGAAATCCCTATACTTACTCTGGATGTGGATGAAGATTTTAAAGGAAACAAGGAAAAATGCTCCAATATGATTGAAAAGGTTTGACCACTATTTTTTTGGTTGTCTTTTCAAAATCTATATTTAAATTGTAATTAGGTACATCCGATTTGTGTCTTGTAATCCTTTTATTACAAATGCTTCACTAATGAGGCCTGAGTTATGTAGTCATTTCTTTGATGGTAGTGAATAGAATGAAGTCACTGCTTACAAAGCAATGTCTAATTTAACACATTAGTTTAAATCGTTTTGCTTTGTATACTGACCTAAATCTTTACACTACTTATGTATCCTGTATATAATGTGTCTTAATGGGGTTTTTTTCCAGGTTGAAGAATTCCTGAGCACTTTGTGAAGGATTGTTCTGTATCTGTTTGATCATGCCTGTTGATGTGCATGTATGTAAAAAATTGCCAGAGATCCTCTTGTTTGAAGATGCACCATGACAGCTCCAGTTCGAATGCACTTAATAATATATACAATTATTGACTTTATGACAAACATTTTTAAAAGGAATTCCATACTACATGGGCATTCATCATCCCAGCTTGTTTTCCATTACACCTCAGTCTGTTACCTTTGTTTTCCCGTTTGTGTGTGCTTTTACCCTGGTATTTATGTTTAATGCATCCCTGGATGTGGGTAATGCTTGTACATTTAGTATGCATTTTGTGTTGTATCCTGTTTTTTTGTAATGAACTAATTAAATAGAGGGAAATCTAACAAACATTCAGAAAAAGTCCTGTTGGCAAATTTGAGGAAAAGTCGGTAAAGGGGCTATTTCACACAATTTGAGGGTGCTGAATTCAAATATTTTATTTACCAAGCTCAATTTTGAGTTTTAAGCTTGCTAATTAGCATAATTAGCATAATTCACATACTTTTTGGTTTTGCCATCAGATATCATAGGAATTGCAAAAAATAAGCCATTAATATACTCTTTATGTATCAGATATGTTGTGGGACAGGACAGTCAGGAATTACCCCAATGACCCTCAAGTAGCAAATGAAAATAAGCTAAAATTAAAATATAAATTGAAATAATAGCTAAAATTCAGTATGACGTTTAGAAGCAAAATAGATTCCTGATAATAAATTGATAGAATAGTAGGTGACTGCTCATTTTTCTGTAGAAAGTACTTTGTCACTAACTATTATGAACAGTTGTCAGTCTTTACAGAGGATTTACACTGTATTTTTTTACTGTAAAGGTGACTGTGCTTGCCTAGTTAAAACATCTCACTGGTGCTCTTTCCTATCATTCAAATCCCAGCCATGCAAAAATGGAAGTGTGTGCATGTTTGAGGGTTGCTGAAGAGTTCTATGGAGATTGCATTATCTGCAAAAAAAATAGACAAGATATCCTTTATAGTGCAACAAAAAGAAACATTCTCCAGTACATCATTACTGCATATGATGCTGAAAGGGAAGTGGACCTAGGACAAATCATCAGCTATGAACTGATTAATGTCCCTGTACTGTAGCTATTGCAGATAGCGATGGTTATTTGTGAAGTGGAAATAAGTCATCCTCACTCAAGTACGGTCTAGCAATGTGGAATGTCCAGTAGTGATCACTGCAAAAACTGCTCATTCAACACTGGTAATAGATGCTCAAGATAGTTATGTCTTTAGGGCACCCATCTGACTGCAGCACATTTAAGAACTATGCAGGAAAGTTTGTAAGAAACTTTTGTATTGTTATTTGGTATTTGTTATGTGGTGGCAAATGATGTTGACTATCAAAGAAATACACCTAATGTAGGAATACACACAGATATTGCAACAGATACGCTCAGGCCAATCCAAACTTTTCTCATCTGTTGTTCCTCGTTGGTGGAAAACACTGCCAGTTCCTACAAGGGCAGGGTCATCCCTCTCCATTTTCAAAAAACTCCTGAAGACCCAGCTCTTTAGAGAACATATCCTGTCATAGCACCACTTACAACAAGTCTTGCTGATCCTAGCACTTACCTTCCTCAAGGGAAAAAAATCGGTTTGGTACGTGTGGACTAGGCCAGAGAACTTATGGTTAATTGTTACCAAACTTGAGATGTTTATTTGCCCTCCCCTTGATTATCAGAGGACTAGTCCACAGTACCAAACCGATCTTTTTTTCCTCCATCTTCCCTGGAACCTTATCAAGAATATTTGCGTCCAAACGGATCCATCTCAACACGACTCAACACATTACTTCATACCCCAGGCCTATAGATGGCACTGTTTCTTTACAGAAATTGACCAAAACTTGCGCTTTACAAACAGACAGAATAGGCTACGACGAAATGGCTAGTGCAAGGAAACCAGAATTGTTTGTGTGGACTGATGGTGAACTGTCAACTGTAAAACTAATAAACTTTATTTTACGGTTTGTGAAGGGTGCAGTCCCGTCCTTTATTTGGCTAACCGTGATTCACATTAGTTTTGGCTATCACCGCAATTAGACTACTAAACGCAAGGCTTACCCAAGTTCTAGGCTATTCTGTCGCCACATTTATAATATTGCTATAAAACCTTCGTTAGTAACAGTCAATACTTTTGCCTGCATCAAATCACGCATTCGCATTCAGTGTGCTACCATTGGCTTAACGTGAGTTCTAAGCTTCTTTGTATGCTTATATCTGATTTTCTGATTACACACACAAGCCACTCCAATGTCACTTCGACTGTGAATGCATGTATATATGTTGTAAGACATGTAAAATAAATGAATGACACTGGCACTACGCACAAATTAATGTAGCCTAAACTTACACCGCACTTTCCTAATAACTTAAGTTCTCTTGCGTCATGGACAGTAGCTAGAATGCATAAAAAAAGCACCGGGAAAAACAGTGTTTAGTTCACCAAGTCATAAGCTATCGGCGCTGCGCAGCACCAGTTGTGATATTTATCTTACGGAGTGTAATCGTAGGTAATGTCATGTATGAAAACTAGTATTGTTAGGCAATACTATAAGTGCAAGTCCAGGGCAGCTGAGGTGTGGCGATGACATAATCGATACGCAAGCAGGATGTGCGGTTTCGCTGTCTAAACGAATTCAAACGGGCTACGGTTTCAGATTTTTCCACTCTGGGACCAGGTTTCAAAAAAGCGCGGTTTCGGGCAGTGCGTTTACAGGATTCGTTTGGACGCTCTGCCAAGACGAAGCAAAACCTCTGCGTTTAACCTAAAAAGCGTCTCCGTGTGGACAGGCCCTCTGATCAAATTCCTCTATGATACCAAAGGGCCTTCCATAATATTATTATGAATTTTCTGTTGTCATCTCAGAATCTAAGCTGTCGTTTAGTTATCGATAACTGATACATAATGCGCATGGCCTGTCACACTGAGAAATTATGCAAACAGTAGGCCTACGATAACAGATGCGTAAATTGCCATGGAATTAAAAACCTGCAATGGGCTACAGGAGATCGGAGTTGCGCACTGAACAGACTAATCCATTTCTCTTGAGCGTTCACTTAGATCATTTTCGAAATAATGCGTCATGAATTAATATACAAAATCCACTGCATGACAGTACCGGGATGTTTCATTCTGTGGAAAGAGTGTTTTCCAATGATGTCGATTGTGGCACTATTAATAACATGATTTGTTATAAATGTTCCAGTCGACATAGTATGACTTTTGGCAAGATTTGTGATGCAGAGTTATCCTAACTGCGACTCTGAAGTCTACATACATCACTGTGACGTCTGCTTGATTAAGGTGCTTGATTAACCTCCGTTCATAACAGACTCAGACGACCTACTTTCATATCATAACAGTGATATGAAAGTAGGTCGTCTGAGTCATTTCTTCACGTACCTGCCAGTGTCGGAGAAAGTTACTCTAACAACAGTGGAGACTGTCCCGAAAGGAGCTTTGATCACTTGCAGGATAGCAAAACGTCACGCTCAAGGCGGGGCAAAACCTGTTAAGCTATGCCAATCCATTTTCAACCGCCACGGCAGCGTAGGATAGCCGTTCTAACTTTCTGACCCTCGTCTTTACCTCCCACTTGTAGAATGACGTTGAGGGAGGGATAGTACGTTCTTTAAATATGGAAAAGACAAGCTGAACATAGGCAGCAGTCCTGTGCGCTCCAAGAGTGACACAGTACTTAGAACGCAACGTGGGAGACTTGTTCGTACTCGCTGTTAGAGATCTGCTGCGTTATGAGAGCCGGAGAAGTTCATTTTGGTGTAGTTAATAGTATCTTTGAAATAACTCTAATACCAGATAGATAGTTTACACTAAGGTCCATCATTGTAGTAGAATCTCATTTATGTTAGAGGACGTATTTTTAGTAGGCCTAATTAACGCATTGCATTGATTGGAAGTTAACAAGGAAGATCTGCTTCAGATCTTGAAGTGTCACTGAGCAAACAAGTCGGACACTGTTGAGCTTCTGCCTCTCGAGAGGAAGGAGGACGAATCTGAAACGTCGACAATATGAGTGCTGACAAGAGCAAGTAAGTTGCCTAAGTAACTTGTGGTTTCTGTTCACTATTGAAATACTGGCTCACGTGAATTGTAGTTTAAACGCTTTAAGCTTTGGGAAACCAACCCTAAACATTTCCAGCCTAACTGCATTTTACATTTTGTGGTGACGCTTAGGTTAGTTGAGTTTACACCGTTGTGTCTTGTGAATCTTCACAAGTTCCCTTGCTTTATTCTAGCTCAAGGACTCCGCTTTATTATATCAGCAGGCTTCCCCTCAAAACAAACCTCTGTGTTAGCCTCAAAGTTCAGTGGGACACAGGCATATGACGATACAGATCTATGTCCTAAAATATACTAGATTTGCCTAAATATTGTCTCAACACAGTGTTAACTTGCATATGTTAAGTGACGTGTTTGGATTAGTTTAACGCTGGTAGGCGACATGGCCACAATGTAATCTATTTCCGACAAGCTGTCACATTCAGTTAGATCCCTCGCTGTCCTATGTGGAAAACAGGATTTCCATTTAATATCTTCTCATAAAGTGACTTTTAATATCACGAATATCAAAACTGTAAATTTATTTCTTAATTCTGTGAATGCATGTCGAAAAGCAGCGGCCGCTTAAAGAGTGTCCCTTGCTGTTGCTCAGGGTGGCACAAGAGGTACCTTAATGCGTCTCCATACTAGCTGTCTGAACTGATTTTACTTTTGCAGTCTGTGAAAGTATGGTGCAATTGAGTGGAGATTCTGAGTTAGTCGAGTTTCTTTTCCAGTTAGTCTACCTATGGTGGCGACGGAAGACGTCTCCAAAGTTGCCATTACGCAAAGTGGGTCGGAGCGATTTTCCATTGTCCAAATCATAAGCGGTTTGTTTAGGGGTTGTCCATATGAGGAATGTTGACAGTGGTTTGTGAATGACCGCCCACTCATATTGATGCATTGTGCCATTGACAGTTGCGCCTCGGACTTGGAACCGGAGGGTTGCCGGTTCGAACCCTGACCAGTAGGCCACGGCTGAAGTGCCCTTGAGCAAGGCACCTAACCCCTCACTGCTCCCCGAGCGCCGCTGTTGTTGCAGGCAGCTCACTGCGCCGGGATTAGTGTGTGCTTCACCTCACTGTGTGCAGTGTGTTTTACTAATTCACGGATTGGGATAAATGCAGAGGCCAAATTTCCCTCACGGGATCAAAAGAGTATATACTTAAGAGTACTTATACTTATACTACTGGTGCCTTGCTCACTACTGCTCAGTTGAGTCCCACTTAGATATCGATGTGACCCATGCATGTCGCAGGTCCCTCCCATAGGGCCCCTCCCCCTGTGCTTTAGGCAGCTCAGGACAAAGAAGACTGGTTTAATTAGTGCTACTGAGATCTTGATTAGGTAGGATTAGTGATGAAGTAGGATGAGGTTGCACTTGGTGACGCATGGTTGGTGACACTGGGTTCATTCACCTTTAGTTTGTTTTTGTTTTGCTATAGGTCTTTTTGTCCACAGTTGTATCATACTTGAACCATTGAATTGATCTTAGCAGTCATTGGTAATTGCATTTGATGCCTTTAGTAGAAATGGACTACACTTCTGCTATAAAGTTTAGATCAAAGCGTGCAAACATTCTAATGTTAATCAAATGAACAACATCTTGTTTGTAACTGACCTCAGGGGGAGGATTGATGCAGCTAGTTGCATTTGAGAAAGAGAAAGCTGTAGTTATCCTGGGTTCATGGAATTGGAGTGATGTCATCCAAGCCAATGATCTTCAGCCCAAACTGACTACCCTCCTCATGAGTGAATGAGTCCCTGTAGAGATGAGACCAGGGTGACAGGATGACCATAGAGAAATAGTCTTTCAGCGGGGTTACAGCATAACTGAGGGAAAACAGCTTAACATAAACGTGAATTGTAATAGTAAAGTATACATGTGAATTATAATTCTTAAATGTTATGGAACATGTCAAGAAACTCTGTAATGCATTAGAATGGACAAGTATTACTGCTTACATCTCCTATTTTGAGGTAACACCCACCTCACAGAAAATTCTGCAGGCATGTTGATATTTCAAGGGCTCAAATGTGAAACAAATCGCAATTGCAAAAGCGTTGTGTAATGCCTGCTGGTTTTCACCAAGTCCTGACAGATCAGAGAATTCTGGGTTAAGGCAAGCTACCCGAGGGGCCAGGTCAGTTACCCTCGAAATTGGAACATCATGTCATGCTGAATTCATTCATTTGCATATTTCATATATACGCCACATGGTCACCATTTCACTTCCTGCCTAGCTGGAATCAAACAGTTTTAAAACTACACACATGCTAACACATGTTTGTGAAATAGGTGCATTTTCTGAAAATAATTAATAGTTGTGGGGATATTTGGTTAGAGATCAGACCCAACATATCTGGTTCATATTTACCAAGTATCAGTGTCACCTACTGTAATTTAGTCATGATGACTTGACAGGCATACTGGAAATCTTTCACAGGCACTAAAGCGTATAGCTATATTCATGTCTACAATTACATTTTAGCACCTCAGAACTTTCACCTGTCCTGTCCCTTTTAGCTTCCTCCTGTCAGCCTATGTATGATTAATAATTCTCTGGAGCTGTAGACTGTGAGGAATCCCCCGAATTTGGCCTGTAATATGACCTGACATGCTGGATACCAGGCAACTGGCTAGCATGTTGCTAAAAGCTACCATGGGGTGAGATCTGCATTGCTTCTTATTTAAGTGAGTTAGTATCATGAATAGACTCAAGAGCTCCTGAATAGCCTAATGATGTATAAAACTATAGAGGTTGATTGCACCAGTTTTATTCCACTAGCATGCCATGCAAATTGTGTTCAATACAGCTCTGGGGAGGACACTAGATTTGATAGATTTCTTAATCATAATCCATTAAAGCTGTTTGTGAAACATGAACTGTGTGTACTGGCCAATGATTCAATGTCCTCAGTAAATAGCACCCTAAAACCTAGGAGAGTAGTGTGCAATTGCAGACTGATCATGTTTCTTGGGATCCGTTTTCTCATCTCTGGCCATGGGCTGGTTCAGCTGTTTCCTGGTTCACAATTTATTTGCAGATGGGATTTATTTAAGATCAAGGGGATTTATTTGTATTTCTCAGTTTTATCTAATTTCAATAAAAATTATACATATAATAATAATAATAATAATAATACATAGATACATTTGTAATGTAATTACAATGTGACACACATTTATCATGTTACCAAGAGCTGATTACATAAGGAAACACGGCCAATTTCATCCGGAAGATCAGGTCATCAGAGCTTCCGCCACCAATCCAAATGTAATAATTGCAATAGGATAGTCTGTATGAGATCATTCTTCGACAAGTCCCTTAGCGCACAGTAACTAATCGTTCTTTGAACTTAATAAAAAAGAACCTTCAAGTCTTTTTCCATAATGAGAAGAGGCCCAGAGGAGCATTGACCTTTCCCCTCCCACGGGAACTGCAGCTGTTCTCTACTTTTTTTCTTGAACGTCGCTGTAAATAATACTTTCTCTGACCGCTAAGCCATCATGACATCCTGATGACTGCAACTGAAATATATGCTTAGGTATATTATTTTATATATAAGATAATAATAACATATTGCTCTTGGTGAAATTATTTAGTCCCTTGGTCTTTGTATTGAGCCATCAGAAATGGACCAATCACTGTCCGCATTGGAGGGATGAAATGGAGAGTGTCTAAGTTGGGCCTGAGATAACAAGATTCCTAGAAATGCTTAAAGCAGCTTAAAAGTGCAAATGCCACTCGTTACTTGTCACTAATTCAAGTCCCTACAGTGCGGAGGTTGTGCCTGCTACAGTCGGTGCCTACACAATCTCATCCCTTTGTGCTTTAGTCTTTTTCCCATTCTTCAGTTCATATCAGCTGCGGTGCTGTAGCCACACATCTCTCTCTGGGGTATGCATGGGAGATGGTGTGCTGCTCATTTAGGGACTGACGGTTCTCCTTCCTGTCTTTGTTTACTGCATGGTTTGCGTCTCTCCTCCCTCTTCCCCACACTTTGCCCAGTAGTACTTACTTTTACTGAGCGAAACCTCAGCCAGTGGCTGCAAGCCCAAAACGGCTTCACGCTAACAAACTGGTTAACAAACATTATTATGAGAGAATCACACTGGCTGACAGGCCGGCACAGATACATTCTACCTTATCAATATCTGTGAAAGTAATATGTTAGGCTCTTAAATGTATCTTTTAAACCTACCAACATTATTTGCTGTGATATTCTTTCTTACTTATGATACTTGCTTACTCTTATTTTCTTATGATACTCAGTTCATCTGTGCACTAGTAGAATGCTGCCAATATAGTATAGAACTTTCTTTTTTGGGAGCTTGAATGGTTGCTCGATTTTGTTAATGGGCACTGCACAACGGCATCGACACAAGCGCTGCCAAACTAATAATCTCGCAAATATTCCTTATTTGGACTTTGAAATATTAGTTTTCTTTTGGGGATGTTCTCTTGGGAATCTTGAAGTTGTGCATCTTCACTCTTTTCCCTCTGGGAATGTGTGATTTCTTGAAATGTGTCACATCCTTAAGTCCCTCTGGTTTGCTTCTTCTTTTAAATGATTGGACAGTTGTTTATAAGACAAGGAAAATGACCTCATGAATGACATGTTCCCAAGGAGTTATTTTACGTCTTGTGTCTGTGGTAGGCCGCACACATTTTAGACCAAGTGCAGTGCAAAGTGTTTCAAAAACCTCCCATTGTGTGTCTCTTCATCCACTCACAGACACACTCTCTCTCTCTCTCTCTCTCTCACACACACACACACACACACACACACACACACACACACACAGAGCATAGAAGGACAAGACACTCTGTCTTTCCTTCCTGAAGCAGGTGTATAAAGAGGAAGAGGTGGTAGGAAAAGCAGCCAGCACGTTATGTATCATGTATCAGAACATTGCAAGCACATTTCCTGCTCTCTTTCTTTCTTTCTTTCTTTCTTTCTTTCTTTCTTTCTTTCTTTCTTTCTTTCTTTCTTTCTTTCTTTCTTTCTTTCTTTCTTTCTTTCTTTCTTTCTGTCCATCTATCTGCCTGCCTGCCTGTCTGTCTGTCTGTCTGTCTGTCTGTCTCTACCTGACCACTACGTGCTGGCGGTAAGCTACACTTCTTAAGAAGTTGTGGTAATCCCAACAGGGCAGATCATTGTAAGAGCCCACGTGATGTGCAGCCTGAGGTGAGAGCAGGCTGAGCTGGTGCCTATGTGATGCTGCGCAGTGCTGTGTCAGGGTGGAGACTGCTGCTGGACTGGTCAGATCAATGGACAGATGGATGACAACCTGGATGAAATTAGACTCAGGCTGCCCTCATCCCCAGGAGGCTCGCATGATGGCCTAATAGTTCAAGTTGTTAGAAAGCATGCAAAGCATTCAGGACAATCTGAAACAGCAAATGGAAAGCACACGCTCTCTGATCTGAATGTATATTTTGATTTATTTTGAGTTTTTTTGGTGTCTATTATAGCATGCTGTTTCATACTCCATATTCGAGTTTGAATGCACAGGCACTACTGTTTATTACTTGAATCAGATTGCTGCAATTTATCAGGGGCAAGACACACAGATATGTTGTGTCCAAACACGTTGCACAAACACACACTGTTGGGCTGTTCTGTGTTTGCTTTTCCTGACAAGATTCCCCCTTTTCTGTCCTGCAGGGTGGAGGATGAGGCCGTGGTGGACAGGGGAGCCTCCTACGTGAAGCATGTTTGTGATGAAGAGGAGGTGGAAGGTATGAGCGACACACCAATCACATTCTTTTCTCTCTCTAAAGTTTTTTTTCCTTATCTATGCAAGAAGAATGTACACAGTCACTGCCATATCAAGTCTCAAGAGTCTAAATACAACCTTTGGGGAATATTCCTGAATGAAACCCTTGTTAGCTGTTTAAGTATGAGCACCTACAAGTCAAGTGTATTTCCAAAATGGTTCTCTGTCTTGCGTCATTGTCCAGACCCTACTTTTTTCTTGCCAGATGTGCTTTATTTCCGTAGGCCATCTGAGTTGTTACGTAGGGCTGTTGTCATTCTTTTCCGTTCCTCTAATTTGGTTTGACCTGTTGGCCCAGGAGCAATGTGGACAGACTTGTGGAGGGGATTGTGGGAGATCAAGATGCAGAGTGCACTCCTCACTCATTGGGCCAACACAGTGCTTAATCTTCTGTTTGGAACCTACTCACCCACCACACTACCAAATCCCCCCACACACATGTGCAGGGACATATACTCATATACATTTCATATATTCCATCGATGCTGTAAATAATCACACCAAATGTTATATTGCATATTTATCTGCAGAGCATATAGCGTGTGTATAAGCGTGTGTAAGTCTCCCCATTGCCAATCCTATCACCTCCTTGTCAGATTCCATGCAGTTTTAGCATTGGATACTATGCATGTGTGTTGTCTCACATGTCTCACATTGTCTGCAGCATTTGGAGGTTGTCACTCACTTTTCTCACCCTACAGGTCTGTTTTACAATATTGCCATTGTAAAGGCCAAGCTCATATTTGAGCTCATTGTTGGGGATATCAACACACACAATCATGTCCACAGGCACATCTGGGCATTGTTACTTCACCACAGTCACCTTTGTTCTTTCCCGCATTTTCAGCAACTACTTCCTGGAGACATTCAGCAGTTTCCTGAATGATCTGTTTAACAGGAAGTAGTTGATTTTTATTTCAATGTTTGCGGACAAGTGGAGTTAAGATACCTCTTGCGTAACAGTGATTGTGCCCAGTTCGCATCTCAAACCCATTGCCATAGTAAATCCTGTGAGCAATCATACATGCTTATCCAACATTGGCTATGAAAGGGTGTATTTCTGTGTGTTTACTTGCCTGACTGACCTACATCATCCTCAGAGTGCTGTATTCTTGGTCTTGAGTGCACGTGGCGTTTCCTCCCTCCGCTATCCCTGTCTGCAGTCGATGGATTATTAGAGATGCAGGATTAATGTAATTTCCTTTGTACAGCAGCATAATCTACCTTGCTCTGAGTGTGTGTGTGTGTGTGTGTGTCTGTGTTTGTTTAATGTCAACAGGTCACCACACTGTGTATGTTGGCATTCATGTGCCCAAGAGTTATCGCCGGCGACGACGTCACAGGAGACGGTCCAATCACAAGGAAAAGCGTGAGAAGGTGACGGAAGGCGTGAGTGACAAATCAGATGCAGAAAACACAGACGAGACCACCCCCAGCATCCTAAAACCACTCAGTAAGTCCTCAAGAAATTGGCACTTTCCAACAAACATCCTGTTCAATCGCACAGTTTGTTTTTTTAGTGCCATTTAACACTGTGACCTTCTTTCCTCAGCTTCCCTGTTTCAATTCCCTTGCCTTGCTTAGTTTCAATGCCCCTGCCTTGCTTAGTTTCAATGCCCCTGCCTTGCTTAGTTTCAATGCCCCTGCCTTGCCTAGTTTCACTTAAGATTGTGTGGGATATTTTTCAATGTTACCTTGAACTGTGACAATTTGTCAGTGGGTACATTGTGTTTTGAAGTGCATTGATGTTATCACAGTTTCAGTTTGGTTACTTAGTTACCTTAATGTCCCTGCACTTGCCTTTGTTTAATTATACTGGTATGTTTGTGTTTGACTGTTCCCTGATCGTGATTGATAATTTTGGTCGGGCAAGGTGAAGTCCTTCTCACCCTTTTTTGGCACTTTGTTGCTAAAGATACTCCCCTATCCCCTCACAGAAGTTGGAAACCAGTGTGACATTTAGCAGTTGATTCACAGTGGGGATATCCAAGCCTGTGGGCTGAGAAAGCTCTGGGATCTCACAGCTCAGTTTGCAGCATGTATTTTAGGGCCAAGCTAACTCTGGCTAGCCAGGGCCAGGCAGAGGAGCTCATCAAACCACTCAATCAGACTGACCACAAGCTCTAAATCTCTGATCCTCTCTGCTCGCATCAGCTTTGAAATAGACTGACTTCACATTATTTTGTCCAAAATAATTGTGATAATGATTTATGTCATAATCGAGCAGCCCTAATGCAAAATAAGGACATAGATAATGTAACTGCCCCATTTAAGAAGGAGAATTGCATAAGCTGATTTTAAGGATATTAATTTTGTTGTGTCATTTCATGTCCATGTCCCACTTGTGGCTATATGAGTGTCAGTATTTTTAGAGTCCCAGATAAGACATGGTCCAATAATAGATCCTGGACTCCACCGATGACTCACACAGTCTTAAGGCTGACTTACCTGTGGAGTTAGAAGCCATTTAGGAGCACAGAGGAGATGTTAGCCTTTAGCACATCCCTTCTTAAGCTTAGTCTAGTAGCTCAGGCTCTGCATTCACAGTCTGTCACAGTTTACCATTTTTATAAAATGATTTGATATCACTGATACTGTAGAAGTTCATATTTTTGGTATTTGGTGTTTTTTTTATTAGTTATTAGTATTCATTAAAGGAAGGGAAGGGGTTTTAAATTATTTAAAGCCAATCACAACATGCAATGTAAAACATAAATGAATTTCCACACAAAAATATGTCTGAATGAGTGTGGTGTTACTACTGAGTGAAGACTGAGATAGTAACCACAGAAAGCTGGCAACAGCATACTGCAAACGGATCTGAACAAAAGGCTCAAGAGGCCCAAAATAATCTTTTTGTCTGTCCCATCTATCTCAAGCCTTCTCTAGCAGAATAAGATTGCATTAAACTGACAGTCAAGACTGTAAACACACTGGCCGATGACCAAGCTTTGTCCAGACCTGGCCGAAGAGCCCATTATTCAAGTCTGTGATCCGGTCTTGTCCTCTTTTCCACCCTCTTGTCTTCCTTTGCCCCTTTGTGTCTTTCTGATAAGAGCTACTCTAATCCCAGATAGTACATGTCCTTACTGTACCCTGTAACATTTTTCCTTGTTGGCACAAAACATGGATGCACCCAGCGTTTAAACAAACAGTCAAACATGCTCCATTGATGTGTTTGTTTATGAGCTCCATGGTGAGTGAGTGAGAGACTGCTGGCACCTCACGTCTATTTTGCCTTTGGTCTGTCTGCAGTCACCACTGTCGTCTCCGTCCCTGACCGAGGTTCACCTGTACACAGCTGCGATGGCCACTGTGGAGTAGCGATAAGATTAACCATTTTACTCATAAACATACTAAACATAAACTCTAACTTACTGTAAAATATTATATACTTTTCTTTCTGAGCGCTTGATGTAATGTAGATACATATGGCGTATGTTGATATGCTGGTAGGTAGATATTTCAGTGTAGGTAGCCAGATGGAGTCACTTGATTGTTGAGACGTGATGGTGACCTTTGCTGTGTTAAGCAATGTTTTTGTCAGTGTGGTTTAGGGGTGAAACATATACGAGAATGGTCAGCGCCAGACGGTTTGTCCTCTGAAATGCCGCTGCATATGTACACATAAACATTTATCCTCCTTGTTTTGCCCTCTGGCATTATTCTCTTAATCCTGTTTATTTTCTCAGATAGTGTGAAGTCCTCCACTTCAACATGTGTCTAACAGAAACACAGATAGAGTTGTTATTGATAACATACCACTCTAAACCTTGGGATGAACCTGACATGTTGTAGTGGGAACACACACTACACACACTTAGTATTTCTCCCTCATTGTGGCTGGTAAACAACTCCAATAACACTGGACCACATCTGACCACCTAATTTGGGGGATTCTGTAAATCAAGTCATTTCGATTCGGAGCTTAGTGTTTCCAAATCAGAGGTCTGGTATGTGGCTGTGGTCCCAGAAAGGTCTCCAGCTGGAGAATGCATTACGACTCCACTGCTCCTTCACATGTTGTGCTTTTCCTAATAGTTTTTTAATCAAAGATGCACACTCCACCATCTGTGTGTATTCTTCAGTTCATAGTTCTGACTTGTTTATGTTAAAACCGTACTCGTGTGAGTGAAAAATCAGTCATTACATTTACACCACTGTCCTGTGTCCAAGCTGGTCTTTTCACGCCACAGTCTGTCTGAAAAGGACCATGTGGTGGTCAATCTAGAGCATCATCTTCTTTTCTCATACCAGTCACAAAGGTCTGAAAGGAGTTCCATTGTGTGGTCTGGTGAGAGTTGTTGGCTGATCATGGATGAGCTGCTCTGCCAGGCCACATGCCGCGGATCCTCTAGCATGGCGACACAGAAACTCAGGGCTAAGGGGGCAGGGCCGGGCAGGGCAGGGCAAGCTGCGATTGCAGGCCTTGATGACACAAACATTAGTGAGAATGAGGAAGAAACACACACACACACACACACACACACAGTTACCAGAAGGAAAGCTCTGACTCTTCCTTTTGGCAGTCTCATAGTTTTGCATGATGAGAGAACAGAGTGTGAGTGTGGCGACTGTGCTTAATGAAGGCTATGCAATTGAAATGGTTGGAGGATTTGAAGTGAAATTGGGTTCTGATGTCTTTCATATTGTTGTTGCTTCCTGAGCTTTAATATAAAGGTGTGAAGGGAACTGCTTCGCCAAGTCCGAGTGTCAAGGTTTCATTGGTTGTGGTTTGTGTCTGCAGTTTCGCCAGCCGAGCGCATCCGCTTTATGCTGGGGGAGGAGGACAGTGGACCCCCACCGCCACAGCTTTTCACCGAGCTGGACGAGCTGCTCGCTGTGGATGGACAGGAGATGGAGTGGAAGGAGACCGCTAGGTGAGAAACAGCCTCTTCCCGACACAGACACCACTAACAACAACAATCACAACCAACCACAGCCACAAAAGATAGTCCAGCGTTGGCTGTTTACTGGTTGTCCTCTGAAGTAGAGTACATGCCCACTGTCCATATGGGAATAAACAAAACCCTGTTATTTTAAAAGTAGGAAATTGCATGGCAAAGGTTAGTAGCCATACTCTTTTCCAAGCATATGGTGCTGTGTTAGCCAAATTGGCCTTGTTGTTTCTCACACTGACCTGAGTTAACCCCAGAGAAATCTCCTCCTCACTGTGCACAAGTCCACAAGCCACAACCTGCAGTTGCACACACAAGCCACTCCAATGTCACTTCAGAGACTTTCACTCTGAATGTTCTCTTTGTCGTTCCTGATAAGATACCATAGTACACCTCAGCTCTCGTGCTGTAAATGGATCACTTCACCAGCTTATTCCAACCTTTTGAAAGAATGCCTTCATACAATCCTACACAAAGATTTTCTTTTTCTGAGGGCCCGTCCAGGATGTCCTGCACTAGCAAACACAGCAGAAAACGCTCAAATAGTCTTCTTCATTAGTAGCATGACTCATATGTTCCTAGAAAGTAGTGGGTGGTGATGCCAATCATTCTTGACTGTAGTAATAAGAAGCTTGAACCTTCTTCCAGTTAATCAGATATAGAGAGTAAAGGTATGTAATGCTGCTGGATTGGATAACTGTGAGAAAGGAAACTCGTGTAAAACAATCATCAGATTCTGACAAACTAAGCTTCTTATGCTGGCATATTAAGCCGTAAGCATTAAACAAACACACACACTCAGACACACACACATCCACAAGCGCGCGCACACACACACACACACACACACACACACACACACACACACACACACACACACACACACACACACACTGAGATATGCTTGTTGGTGGAAAAGCAAGCTAGGCTAGTTAGATGTCTGAGTCCTGATGAATAGTGAAAAAGAGAAATGGTGTGAGGCCAGACACTCAATCCGCACGCGACACCAAATCCTCCCGGGGCATAGAGTGCACCATTATTACAGAGCCCATGAGGCCACACTCTCCCCTTCCCTCCCATCCACCCTTCTTCTTTACACCATCACCCCATTAGTCTCTCTCTATGGCTCTCCTACTCACTCACTCTCTCTCTCACTCACACACTCTCTCTCTCTCTCTCTCTCTCTCTCTCTGTCACACACACTCCCTCTCTGTCTCTCTCTTTCTCTCTTTTTAATTCCTCATTCCACTTCTTTCTTTCTATTTCATTATGCTATGTAATATTCATCGACTCTTTTGAATTGTCTTTTGTTTTGAAGTCTTTCTCCATGCCCCTCCCCCCACCCCCACCGCTCCAGAATGGCTCATTTGTGCTTTTGCAAACCTCAGCCCACCGCTCTGGATTGGCAGGCCAGTGTGAGCCTTGTTTGTGGTAAAGACAAAAGAAATCTGTTTGTCTCCCTCTGTTGATCACCCATATTTACCAGTGGAAAGTTATGAAAGGCCATGTTTCTTTTTCTCTCACTGGCTCTGACCTTTCACGTGGTATCAGATCTCAATGAAGTGAGGGCACACACACACACACACACACACACACACACACACACACACACACACTCTCATTGCATTCCTATCTCACATTGTGCATAATATGTCTTTTTGTACTTTCACAGGTGGATCAAGTTTGAGGAGAAGGTGGAGAAGGGGGGCGAGCGCTGGAGCAAGCCTCATGTAGCCACACTGTCGCTGCATAGTCTGTTTGAGCTCAAGACCTGCATACAGAAAGGCACCATCCTGCTGGACCTCGAGGCCGGAACCCTGCAGCAGGTGGTTGGTAAGCTGGCCTTGGCTACTTTTCCCACGTGCCAACTCTGTGGGGGGGGGGGGGGGGGGAATCAATAAGCACACCATCCTTATCCCACCACCTCACCCCACCCTACCACCACCACCGACCTTATCTCTTATTTTGTTCTGTAATGAGAAATAATTCCATGCCTTTCCCCTCCCCCTTGCAGAGATGATAACCGACAGTCAGATAGAAGGCGGCCTCCTTAAAGCCGAGCTCAAGGAGAAAGTCATGTACACGCTGCTGAGAAAGCACCGGCACCAGACCAAGAAGTCCAACCTGCGGTCCCTGGCGGACATCGGCAAAACTGTGTCCAGTGCAAGTAGGCTGTTTTCCAACCCGGAGAACGGTAATGCAAATGCCAGTTTGGTGCAGTCTTGCTCTCTCTAGTCTGCTATCTCCATTAGGTCTGCCTGGCCTTTGGCTCCATGCTGTCCCTTATCATTTCCCACCCCAGCAGATTTTTTTCTGTCCCCTTTTGAAGTCTGTCAAATTTTGTCCACACCATGCATACACTCCTCCTCACTTCTGTGCTTAGCTGCTCTCCAAGTCATTGTCCCTCTCCCAGAACAAAACATCCAGAGCTGCAGAATTGTTTAGATGTAGATTACAATGTTTAGATATGAATGACTCATATGACTAGTCACTCACTGTGGTGACATGTAGTCAATTTGTCTGTGTTTGCCTAGTTGTGCTAATGCTGCTTGCCAATATCTTAAGGGCAACATAGCGCTTTTAAGAACTTTTTAATAACTTTTTAATAACTTAATTTATTGACTTCTACTTGTGTTGTCTTATTTCTGTGTGTTCATACAAGTGTTTCAAAAGGTTTATTCTTTTTTCACTTGTATATAATCTGGGCAGCATGTTGCAGTTAAGCATGTTATGACGTAAACGCTCTTGCTTCAGAACTCTATTTTGACAATAGCTCTTCTGCGTGACTCACTGATCGAGAATTATCTTCTTTGACTGTAACGTTAAACTGAACGTTTCCTTCACTGTAATGCCAGACTGTACATCTCATCTGTACATGAGAAGGTCGCTAAATTGTTCCAGCCTTCCAGTCGAGTCTAGCATGCTCTGCAACACTGTCACAAACTCTCTGTGTTCTCTTTCTCTGCCCCTTTCTTTTCTTTTCTTCTTCTCTGGATGTCCTGCTCTGCATTCTGGACTGACATGTGCATGGGGTGGTTGTGTGTGTGTGTGTGTGTGTGTGTGTGTGTGTGTGTGTGTATGCGTGTCGGTGTCGGTGCAATTCTCACCAAAGTACGTAGTCCCAATGAAAACCCAGTGCCTTGCTTTACCACGTTCGAGACAGAAGAGCAAATGGAGATGCAGAGAAGCAACAGTATGGGGCTGCTCTGTGAGTTGAGCCTTTGAGTTCTCTAGGTCTATGACTATGGCCAAAGTCATGTAGGAGAGTTCAACCCCACTGCTATTAGTAGTGCTGGACTACAAGTCTTTAATGTGAGAGAAAAAAGAAAGGGTTGGACACATGTTTCTCATGAACACTGATGACTTAAATTCACAATACACAATACTGTGGCTGCATCAAATTGTCATTAGGTTTAGTGTCCCAGATACCCCAAGAAACAGACTGGAAGAGAACAATGAATTGTATAAAATTCTGGCATTGTTTGATGTTTTCAAATTAGTACTCCCTCCATGTAACATGATTGGACTACAGGCATTCCTTAGAGATTAGAGAGAAGTTGTAATTGAGGGTAGACAGTTATCCTCTTTGATGAGATGACCTTCAAATGCAGGACGTGGCGTCTCGAATACGATTCCGTCTCGTTTGGACCTCTTCATTTAATCTTTTCCTGGCTGATTCCGCTTGATCATCTGCTTCGTTGGGTCATCTTAGAATTCCTTTAAATCAGTCATTTAACAACCTCTATCCTGTTCACACTGTTCTTCCCGATCAAACTTATCCCCTTGGATAGCTTCAAATTTATAATCTCTTTATAATTTCTTTTCCTCTCTGTTTCTGGCTGGATTTGGGGCTTTCTTATTTCCAAAATTTCAATAATTTCTGTTGTGCTGTCAGAGAACAGTTTTAACACTTGGCCCGCTCGTTGACAGGTAGCCCAGCCACTGCCCACCGTAACCTCACCTCGAGCAGCCTAAACGACCTGTCAGACAAGCCAGAGAAAGACCAAGTAAGTATGATATGTGTGTGATGTTTGGAATATCAAGCCTCTCAATGTCACCTGGCTTTGGCCTGTTGCTGTGTTCATGTAGATCTCCTCTCTTCACTAATCTGATTATCCTCGCTCAAGTGGCCAGGTGTATCCTCCATGTCCTAAAACACAGAGGGAGGGCTTTGCTGCTGTCCAGTGGGGCACGGCAGTGGTGTGAGAGCGCTGTCCAGTATCGGCTCAGCGGCTGTGTGGATGGCAGAGGGACAGAGCGAGCTACTTGCTCCCTGTGGTCTGTAACTGTATCTGGGTTCAGTGGCGGGGCAGAGTCTTGGGGAAAGTGGTGTGGGAGTGACGTGCTCAGAAGTCTCACTTTTTATCTCACCCTTTCACTTCTCAGTTTCCTTAAACTGTTAGATAAATTATATAAATACTTTGAGAATGTACTAGTAATTCATGTACTCGGACAGTACTACGGAACGGGATGTTTGAACATGATAGCTGAAATGCGATGATAGCTGAAATGCGAAAGTAAATATTGTAGTTGCACAAATGGGAGTTATCAAATATAATTTCAGATATAAGCATTGCAGAAGAGATTGCAGAAGTGGGAAAAGGAATGTTATTCTGTGCTCAGCTGGTTAGGTAGTGTGCGTCATTGATGTTTTACATTATGTATGCAGTGAGGTGTGAGACTGCCGAGGCTTTCGAAACAAATAGATGATGATTGTCATTGAAGAAAGTGTCCTGCTGTGGAATGTGAAAATAATTACTCTGTAAATACAGAATTACTCCCCTGTGTACAAATCTCCTCGTAGTGTGTACTCTGTTGTTGCCTCATCTCTGAATGTCAAGATGACCCTTGACACTTTAGGCCTTTTGGCACTGGCCTCTGGGAGGGTATAGAGGGCCCTTATACCAGCCATGACATAGGACTTAAGTTGTGTGTGTGTGTGTGTTTGTGTGTTTGTGTGTGTGTGTGTTTGTGGTTTTGTTGACTTGCCTCGGGACTAATTTCAGGTCATTACCATTGCTTCAGTGTCATAAACGCCTGTGCTATCTGATTATAGTTACACCTTTATTGGGTCATAAAAATGTACGGAAGCATCTGACATACGCATGGTGCCTTTTCCTTATATTCAACACATTAGTGCTGCACATTGCAGATCTGCTGCAGTGGAACTATAGAAAATGTCCATGAAAGGTTACAATATTGTCTTCATCTGTTTCTCTACACTTTGTTTAATTGTTCTGCCCTGCAGCTGCAGAATAAGTTCATGAAGAAGCTTCCACGTGATGCAGAGGCCTCGAACGTTCTGGTGGGAGAGGTGGACTTTTTGGACGCTCCGTTTGTAGCATTTGTGCGTCTGCAGAGTGCCGTCATGCTGGGTGCTCTGACTGAAGTCCCTGTTCCTACCCGGTAGGTCTCTTTTACACACACACACACACACACACACACACACACACACACACACACACACACACACACACTTATACACCACACACACACACACATACACACACACTTTCACTTTCACCCGTAATCACAGACGGACGGAACACCTGGTCTCTCACTCAGTCTACACTGTCATTAAGAAAGACACTTTATTACTTGTCAACATAGGACAGCAGCAGTATAAAGCCAAGACTAACATCTAGTGTCTAACATCTAACATAATCTAATCACATTTAATTAAACTCACACTTCTTAGGCTTATTTCCTATTACAAAATGGCCTCTAGTGTGTTCAGCTAATCTAAACCTGTGTCTGATTTTCCCATAGCTTCCTGTTTATTCTCCTTGGACCAAAGGGCAAAGCCAAATCCTACCATGAGATTGGGAGGGCTATTGCCACTCTTATGTCTGATGAGGTGTGTATGACTGTACAGTACAGTGTGCTGTGTATGTGGGTGGCTGTCTGTAGTATGTGTATGCACACACACACACAGTCACATTCCCATGCACACGGATGTTAAACTGAAGCCCATGTACGCAAAAGTAGACTACACAAGACTGCAAGCAGCTGGCTTACGGAGCTTGAGAAGGGCACAGCGGGTGACGTTAAATACCAAGAAAGCCCCATGTTTTCTTTGGTGGGGCATGATGACCTGTGTGACTTGCGTGCCACCTCAGTGGTGCTAACCCCTGAAGGATTAACACTAACACTAAATGCTGTCTCCTGGCTGTTAAAGGGGACGGCTCTTACACTGCTGTTGTGCAACAAAGATTAAATGGAGTCCTGCCAGTTATGCAGCTGATGTGCTGCTAATGGGTTTATTTATGATGCTAAGGGTGTAATATATATATACTGTATATGTGTATATACACACACACACACACACACACACACACACACACACACACACACACACACACACACACACACACACACACACACACACACACTGACAGATGAATAAATTGCAAACAGATGCATACCGACACCTATATGTGCCATTTTGTGAGTTTGACATGCAGGTACAGCTGATAAACAACAATGTTTTTCCCCTTCCATGGTCACACTGGTTTAGTCATTGGAAGATGACATTTTGCTGTTGGTTTATTGTGTAACATTGCTTAATAATGTATAGAGAAACCTGTCAAAATGATCATAATTGTGGTTCCCCATGTGCCCCATGTGATTCTGGTCTTTCTGATCTTTGGTTTTGACCCTCCACACAGGTCTTCCATGATGTGGCCTACAAGGCCAAGGACCGGCAGGATCTACTGGCCGGCATAGAGGAGTTTCTGGACGAGGTCATTGTCCTGCCCCCTGGCGAGTGGGACCCTGATATCCGGATAGAGCCTCCCAAATCACTGCCCTCTGCCGACAAACGGTATGGTGATGCCCAACCAAGCAATCAAGGCCTTGCTGATTTCAGGGGGCCGCATTTGATTTCTGCCCATTGCATGATGTGACTCCATGATCATGTGGTTGTGTTGGTGCAGGAAGAACATCTTGGCTGGAGGAGAGGGGCTCCAGATGAATGGGGACACACCTCACGATGGAGGGGGTGGAGGAGGAGGCCATCACGTCGGAGATGAACTCATCCGGACAGGAAAGTAAGACCCTTAAGCACGATGCAGCACTGCCAGCAAATAGTTCGACAAGAGACCGTGGAATGTTAATGTATTACAGGCGAAATAGCCATTAGCGGCGCGAAATGTTGTTCAATAAGGTTGGAATAATTGTAACTTTTCAAGCGATGAACAAATCACTGGCAATGTGAATGGAGCTTTACTCCTCAACTTACAGATGTTTCACATGTTTGCCAATATAATGACTGGAGATTGAAATCAGTGAACTGCAGACAAAGAGGGGAGGCAAACTAAGAAGGTAAAGCTCTGTACCAAATGTATTCTCCTTTGGTTTTCCTGTGCAGGTTTTGTGGTGGCCTAGTCTTGGATGTCAAGAGAAAGCTGCCATTTTTTGCCAGTGATTTCTACGATGCACTCCACATCCAGGCATTGTCTGCCATGTTGTTCATCTACCTTGGCACAGTGACCAATGCCATCACTTTTGGGGGACTGCTGGGAGATGCTACAGAAAACATGCAGGTGAGTGACCCACTGTCTCTGGTCACAACCATGTCACATGTCCAGGATGGGCCTGTGTGTCTGGGGTGCTGCACACGAGTAATGATGTCATTGCCCACCTCATTTGTCTGCATCGTCTGCATGCTGTGCTGTAAGAGCAGGAGGGCTTTGCAAGTATGCAAAATGTCTGGTCCTAGCGATTCATTTGAAAGTGTCTGTGAATACAACCTTTGTCCTGGTCTAAACTGACATTTATCTCTCACAGTTGTGCAGGAATGTCAGGAAAGGGTGGTCAGATGAAATCAGTCAGAAATGAGTTGATTCTGGCATATTTGGCATTTAGATTTGTCTCTTTTCCAGACTATTATGGTGCAACAGGAACTGAGAGGCAGTTGCAAAGTCCATGTATGACAGCGCCATACTTAGTCACACAAGTCACACTCAAGGTGAAAGAATTCATGAGGCGGAGTGTCCTCAGGGCAACATGTGTGAAGATCCTCATGGCTTGAGTCAGTCTCAGAGTGTGACCTGTGCTTGTCCTGGGGTAGTCATGGATCAGTCAGGCCTCTCACCACTCCTGACATAACTGATCAACACTAATACTAGTACATCTCAGAGTACTGACTTAGGAACACTGTGTGTTGATGAATGGCAGTGGTATAGAAATAACGGCAGGTCTACATACTGTAGGTCTACAGAGGTTTGTTAAGCATTAGTGCTTAGAAGCACAGAGAGACAGAGATGACTGCCATACAGGGGGATACCTAAAGGTGTAAAATGGAGTATTTAGGATAGGTAGATCAGTGTAGTTGGTGTAGAGCAACAGCATGTTCAACCTATAGACCTATATTGTACAGTGGAGTTTGGTTATATGTTTATAATATTTACCATTTATGCTGTATGTGCATGTTGTGTGTGATGTCTGTATGGTACTGAGACCTTGAATTTCCCCTTGGGGATCAATAAAGTATCTATCTATCTATCTATCTATCTATCTATCTATCTATCTAGACGCTGAGAGAGGTTCTGTATATGTCTAAATTAGAGACTGCTAGTACTGCATATAGTTGCCGGATATGGAAAAGTGAATGGCTAGTGGAGGTGCTATCTGTGTGTGCATTGGGCAGGCCTGATGCAGTTTATGGATAATTCTCCTGAACCCTTTTAGTGTGTATGAACACTATATATGTATGTAGATATATATATAGCCACGTTGACTGTGGTTGGTTTGAAGGAGGGAATTTGGCTCTGCCATAAATAGCCCAGGAGTCTCAGAGCCAGATTACGGATTAAAGGGGCGTCACTTGGTGCCAAATGGTCTTGTTCTTGTGCAGATAAATCCCTCTCAGGGAAACCCTCCACTGATCTCCAACCTTTCCTTGAATCCTCTGTTCAGAAAAAGAAGATAAAGCCACACCCCAGAAATGATCAAGACCCATAATGACAGATTTCTTTATCTGTCATAAGTTATATGTTATTGTAAAGAAAATATGTTCAGTTTTCAAGTTTTCTACTGTTTTCAGACTTGAAATGGATTCAATTATTTTTTTTCCTTATCAATCTACACACAATGCTCCAACACTTAAAAAAAACAAAACAAAAAAACAGGTGTTTGGAGTAATATAAGTATTCGGACCCTTTGTTATGACACTTGCATCCTACTTCTATCAGTGGTCCTTGAGATGCTTCTACAACTTGATTTGAGTCCACCTGTGCCTAAATGAATTCACTGGACATTATTAGGAGAGGCACACATCTCTTTATATAAGGTCTCACAGTTGATGGTGTATGTCAGAGTGAAAACCAAGCCACAAGGTTGAGAGAATTGATCGTAGACCTGCGAGACAGGGTTGTGTGAAGACACAGATCTGAGGAAGGATACAGAAAAAAGTCTGCATTATTTTTTATAAATTTACAAAACACCCCAAACACCTGTTTTTTTGGGGAGTGTTGGAGTATTGTGTGTAGATTGATGAGGAAAAAATGAATGAATTGAATCCATCCATTAAAGCAACACCAAAGAACTTTTCCTCTGTCGCACGCACTATTTGTTTATCCAGCACCGGCTTTGCAAATAACAATGTCTATAGACAAGGTAGAATATGTTGCATGATTTTATGAAAGTACGATGTATTGCGACATCAGATGCGAGTCAAATTTGTAGTTTCTCATGTCTCATTCCATCAAACTACAGATCCGCTACCCGATCCGACAAACTTACATAGTGCGGTTATAGCCGATAGAGGGCCGTGAAGCGAATGCAGAAAGTGCCGTTCACCCTGTTACGAGTTGATGAACCACTGAAACGATTTTGGAAACATTATTTTAAGGTACAAAAAACTTTGGTGTTGCTTTAAGAAGAGTCTGAAACATAACAAAATGTGGAAAACTTGAAAGGGTCTGAAAACTTTCCGGTTGCACTGTGTCTCTCTTCATTCCTCTACTCAAGAGACACAAAGAGGCCCTGGCTAGTTCGCTGACCATAAAAATAGTTTTAGAAGGCTGGTGTAGCCAGTTCCATTGATTATAGTGGAAGCTAATTGTTGCAGCAGAACGCTTCATTTATGTGCCCACTGTAGCCTCCCACAGACATGATATTAACTAGATAGATAGATAGATAGATAGATAGATACTTTATTGATCCCCAAGGGGAAATTCAACTATAGCAGTGTATGGAGCTGCTCCTCAGCGTTTGAGGGATGCCCTCATTGTGATGTCAACAGCACAGTTGCTGATTAGGCAGATTCCAGGTGGTGTGAAAAAGCAGTTGCTGTGCAGGTGAGAATAGGTAAAGAGCAGCCCGCAGCTTCGCCTCTGCCGCTGTGTATTGTAAGCAGACAGTAACATTATAACAAGCCCGCTGTTGCTCCTGTCAGATGAACATGATGAATGACATCTGGAAACAGTGTCTCGTACTCCACAGCTGATATGACCTCATATACTGTAGTGTTGGCAAGTTTTGAACAGACAGGAGAGCACTGCTGTTCATCAGAATCTATCGTGTGTGTGTGTGTGTGTGTGTGTGTGTGTGTGTGTGTGTGTATGAGAGAGAGAGAGAGAGAGAGACAGAAGAAGGGATCTGGGAACTGGGAACCAGTCCTCTAAGCAGTTACTCCTAGAGGAATTATTCTGTATCAGGAGCATTTCAGCAGTGCATCTAATGTTTATATGAGACTTTGGCTTTGGTCAAGGGCCATCGGCTACCTCTGTAGCTCATATCTGTGTTTGTGTGTCGTGGGAGGGAAGTTGCTAGGCCTTCTGTGATGTCTCTTTTCTTTGTTGTCTACTATCTGTATGATTCTGATAGCTGTTCTAACAGGAAGCTGTGCTTGTCATCCAGGGTGTGTTGGAGAGTTTCGTTGGCACGGCGTTGTCGGGCGCCGTCTTCTGCCTGCTGGCTGGCCAGCCTCTCACCATCCTGAGCAGCACAGGGCCCGTGCTCGTCTTCGAGCGCCTGCTCTTCAACTTCAGCAAGTAGGTGCCAACACATCGACACCAATGCAACTCTCAAATCTCCTTACTGTATACTGTCTCCCAGTACCAATTTTCATCAATGACCCCTTGGTGACAAAAACGTATAGTTTATCATCAGTCATAGCTTGCTACTAATGTGAATAAAATAGGAAACAACACAAAGGTAGTGTCATTCAGAAGGACCCCAATTGAACTGACACCAACTACGACCAAAACATTACAATTCACCACAACTCATTTATATTGCATGAAGGCAAATTACCCTCTACGACCTTTCAGAGGGTTTGAGTTACATGAAGGGAAAACGAGAGTCTCCCTTGGCATGGTCTCTACAAACAAGACTGTAGCAGAGGATTTGAAAACCAAGCAAAGAATTTTCTGTTTTTGTTAACAGATCATAACACAAGCAACCTTTCCCAAAATGTCATTGTATCGCGGAGATGTTCTCAAGCACAAGTTGTTCTGGGCACGATTGACTGAAGTCACCGGGCCAGGGCTGATTGTTTGTTCATTTCCACTTGCTCTCATTGTTTGCTTCCTGCTCTGAGGCCCTCCAGTCTTTCGCTGCATTTCAGAGGTAGCTTGGCTCCGCCCGCCAGGCTATTGCTCCCAGCTCAGTTTCCCAGCTACCATAGATTATTTATTGATTACCGTGATCAGAAAACAAGTAAGAATATATTATGATGTAGACCTGGTACTGTTTTAAAGTACAGGGGAGGCTCATGTTAATTCATAGGTCAGGTCCATGTCAATTTATGACTCTTCTTACCTTTTAGTTACATTTCATAAACAACTTCTGTTCCTTTTTACATATTTGTCCTTTTCTACTCTCCCTCTCCTCTCTGTCCTTTTGCCTCTTGTCTTTCTCTCTCTCTTTCCTCGAGTAAGGTCAGACTCCTCTAAAGTTACTGCATGTCTGTTATGTTCCATTATGAATAATTTAATCTGATTTCATTTCGATGTCTGGATGAGACAGAGCCAGTGCCCCCCTTCCTATCTGGTTTCCATTATGTCCTCTAAGCCAATGGACAGATGCCTGTAACTAATCTCACAGGCTTACATCTATACAGATCATTCACTAATGTTTAATCAATCATTTTCACGCTTACATTCTTGAACTGTATTTTTTTTAAATGTGCTATATTCTTCTATTAAGACACTGCCATAGTCCAAATATTTTTTTCCTTAATGGTGGAATTAGTAAACTTGGTTTAGTTCACTTTTAGAATACAGTATCTGGCAATTTCTCCTCGTGAGGCAGTTATGCAAATGCATTAACTGATGATTGTGTGTACATACCTAGATAGATAGATAGATAGATAGATAGATAGATAGATAGATAGATAGATACTTTATTGATCCCCAAGGGGAAATTCAAGGTCCCATGCAGTAGCTTATGACACCAAACACAACAACATAAACAGGATGATAAAAAACAAATCCACATGACTAAAATGAACAGTAAAAGACACTAAAGATACTAAAACAAGGATCCACATGAATGTACTGTACTGTATAAGCATGAATGATCCACATGAATGTAATGTAATGTATAAGCATCAGGCACTTGCAGTGACAGGGCAGGGACTGACCCTGTGATTCAATATGCCATGGTAAGGTGCTCAGTAAGGTGTGTGTCATTTTGATAGTGCAAATAAGTCCAACAGTGCAACAGTGCAGGGATAAAGTCTAGCAACCAGCAATAAATATGGACAATATAAGAGACCAGTATTAAATATGGACAATATCATAGAAAAATGTAAGCATAGTGATATAACAGTTATAGTATAATTATATGGACAAAATGGAGAAAAATTTAAACATAGTAATATAAGAATTATAGCAGCAGTGCAAAGATAGCTTTGCAGTAATAGGGTATCAGCCATTGGTCAAGTATGATGTGATGTTAGACCACAGTCCAGACTGGGAGATGGAGGGAGGGGTTGTACATACAGTATGGGCTAATATAGTCAGTAAACAGTGTAGACAGTGTAAGCAGTAACACAGTGGGCTAGTGGACTGCCAGTACAGTCAGAGGTCACGGAAGTGTAAGTGTAGAGAGAGGTGTGGCGGCAGATAGACTATCTCTCCTTTTCCTTTAAGTGAAGCATTGAAGAGTTGTATGGCCCTGGGGGACAAATGACTTCCTCAGTCTGTCTACCTGTATTGGGAACACCAAAGGAAGGAGGCACAGAGGTTGAACTGTCAACCTTGACAATATGATCGTCTTTGTATGAATGTTGCTGTGAAGAGCGATGTTAATTATTTGGGACACGAGAAGAACTGGTTTCTGCTCACCCTGTTCTCCAGAGACCACGGCTTCGACTACCTGGAATTCCGCCTGTGGATTGGCCTGTGGTCCGCCTTCCTGACCCTGGTCCTCGTCGCCACGGATGCCAGCTTCCTGGTCCAGTACTTCACCCGTTTCACGGAGGAAGGCTTCTCGGCGCTCATCAGCTTCATCTTCATCTACGACGCCTTCAAGAAGATGCTGAAGCTCGCCCACCACCACCCCATCGACTCAGACTTCGACGTGGACCGGGTCACTCAGTACTACTGCCACTGTGCCCCCCCTGACGGTAAGCAAGGCTGATGAACGTGGATGTGTCACTGGAGCATGATGTGCTTCATGCTGCTCAGCTGGTTCAGCAAGGTGCCACAAACACACGAACGCGGATGATGGGAAAATGTGATTAATTGAATCTGACACTGCATATTTAGATTCAGTTACAATGAAATAGGCTGTGATAGTCTGTGACTTTGTGATGGATTCCTGGCAATGGTTCCATTTCAACACCCTTGTAATCAGAGGGTGAGTTGTGAGTTATCAAGTTGGCAGCGGCTCTGTGACCACAGGCCTTCCCGCAAAAAGAGGGCAGACTTGTCCCGGTCCAGCCAATATTCCACCTGTAATACTGTGTTGTGTACTCAGAGATAGTGATGTTGACACACAATGTGATGGTATCTTTATTTTGTGTGTTGCATGTCAAACCCATAGCAACAGATAAGCAATCAGCTTGCACAGCACCGGGGCGCTTGGTTTCCGTCCGTCACTATCAATAGGCCGTGATAGATCATATTTTGCAACACAAAACCGACTATTCTGTTATGAAACATCTGGACTGTTTGGCCTACTGTGTTTTCACATCCTTGACATCAAACAAACCAATGGCATGACAGTGAAATATTTGCACTGATATGATTACTGCTCAATTTCCCTTATCTTTTGAATCTTTGCATGTAAGAATTGGTCAGAAAAAGTGTTTTTAATCTTCACAGGGAACAGTACAGGATTACAGAATGAAGTCCTGGATCCATGGGTGGTGAACAGCACTGATCAGGTGTGTGTGTGTGTGTGTGTGTGTGTGTGTGTGTGTGTGTGTGTGGGGGGGGGGGGGGGTGTCTGTGTCTGTGTCTGTGTCTGTGCGCGTGCATGTGCGAGTGCGCGTGTTTGTGGGTGTGTGTATGGGTATGTGTTTTTATGTTTGTCCGTCAGTGTGTATTTGATTTAAAGTGAGGGGGGTAATGTTCTCTTGTCTTAGAACATTACCAGTGGCATTCTATGGCTGCGTTCAACCTCCCTGGGGAGGTCACAGCACAGTGCTTTCATATATATCCCACCCTGCAAATGGGAGGCAGCGAATCGCAGAGGCCACTGAAATATGATGCTACCAACAGAGACCATGACACAGCGTCCATTAGGGGGAAATATGACAGTTGTTTCCTTCTCTACTCCGTAGTGCTTGATTTGCTCTCAAAAACAAACTTATGTTTATTATAGTGTATTAATCAGTTATTAATCCGTCACCTTTTGGTCATTAGTCAGTAAATCCTTTAATAACTCGGATTGAAAAACTCACACCCGCAGCCTCACCAGCTTTCCCCTGTAATCACCATCTGTTTACTGGGAGAGACATACTGTACGCTATCATGTGTCTCTTAGAATCTATCTATTATATTCAAGGTGTGAAACACAATATTAAAATTGTGTTTTAATATATACATGCCACACATCATGACTATATATCGGCTTTTACAGTATGTGCATTACATATAATATATTTATTATCACAGAGAAGCAGCAACTCTGTTGTCGTTGTTTGTGTGTAATCTTGTATTTGCTGACATTGTTCTGTCTGTCCGTGTGTCTGGCAGCAACATCTGAATACCACGTGGGCGTCCCTGACCAAGACCGAGTGCGCGCACTATGGAGGTCAGCTGGTAGGGCAGGCCTGTGGGTTTGTCCCTGACATCACCCTCATGTCTTTTATCTTGTTCCTGGGCACCTACGCTTGCTCCATGGGCCTGAAGAAGTTCAAGACCAGCAGGTTCTTCCCCACTATGGTAAGAGATTGTCTAAGTAGAACATGGTCATGAAGTATGTTTTTTACTAGCAGGTCTTCTCTCTCTCTCCTCTGTCTCTGTCTCTCTATCTTTCTCTCCGTCTCTCTCTATCTCTCTCTCTGTCTCTCTTCTCTCTATATGCCTGCACCCATGCCCACACACACGCACAAACACACACACAGTCAGTAGAACACTCTATAAATATCAGAGTTCTCTCCAGGGAACAGGTCACTTTACTTACCAGCTTCGACTGCCAAGAGCGCATCATGCATCTCATATAAACTACAACTCCACACACACACACACACACACACACACACAGGCTTCAGTTTCACCCATTCACTGAATCATGGGTGGCCTAACCTGTTGAGTTTCTCCTGAAGGTCATGCTACTGCAACTTCACCTGCTGAGTTTGCATCTGTTCTGCTGCAGGTCTGTGTATAGACAGATCTATAGACCCTCTCAAGAGAGTTCCATTATCAGCATCATAGTTGGCCCCACAAGACTTCCTTTTTAACATTCCATATGTTATCTTAATGCAGAGGAAGTAGATTGGGGCCCAAATAGAACATTCAAGCATTGTTTTTGTTTTTATTGTTGAAATGGTCTATACACATACCCATACTGAGAGAATGCCTCATCATTTGCTATAGCACAACAGCTTCACCTAGCCAGGACTGCAGAGGTGGAGACAGGTGGCCACTTTCTAGCATGGGGCATTTTTTTATAGCCAAGGAAATTGGTCAACAATATCAGCATAATCGTTTTGGTTATGTCAACACAGCACTGTTATATCATTATTAAAATGTGTGCGCTGTCTTTGTTGTGCAGGTGCGTAAGCTTATTAGTGATTTTGCCATCATTCTGGCCATTCTCATCTTCTGTGGAGTCGATGCCCTGGTCGGAGTGGACACACCCAAACTCCTCGTGCCAAGCGAATTTAAGGTGAGGGCTTGTGTTTGAGTCTACCTTTTTATCTGGGCCTGAACTGAGTGTACTGTAGTCAGATGGACCAACATGCTGTTTGGTGTTTCATCTCTATTTAATAAACATTTTCTGACATTTTGAGATCTCTCAGAAAGTCCTTTGGGGAAGACGTCTGCTTTTCTCATCAGGGTCTAAATAGGCGTCTGGGTCTGACTGGTGTAATAATTAATTAATTTGCATAAACTAATCACATCATTTGGGGGTTAAGAAAACAACTTCACACAAGCATTGTGTTCTCTTGTCCTAGCCAACGAGCTCTGCTCGGGGCTGGTTCGTGCCCCCCTTCGGAAAGAACCCCTGGTGGGTGTACCTGGCTGCTAGCCTCCCTGCACTGCTCGTCACCATCCTGGTGTTCATGGACCAGCAGATCACAGCGGTCATCGTCAACAGAAAGGAACACAAACTTAAGGTCAGCATAAAATACAGCTGTTTAGCTGATAATGACAGTGCAGGGTATTGCATTTTCCCACCAAATGATTAACAATAAGTGTGTGTGTGTGTGTGTTCCTCCATCCTCTGTCTACAGAAAGGTGCAGGGTATCACTTGGACTTGTTCTTGGTGGCTATTCTCATGATAATTTGCTCCTTCATGGGGCTACCGTGGTATGTGGCAGCCACGGTCATCTCCATCGCCCATATCGACTCACTGAAGATGGAGACGGAGACCTCTGCCCCTGGAGAGGCTCCCAAATTCCTGGGTGTCAGGTTAGTGGGGGTTGGAGGAGCTGGGAGACTCAGAGAGGTTGAGACAGTAGCTGTTTACTAGAAAGAGGAGAGCACTTCATAGTACAGCTATGAAAAGTTCTACTATAGATTTTTATGGTAGTAAATGTTGATGTGAAATTCTACTGTGATGTCCAAAAACTATTTCAAACATATCAGGTGTAATGGGCTTCTTTGCTTCTTTAAACAGGGAACAGCGAGTGACTGGCATCATTGTCTTCATTCTGACTGGGCTCTCTGTGTTCATGGCCCCAATCCTAAAGGTACTCACTCCAGAACAGAATGTGTGACTAGTCCTCTTCAGAGAGAGGAAGACACCTATTAATGCTTCATGTCAATAATTCCACAGAAGTGTGGTAATCCCGCTGTCATCTGGGCACTCAAAATGTATTTCAAAATTAATTTCACAGTATTTAACAAAGCCATTATTCCTATTTGGTAATTTGTGAAATGTTCTAGTAGGGATACAGTATGTCTACCACCTAGGGTTAGTGTTAGGGTTAGGGTTACGGTTGATGTCATATTTACACATGATGTATGTGGCATAGGCAGTCAGGTCATTTTAGTTGCTGAAGAACCTATTGGCAGACGAACAGGGATAAACACCACTTATAATCCACCGTTTATACGTGATGGGTCTGTCCTTCTAGTGGGCAGTTTTAGAACTACATGTAGGATCTATGTGGTGTACGTACTGTAGCTCTTTACTTCTGAACGATTAAAGACCTACTAAGGCTTACCAGTGCAGTCATGACGACACACAACTATACAGCTCACAAGTCAAAAGTATAAAATAGATATATAGTTCATGACATTAGGTTTAAGATGTTTGAGTGTGATGTGAGGTTGAAGAGTGTGGAGTGATTTGTAATGTTTTAGTGTCATTTGTGGAAAGAGGTTGTGTGTGTGTGTGTGTGTGTGGAGGATCTCGAACCTTGACCTACTCAAACAGACTCTTGGCAGGTTGGCCCCACACATTCTAGCAAATTCTAGAGAAATGTAATGCCGTGCTGTTATATACTTAAATGAATGTGTCCAATTAGTCATAAATTACAGTATGAGCAACTTTGTACTTGACCAAGTTCCATTTATGAAAAGGTTGGACAATTGTTTCATTGTGTAACAATTTTAAAGTCTTAACATATCCATATTAGTTTTCAAAGTCCAACAATATGATTACTGCATTTCCTACCTTTTTGGTTCAACTTCATCATTTCACCTGCTTCATTTTGTATTTTCTGATCAGTTTATCCCGATGCCTGTGCTCTATGGAGTTTTCCTCTATATGGGAGTTGCATCACTGAATGGTGTTCAGGTAAGAACCAAAACTAGATTTTAAATACACACACACACACACACACACACACACACACACACACACACACACACACACACACACACACACACACACAGCTCTTATCTTAATGTACTGTATGTCTTAGCTACTTGTCTCGTCTTCTGTGTCTAGTTTATGGACCGTCTGCAGCTGCTTTTAATGCCAGCGAAGCATCAGCCTGATCTGATCTACCTGCGCCATGTTCCCCTGAGACGCATCCACCTGTTCACCTTCATTCAAGTGCTCTGCCTGGCCCTGCTGTGGGTGCTCAAGTCCACCGTGGCAGCTATTATATTCCCGGTCATGGTAAGAGTAAGGAGCGCAGCATGGCGCCCCAACTGATCCTGACACAGTTGGATGCCGTCAGCTCTCACAGTCTCTTTGTTTCCTCCCACCTCTAGATCTTGGCACTGGTGGTAGTGAGGAAGGCCATGGACTGGCTCTTCTCCCAGCATGACCTCAGCTACCTAGACGACGTCATGCCTGAAAAAGACAAGAAGAAGAAGGAGGATGAGAAGAAAAAGAAGAAAAAGAAGGGAAGCATCGACAGCATGATGAACGATGTAAGTTTGAGTTTTGCTGATTCATCAAATACCTTTAAGATTATTTTCATGTAATGATTGTTAGTTGTGGTCAGTCAGCCACACAGTGCATTTAGAGTTTTTGCATTGTAGTTGTAACTCTGTAACAGCCTAGCAGAGTTGACCTTAGGCATAGTTTGAGGGAGGTCAAAGGTTACGACTTAGTTGACACTGCAGACCAGGTCATCACAGAGAACATTTCCTACATCCACAGTCTGACTGCCATCTCCATGACAACATACCAAGTATTAAAATCTCCATGGATATGATGGAGCAGGAGGCCATGTTGGGCGACGAGGCCTCAGACAGTGAGTAACGGCTCTCAAGGGTCACCGTTCCCACTGACCCCACTCTCCGAACTTGCTCCCCTGAGCAATCTCTGCTGAAGATCCTTCCATGTTTTATATTTATCTGAACTATAGGCCCTTTCAACAATAAAAACAAAAACAATGCTTGAACGTTCTATTTGGTTCCCAATCTACTTCCTCTGCATTAAGATAACATATGGAATGTTAAAACGGAAGCCTTGTGGGGCCAGCTATGATGCTGATAATAGAACTCTTGAAAGGGTCTACATCATCTGTTTTTCTCCAATGCTCTTGCTGCCTTTTTCTGCTGTTTGCGTCTGCCTCTGCCTCTGCCTCTGCCTCTGCCTCTAACACCTGCTCAGGCCTGCCGCCCACAGAAATAGGCTGCCTTTCCCCCTCTTCTGTCCAATTTCACTAACACTCTGTGTCTTCTGATTAATCTTTTAGGCCTCTGCTGTGAAGCATGGTCTTTTAACCGATATTAACCTCTTAAACCTTTCTTCTTTCTTAATTTAATAATGCCTCCAGCCATTGACATGCTATCTGTTTGTTCCACAGGAAATAAATCCTCCTCTCTCCTCTCTCCCTATTGATGGGATGCACTTTTTCCAACCCAAGTCCAAGTTCAGGTAAGGGTTTCTCACGAGAACAATGAAAGAGTCAAACGTGTGCGTGGGATCACAATGTTTTTGATACAGAAAATGAAGTCACAGTGCATTGATCAGATAATGAAGATGTGTAATTGGCAGTGCATGGTTGCCAAGAGTATTGTGTGTGAAAGACTGAGGAGGGGAGGCTGAGGGAGTAAACATACAAGTTGGGTTGTGACATTTGTTGTCTGTCTGCTGCAGTAAGCTTGGAAACCCCTTCAAGAACTCTGTGCCTCAGATTAGGATAGACCTGGAGCCAGAAGAGGAGCGCTATTTCTGGAAAGCTCCATCCTCGGAAACGTCTCTCTGAAGCCACATGCTGTCCTGCCAGACTTATCTCACACAACTCTACTGAAGGACTCTTTAAAAGCAATGCTCTAGTCGTTAGTCGTTAGTCATATTGAATGAGTTAGTGGAATGCTGTATGGCAGTGGTGAGAGAATGAAGATGTAATCATTTTGAAGCTTAAAATCTGAAAGCCGTACCTCTCCTTGACACTATGCAGAACAAATGGGAAGGTATCGGGGTGTGTAGCTCTTGAAAATCACTGTAGCGAAGGTATTTGTGACATTGCAAATGCTTACATGTGCACATACTGTAGTACTGTATGACTTTTAGGATTTATTTTATTTTATTTTATTAATTTTTGATTGCTTTACAAAACCAACTTATCCAAGGAGTTCAAATCTCTTCTAAGGTCAGTATTGGTCACAAAGAACACCATGATGTGTATGTAAGGTTAATTCAGCTCACTGTAAAATGTCTTCATTATTCCTTTTCTCTTATTTATTTAATTATTTTACTATGCAAACTATTCCTTTTGTGGAGCCAAAGTGGTTTGTGAGAAACAGGTCTACTGTTTGTATGTATACATTTTATTGGAACTTTTCCTGTGTTTGAAGACACAGTCCTGGTGTTTCCTGTAGTGGGGAAGTGTACACATTTTTTTTGTAGCTCTACCTCTTGTAATCTTGACTTTTAGGTGCCAGCCATTCAAAGTCTGAGGACAAACATTTATTTATGCAACCATGTATGCATTTTAAATTCATATGATCTGGGTTTTTCTTGATTTTTTTAAACATTGGCTCAGTACTGGATATTTCTTTTTTAAGATTCTCTCTAAGATTTCAAGCATGTAATAAACTAAGAGATTATTTGTATAAAACAACACTATGTGACCCTGGCGTATCATATGTTGTTGAAACATCAAACATCAACAACTGATTTGTTTTTGTCTACGTACTTTGGAGTTGTTAATTACTTTCATTTTATTATTGTCTGTGGGGATTTTTAATGTATTATTTTTTAAGAAGTGATTTAGATACAGTATTGTCTTTTTTACTTGCATAACTAATTGATTATTGACTGTGAGGTTGTAAAGCACAGAGGAGGTTGTTGGTATGTTATTTGCTGCAAGTACAAATGTGGTGTAGGTAAAAGAAATGTAATCCTCAGCAAAGGGTGACAATCACTGATCAGCATACATTACCTGCCATGTAGCACTTCAGTCCAGCTGATTCAGTAACATTGGGCAAGTCTCTACAATCTTAATATTATACCCTGTGATTTACACAAGGTGATGTCAACCATAGATTTAAATTAGGCATGTCATACAAATGTGACTAGATTTGTTTAAGGTCTTGTGAGCAATATTCACAAGATTAGGATTGATTTGAAGGATCATGTTCCAGAGCTCTGTTCAATATTATTCTACAATATTCAGCACAGTAATCCTTACATAGGTCATCTGTCAGCAGCTGTATTTGTGTGTATTTTCTCTGCCTACTGTATTATACCATATCACCACTTTGTGACAATGAAGGTATTGTAATTCAAATTAATTAATCAAAACACCCATTGCTGGTTTAAAGAATCAAGTGCAGTAATCTATAACGTGATGCGTTGTGCACAGGAAGTAATCAAACCAGATGAATACAATAATCAAGATGTGACAGTTTTGTAGCATCTTTGAAGGACTACACACCTCTGATCAAAAGTTTTTTATTGACATTCATATATTAACTTGAGATGTATGTCATAAATAAAATGACTGATAAAATGAAAGATTGGGTTCATGTTTTTTGCATGTTCTGAATGATCAGATTCTCTAAATACCAAAACTGCATTTGTTTTCTGTTTATGTTTGAGAAAACTATCAGACAACTGAACAATACTAATGACACACACACACACATAAGTCTACACAAAACATAGAAGTCACAAACAAACACTAGTTTATAATGTTTATAATTATAGTGTTTATAGTTATTTATAAGTGTATACTAACCTCAGGCCCGTCACTAGAAGGCAAGCAAACCAAGCAATTGCTTGGGGCCCCGAGCTGGCCAGGGGCCCCAAGACAACGACAAACTGTGAGCGCCCCTTTGATAGTCAATGCAGTAAAGTGCAACGACACTGTTACCGGTAATACCGGGATCCCACTCAAGGGGGCCCCTCTCAGTAGTCGCTGACAGCAGCCAGCCAGCCAGGTTCGTGATCTCTGCTGCCGCGAAAATATAAAACCTCGGCAGTCATAATGAAGCGGAGTTATGCGTCCGGAAGCCAGAAAAGAAAGAAGAGAAAGGAAGAGGATGACAAGAAAAAACAAGATAGTGGTAAGTGATAAATTACACTGGATAAAATAGCTCTACTTGTCTTGTACAAATGGTGTAATGTCGCAGCAGGAAGGCTAGTCTAGCAAAAAATGTTTATGTTAACTACCTGCCTGACGGCCCATGCTGCTTGTAACAAACTAGAACAGTTAGCGCAACTTTTTTTTTCCGAACGGACGGAATATGGTTACATACTGTAATATGTGTATTAACGGGATAAGGAAGACGCAGATCTGTTCCAGAATCACCGGTTCCGCTCTCCTGGTTTGATTGAATCCTACCTCACAGGACGCTCGTTTAACGTATCATGGCTTGGTCAGCTATCTGCACCTCACCATCTCACCACAGGGGTCCCTCAGGGCTCAGTGCTAGGCCCCCTTCTCTTTGCTATCTACACCAGCGGTCCCCAACCACCGGGCCAGACATTCCTAACCGGCCGTAGCCTACGACATGAGTTAAAAAAAAAAAGCATGCAAACTAAACTCAATTTAATTCGCAATAATGTCACGTTTTTACATGACATAGGCCTATATGCAGTTGTTTGATTGCACGCCTGTTTGCATTTTGCAAGGTCTATTTTTTAACGTCTGTCTGTCCCGCCTTCAACACTTTACATATTGCCATTAGCGCTGCGCAGCCTCAGGTGAGCTCACTTCACTTGATCAGTTCTTGGCGAACGGTAGTGTCACACGAAGTTAGCTAAACTGCTAGAATGAGTAGGGGCGCAGCTACCCATTTTTTGAGGGGTATGCAACAACAAATTGGCGCAAATAAAAGTGCAGTATGAGCATGGTAGCCACCTAGCTATCTGAATGGAATATAGGCTGTTTCAATCGGCATATGCTTAGCAAACGCTAGTTAGTCTGGTAACATGAATAACATCAGTGGCGCAAAAAGTTGGTATGCGCTATATGCGGCGCATAGGGGCGCAGAACCATGGGGGCGCCAAAGCGATGGTAAAAATAATAATATATTTGGTGTATTCTATATGTAGCTACTGTTGTACGTTTCTAAATCATTTCTGCATTTCCTCAACGTTAAATAAAATTTTAGAGGACTAGAGTAGACGCCCTATCTCATAAGATTCTATCATAGAATTTTGACATAGAAGAGGGAGTTGGGGCGCTGTGAGCGCTGAGTGAGCAGGTACGAGTAGTGAGTTTTCGTCTATGGAAAAAGATGGATAAAGCAAAAAAGCTGTCGGGGGCTAAAATAGAAAAAGAAAGGGAAAATGAGGTGGCATGTCAAAGGATGCGACAGTAGTTAAATAAGTGGATGGTGAAAGCAACAGGTAGGATTTAAAGTGTGACGTCTGTGCCTGGAAGCACACGTTTCATGTTATTATTATTTTTTTTGCCATTATTATAACATGAACATGAAACGTGTGCTTCCAGGCACAAGATATACTACCCAACTTCTGGTTCAGGTAATAGTCATCTAACGACTTGACTACTGCAACGCCCTCCTGACAGGTCTCCCAGTCTGCGCAGTGAAACCCCTTCAGATGATCCAGAACGCGGCGGCGCGCCTGGTCTACAACCAACCCAAAAGGACGAGGCTGAAGTTTGCACCACTTTCAGATCGCGGGGGAGTTAATTTTCCATTCCACCTTAAATATTGCAATTTTCTACCACAAGGGGCCAGTGTTGACCGCAAATCCGCGATAACAAAGGCATGTGCCTGTTGCAGATGAACAGGCATTGTTCACAGACGTTCAAAAGCCTGTATCTTTTTTCTATCGACTCCATTGCCGAATGTTTTGATAAATGCTGCCTTTTGTGTTCTATTAAATAATTTGGTAATTTAGAAGGGGGGGGGGGGATGTAGAGGGTGGCAGATTATGTAGTTTTTTCTTTATTTTCTGTGCTGGATCTTTTGATACATGTTGTGTTATGTTTTCTATTAAATAATTTTGTACATATTGCAGTGGGGTAGTTGGTAGCAGATTTTGATGTTTTTCTACAGTAAATGTATACCTGATATACCAAGTAAATGTATAATTGCAGAATTTCAGCACTAAAACAGCCACAATCATCTCAAGAAGGATTTTGCAAGGGATATTTCACCACATTCTGAAACTACACTCTCTCCTCTTTCCAATGACACCCCACTTGTGACATTTTATGGTGGAAAATGGCATATTTAGCCCCTTTGAATATATAGTATATATTTGTGAAATTGAAAAATTTCAGCACTTGAACAGCGACAGACATCCCATAATGACACCTCACTTTCATGACATTCTTTCGTGGAAATGTGACCTTTCCATCTCTTAGAACATATAATATGTATTTGTGAAATTGCAGAATTTCAGCACTTGAACAGCTACACACATTCCAATGACAACCCCCATGTGAAACCCCCATCGCATAAAATGGCTTTTTTTTCGATTAGAACTCCCATGGCCTATTTCTCTCATTTTTAGTGTATAAAAAACATTTTTGCAGTTTTTATACACTAAAATTGGTCCCTATTGGTCAAGACTGATTTGTTGCAAACAATTCCACCCTATATGAATAGTTGAGTGTGTCCTCTTCCAATGACATCCCCCATGAGCAATTCCATCCAAGAAAATAAATTTAATTTCAAAATCCACAAGCTATTATTCTGATGGGGGGCCAAGCAGTGAAGCTGCAAAGCATCATTACTGTTTCTACCTTTTCTTATTTGGGCCAGTAGCAAAGCCCAATTGTATATTTACGCTTTCCTATTATTCGGAACCATGCAATGTAGGCACCCATTGTGTTTGTACATTTTCCTATTATTGGGGGCCAAGCATCGAAGCAGCAAGGCACCCACTGTGTTTATATGTTTTCCCATCCTAAGAACACACAATAAATGTGGAGTCTTTTTACCACTGTGGGGGCACTATAATCACAGGATGTAGGCTCATATATCAGCAATGCTTTTGCGTACCAAAACCAAACTTGGTACATGGACTTAGGACCCCATCCCGAGGACACACAATATATTTGGTGACCTTAGACCACTAGGAGGTACTAAAGTTACAGGAAATGAGCTCATATCTTGGCAATGCTTTCTCGTACCGAAACTAGACTTGGTTCATGGACACACAATAATGTTGGTGATGTTTGGCCACTAATGATTGATTAGATTAGACTCTTGCTTGCTTGCCTGCCGGTTAACACCTCACCCCTCACTCTCAGTGCAACGTGCACCTCCACCATCAAAGGCTGATGCACCCCTCCCCCACAATGTGATCATGAACAATGCGACTACACTAACGCTGTTCACCAGCCACCAGTCTACAGCCACCAAATACCCCTCATCCCCCCTCCTATGGACAAGGGGAAGAGTGCTGTGAGTATCAAGTTCCTTGACTTCTCCAGTGCACCATCCAACCCCTCAGACTGGGTGAAAAACTCCTGCAGATGATTGTGGATGCTCAACTGGTATCCTGGATTGCAGAGAGCGGCCACAATTCGTCAGACTGAAGAACTGCCTCTCCGACACCATGATCAACAGCACTGTAGCTCCACAGTGAGCAGTGAGACACATGGCAAACAAACAAAGGAGCACATGGCACAAGACACAGGAAGTAAACAAAGCAAACAGGAAGACACAAGAGGAGTAGACATAACTGGAAAACAAGACAAGACAGGATCCTAACAACAAGAGCCTCCCCCCTCCTGCCTGCAGCAAATAGGTAAGGGATGTGGCCCTGTTTCTAGAATTCTGGTGAAACCCTTGCTAGGATGACACAAACATGTGTCTCTCCTTTGATGTTCTTGTGCATCATTGAAAGAATAAAATCTGAAATGTTTCCTGACATCATACTCCAAATATCATATTATTATTATATTGCTTTCTTATGTAGAGTATTAACGGAATATATTATAAGAACATTTAAATAAATATGGAAAGTCAGTATGAACCATATAGACAGATATTGTGACAGTCTTGCCTGGCTCCTCCTCCTGTCTGTGTTGCGTCTCTCTCTCCTACAGGTGAGCTGGGTGCAGGTGTTTGGAGGCACGCTAATTATTTCCTAGTCTGGGCTTTTAAAAGCGCTTCAATGAAGACCGGGTTGTCAACCACTTCTGCTCTGTCTCTACAGCACCGTTTTGGATTTTGTTTTAGCTTATTGTGTCACGTAGTCTTGATCCTTACAAGCTGGCTAACGATAGACCTATATCTAATCTCCCTTTCATGTCAAAAATACTTGAAAAAATAGAGTCCAAACAAATCTGTGCCTTCTTACATATGAACAAAATCTAGGAACTATACCAGTCTGGCTTTCGAGCTCACCATAGTACTGAATCAGCCTTAGTTAAAGTTTTTAATGACCTCCTCATTGCTGCTGATAATGGATATGTATCAATACTGATCCTCCTGGACCTCACCGCTGCCTTCGACACCATAGACCATGACATACTACTTCATAGGCTTGAACATTCCGTAGGCATCAAAGACTCAGCACTTGCTTGGTTTATACCATACCTTTTTAACCGTTAATAATTTGTACAGGTCCATAATGAACCATATACCCAGACTATGGTGAAATATTGAGTGCCTAAAGGCTTCCTGCTTTTGAACTCAGATGGTTTTAGGTCCTAAAAGATGAGGCATATCCTATCCTCATCACAGGCTACAGTACATATAGTGATCTTCCACTGACCTTATCCACAAGTGCTAAAAATCTAATCAGTTATAATTGACCAGGACCTATCAATAAATAATCACCAAAATGTCATTTTACCACTTAAGGAACATTTCAAAGATAAGGAAGTCCTTCAAGGATAGACTATTGCAATGCTCTATACACTGGCTGCAATAATATCGGTCTAAGGAACTTACAGCTTATACAAAATGCAGCTGCTCGCACACTCACTAGGACCAAAAAATATAAACACATTTCCCCCATCCTAGCATCTTTACACTGGCTACCTGTTAAAAGCCTCATTGACTTAAAAATATTACTTATAGCCATAAATAGCCATAAATAAAGCCATAAATGGCTGGGCACCTATATTAAAGATCTTTTAGTACCACATTACCCACCTAGACTCCTACGATCACAGAATACTGGACTTCTTGTAATCCCAACAGTAGAGGCAGAGCTTTCTGCTACAGCGCACCCCTCCTCTGGAATTAACTCTCTCCATCAATTTGATTAGCAGACACCCTCCCTATTTTCAAGTCTAGACTTAACACATACATCTTTAGTGCCTCCCATAGTTAGGTATGGTGTAGTGTGGAACTTCACCCACCTCAGGGTTTTTATTGGAATGGACCACCTCTGCTGTGTCCTCATGTGACTGGCGCCCTAGTCATGCGTGTCATGGTGGCAACTAACCATACCTGCGCTGGTGCTGACTACCCTTCACCATGCCTTAGGTATGCTGCCATAGCATAGCGCTGTCATGGACTTTTCATGTGTCACGCCGTACAACTCTGCTTCTTTCTCTCTCTCAACTCCCCCTCTTACCTCTTGTCTTTGTCTTGCCATTCAACTCCCTCTTCTCTCCTTCTCCCTCTCAACTCTCCCTCTCTTGCCTTTTGTCTCTATAGTATAACACTATATAATACCACTGATATACTTATTAATACTAACCATCACGACTTATAGTAATACCTACTATTTATCTCTCTTTCTTCCCTCTTACCTCACTTGTGAGATAAACTATTCCTTGTGTTTGGCCCTCATCGCACCTGAAGTCCCATCCCTATGACTGCCCTATGTGATGACCCTGTGCCCCTTCAGGCCTTCTCCTGTCAGTGCATGGGAAGGGCCTGGTTGGGCTAATACCCTCATTGATTACACCTATGATTAGGGTGGGGCTATATAAGGGGTTCCCGATCTTTCTGATTGGGCATTTTTCTTACTTCTTGCAGGCACTCACTTTGATTCTCTCACACTTGCACTTTGCTCTCTCCCCTCATTTCTAACTCTACCTCTCTTTCTCTTTCTTTGTCTTTAGGCCCACTTCACTAGCTTCTTTGCATCCATACATCCATACACGTCACCACTCCCATTCATTTCCCCCTAGACATTCTGCTATTGGTAACCTTGTGCTTTACTTTAATAAATGAATATATTTGGTTTGAACCTTGTTGTCCGTGTCCCTCTTTATGTTTCGGTCTGGGAACGAGCTGGCCGTAACACCTACCACTGCCTATTGCAGTCCCCTTGTCTGGATTCCTGGCCCGTGCAACCTAGCTACCCAGTACTTGACATATGACAATTCCTAATCCCTATGGACAATACATGCCCTACATTGGACTATTTGAATTTTCTGACACTAAATAGGATTCATGCATACATCATACTGGTTATGTAACCATCTTACCTCTTTGTAACATACCTCAGGTTGTTGTGTTCTATTCTGTACACCTAACTAACCTATTCATTTATTATGTATACAGTACAGACTTTACTGCCCTGTAACTGACCCTAGGCAGATGGGTCAGGCCCTTGAGTCTTGTATCCACTCGAGGTTTCTTCCTATATGTATCTCCAATTCTAGGGAGTTTTTCCTCGTCCCTGTTACTCATAGGCACTCTCTGAATGTTTAACACTCTGTTAAAGTGCCATAAAACATGAGTAATGTTTTGGCGCTCTATAAGTGACATTAAATATAAGTTGAAATTGAAATTGAAATGACTCACTGCACCACATTATACTGATTGCTTACACTTTTATTTTCCAAATCCAACTCCATTTTGTTAAGTTCTATTAATTTATTAAAAATCTAATATATGTATTGCTATGACTGTGGCTGTATGAGAGGTGATGTGGTGTATAGGCTATATTTCCCCACAAACCAAGCGGCTGCTTGGACAAATCCACTTGAGGGGTGGGGCAGGGGGGCGCGATCGTAACACACACTGAACCGGTCATGAAGAGGCCAAAATGATTGACCGGTCACCCCCCAATCCAAATGGATGCAACTGCATTTATAGGCTAAGCCTAGGTCTACATGACGGGCCGCAAATAGGCTAAATAACTTAAATGTGGACCGGCCCACCGGGCATTTGCCCGGTTGTACAGATTACCAGTCCGAGCCTGAGTGTGGCTGTTCTAGTGCTGAAATTCTGCAATTTCACAAATACATACTATATTTTAAAAGGGCTAAAAAAAAAGGGCATTTACTGTAGTGCAAAAATACATTTACTGTACTGCAAAAAAAATTCTGAGATGAGTGTGGCTGTTCTAGTGCTGAAATTCTGCAATTTCACAAATACATACTATATTTTAAAAGGGCTAAAAACGCCATTTTCCACCATAGAATTTCACAAGTGGGGTGTCATTGGAAAGAGGAGAGAGTGTAGTTTCAGAATGTGGTGAGAGATCCCTTGCAAAATTCTTTTTGAGATGAGTATGGCTGTTCTAGTGCTGAAATTCTGCAATTTCACAAAATACATATTTTCAGAGGGGCTAAATATGCCATTTTCCACCATAGAATTTTACAAGTGGGGTGTCATTGGAAAGAAGAGAGAGTGTAGTTTCAGAATGTGGTGAAAGACCCCTTGCAAAATCCTTCATGGGATATCTGTCGCTGTTCAAGTGCTGAAATTCTGCAATTTCACAAACTATATTTTGAAAGGGCAAAAAAGGCCATTTTCCACCATAGAATTTCACAAGTGGGGTCTCATTGGAAAGAGGAGAGAGTGTAGTTATAGAATGTGGTGCAAGATCCCTTGCAAAATCCTTCTTGAGATGACTGTGGCTGTTTAGTGCTGAAATTCTGCAATTATACATTTACTTGGTATATCAGGTATACATTTACTGTAGAAAAACATCAAAATCTGCTACCAACTACCCCACTGCAATATGTACAAAAATATTTAATAGAAAACATAACACAACATGTATCAAAAGATCCAGCACAGAAAATAAAGAAAAAACTACATAATCTGCCACCCTCTACATACCCACCCCCCCCCCTTCTAAATTACCAAATTATTAAATAGAACACAAAAGGCAACATTTATCAAAACATTCGGCAATGGAGTCAACAGAAAAAAGATACAGGCTTTTGAACGTCTGTGAAAAATGCCTGTTCATCTGCAACAGGCACATGCCTGTGTTATCGCGGATTTGCGATCAACACTGGCCCCTTGTGGTAGAAAATTGCAATATTTAAGGTGGAATCGAAACTTAACTCCCCCGCGATCTGAAAGTGGCGCTAACTTCAGCCTCGTGGCAGACGAGATCCGTCTCCATTTTCAAAAAAACTTCTGAAGACCCAGCTCTTTAGAGAACATCTCCTCTCATAGCACCACTTACAACCAGTCTTGCTGATCCTAGCACTCACCAGCCGTCTTAAACTGACACGTAACTGTTAAAAACAGCACTCACTGATGCACTTATTCTTACTCTACCGTTTTTTAAATTGTCCTAAAATTGTTGAGAATTGCTTTAAAACTTAAACTGTTTACCATGTTATAAGTCGCTTTGGCTAAAAAAGCTTTAGCAAAATGTAATGTAATATTTAAATTATTAGGCTACACTTGTCTATATCATCACATTTGGTGTGTAAATCTAATTGAGTGCCTGTCACTTTAAGAGGAACGTGAATGCTGAAAAATAGTTTCGCAAGTGCAAGGATATGTGGATTCAATTCATCATGTTTGCTATGTCATTAGATAAAATAAATGTTCAAAAAACTAACAAGTCAAAGAAAATCTTTCTGGGATGAGATCATAGAAGAGATAAGTGTCTCGCAATGTTCATTTCTATGAGTATGGAAATGCACCAGTTTATCTTTTATTTCTTTGCATTGTGCAGGCTACATTCACAACTACATTAGCCTAAACAGAATATAGGAACAGGAAAATGTCTCGGATCCATTGTTTATTGCGACTGCAAGATTGGTAGCCCAATTAGCCTAACAGCAGGGTTCTCGAGTCTCACACACGCAATTCAACAGGTTTACACGCTCACACGCCACACCTTGCATTTCTTACGCAGAAATATTACTAGGGATGTCAAGGTATCTGCATAATTATTAGAGGACGCGCAGGCATACGAGAGGATATCTCGCAGGGTTCAGAACTAGCGCACCACTCACCAGCAAAATCAAAAACATAAATAGCCACCGACATCTAATCAAAAAATAGTGTTCGTTGTATCCGGGTAAAATTCCAAAATAGGACATCCCCTCCCTGCAACCACGTTATGTTTGTGCGCTTATGTGGGGTTACACGTTTAAGATGTAAAAACTCCACCAAAATTATTTTTATTCAGAAATTCAACTGTTTGTCATTTTGGTAAACCAGCCTACTTATGGCACTTTAAACGTGTGTGACACGTTTAAAGTGCCATAAGTAAACGTCAGGCCTTTCTACGAACACTTGTAACGCTGTAGGCATATAGCTTAGGCTTATTTATTGCAAAATTATTTTCCTGTTTATAAACTAAACTAAACTGCCGGACATTAGGAAAACATAATGAAGTGTCGTTGTAGCTTTGTGTAACCCAGATATCAGCAACGTTCATTTTATACGACCTATCACTCTTGTGGCTGCCTGCATCTTTCGCACTCGTTTGTAGGCCTGTCAAACTCGATTCCTTTTAAGGATCCGGGTTATTCTGAGTCACTCACTAAACTGATCCGGGTTGAACGAGTCACTTGAGTCACTTGTCAGTATTGCTAAATCGCAAAGAAATTCAGTCCTACGTTCAAGCAGTGCCGTGGGGTGCTTCATTTCGTTAAGTGCCTTCTCATGTTGGATGTGCATCCTCCATGATTTGAAACCAGGTTTTTGCAGCACTTACATTTAGCCTTTAGAGTTTTGCTCTCCTGGTCAAAGTGCATCCACACATTGTTCATCTTTTTGGTGCTCATGTTCAGAAACTTTGATCTTATTGACAGAGAGGGTAGCCTATATTATAATAATTAATTATTTGTTGTTGTTTTGTTAACAATAGAAAAGTTTGCCTAGGTGTAATGCTACTCTGCTACAATGTTTATTACCACTGCTACTAATAGTAGGCTATTAGGAATCTATTCTAATAAGTATTATAGGCTGCTAATACTAGGCAACTAATATTACTATTAATCATGGCTATACTGTTAGGTAGCCTAATATAATATAATATAATATAATATAATATAATATAATATAGCCTAATATAATAGCATCAAAACCTCCACCCACTCACAGGAAAGCAGTTTGAGCCAGACTGTTTTAAAGGGGTGGTTCAGGATTTTGGACATAGGACCGCATTTCCAAGTAAGCAAGTGTGATATTTATCAGTGGAGACCGTTTTCAACACGTTTCATCCAGTCCTTCTAATTGCAGAGTTCGCAGGTGCTAGGCTAGCGCAAGTCAACGGTATGTGCTAGCCTGCCACTAAAGACAGTCTTAGCCATGACGTTAAATGAGCGTCCTGTGAGGTAGGATTCAAACCAGGAGAGAGCAGAACCGGAGATTCCCATGTTAGATTCCCAACCTGCTGTCCTTATAAAAAATAAGTTGGTCTCGGCATGCCCATTCTTGATCCAATGGTTCAGTGGCAATAGGCTACTCAAGTAAAATATTTGTCTAACTCAGTACATATATCTCGTAAATTGGTGAGCCATAGAATATCCCACCGTCAAGATTATTATATTTGAAAATTCCAATCTATCCCACCTAAATATCAAAAGTTATTGCTTCCTGGTGACATAAAAACACAAATGGTTTCCCCTTGATATAAAGGCTGACATAAGAGACATAAGCTATGCTAGATGGGTACAAATCCCAGACTTTCTTGGAAAATAAACAAAAACAAGATATAGGATGTATAGCCTACAATGACACATTCAAGGTCTCAAAGTGTTAATGCTTCTTTCCAAAAATCTCACCAGAAGTTGTTATTTAAGGGGTTATTTAAAAAAAATCTTCTGGGGGAGCATGCCCCTAGACCCAGACCTAAAGCTAAGTTACCAACCTTTTGAAGTGGGGGGCCCATTTCACATCTGTGCAGTGTGCACATTTGTGCCTGGGAGGCCCATTTCACATCTGATAAACCGCCCATGTGTGCACACCTTTTGCTACATAGTGCGCAAGTTTTACGCACTTATTTTAATAAATGGTGCACTCATCTTAGTAAATAATGCACTTACTTTATTCAATTTTACACACAAGCGAAACATTTTAGTGAGTGAGTGCCCCCCCCCCCCCCCAATTTCACTCCAAGCTAAGATGAGAACCCTGAGCTGAGTTGAGAACCCTGCCTAACAGCCTAGTGATGGTGACTTATAGCCTATATGTGACTGTCCGTGCGGCACACCCTTATTCAACATGACTCCTGACTTTGGTTGAAACATTACAGAAGCTAGGTTAGCTGTGACAATATCCTGGGTAATATCCTAACAGTTAATGCTATTTCACACAGTAAAATCCGCATTTGAAAGCCTGGTCACCAGTTGCCAGTTTGTATGGCTAATTATTCTGCCTAGACTGCAATGAAAAAGCTTCGTATTTTTGGGTGGCATTAGCCTGGCTAGCGCCACCACTTCTCAATGAGACGTGGTCTGGGAACCAATTTTCTCGTATTTGAAAAAAATGCCCAGATCCGTTTATTGGGTGCCACGGATGTCTATCAAATGCGTCTGTGCATCGCTCATCATCGTCTTGCTTTCCCCCTGTTCTGTGATTGGTTCCCTATCTCAGGCGAAAATTTGCTCCATGGTCTCCAGGCTGCCTTAGCAGCGTGAATCAAATCGCGCGCAAGGCAGCATGGGAACACCCAGGCTAGGGTGGCATAGCTGTGATCTACAAACCACAAAAAGGGGCAAACATGTACATGCTGAAGGGCAAAGGGAATATCACAATGTTTTACTCTGGCCTTTTTTGGGATAGGCTATGTATTGGCAGACAGCCCTAACTTACCGTTGACACACCCGTTCGCTTGACTGCCTGTGCAAACAAGTACAGTAGCCTGTGCTTTGTCACTCTCCGTGCGTGTAGGCCTACTGTAGCGTGCATGTCAGGTAATCCTTCCCCCTCCCCCTCTGTTTTTCAGCAAATCATATGACGACGTTTCTTGTACTGTTTTGCTGGCTGTCGGAATGATCAGCAGCACAAATAAGTTCGCTAAAATATTGGTGGGGACAATTTTGTCATCTTAAAATATTGATTAGGACTAGTCTTTAGCGTCCCACCCTAAATCTACGCCCATGATCACTGTTTATCTTATTTAATGACATAACATTGCTATAGCTTTGTAATAGGTTTTGATGGAAGTGGCATAGCTTCTCTACTATACTAACTATTCGACCGTGATGATCTATTTACCAAATGGGGGTTAGGAAAATCAAAGCATCAAAGCAGACTGGAACATTCATGTCTAGCAGTATTCATGCACGCCAGCTGTTTACTGTCTTTAAAGCACCAGGTGCGTCTGTCTAATTCTCAAACAGCAGAATGCTTAAATGCTATGTTAAGCTACAAGTAGGCCTAGGTCAATGTATAACATTAGCTTGGGATGTTTTTACAGTAAGCATTGGTAGTTGTGAAAGCAGCTGCATCCCTTCTAAATATCAAAATATGGAAATGCTAACATATCTTTTCTTTCTCCCTCAAGGTGCTTTGCTTAAATTTCTCAGCCCTCAGGCTCTTCCTAAGGATACCTCCACTGATGAAGGTAGAGTGAATTTCTCTCACTGAGCTGAGCTGTTAATGACCTTTTCCAATATGCTAAAAGTGAAATGGTGAAACGTACTTCACAGGTAATTTCAGATTTTTTTTTTTCAATTATTTTCCCAGGTACACCATCAACTTCATCCTCCATTCATGAGGAAGAAGCCGACATTGGATTTTATGGTACGGTGGTGTTTTTGCAAATGTTCAAAATGTTCAAACCTAATGTACAGTATATATATGCAACAGCAGTATTTGCACTGTCAACATTTATTATTTATATAAAGTGTGGTTGAACTTAAATTGTATGGCTATGCTGTGGTTCCTGTAGGCTTTGCATGCGGTGGAGGGGGGGGGGGGGGGCATGTCCATTTTGCTTGGGGCCCCCAAATTCCTTGAAACGGCCCTGACTAACCTCTTCTGGAAATGTTGAGAACATCTTTAGTAGAGTTTTGTTAGTGTTATCATATACTGCACAGTACCTACTGTTAGTAGGCTACTTCACACCTAAATGTTTTCTGTAGTTATTTCGGAGAAACAAGTCTTTAAAGCTGTTATATGAAGAGAGGATGACCAGGACAGATATCCCCACAGTGGATTCTTTAGTTGGCTTCTAAGTAAATGGGATTGGTTGTTTGCCCTTGTTATGCCACATTTGCTTTGCTCCTTGTTTTTAAGGGATAAGCTGTCCGGTGGGGCAAGATAATGACCAGGTTTGTCCGAAATTGTCCGAAACACCACAGAACTAAATGGATCACATCACGCGATGGGTCTTTTTGACCCGTAACAGGTCTAAAATACATCATTAAGGAGCATCAGACAAAGTGGTCAGTGACAAGTTGACAAAATTAATTGTTCAGTCATTGCTTTGATGTGGGGGATTTTCTCCCTGTTTTCCCATGTGCCACGACCTCACAGACTGAAATGAAAAGCATGGATGTCTACTTATGAAGAACAAGATTCATCTATCTGAGATTGATGGGAACAACAGCACATCATGGCAAAGCCAAGTGAGAAGAACAGAAAGCCTGTGTGCAGTCGATCAGTTTGCTTTTAGTTGCTTCAAGATCTCTTGAAGGGTTAATGATAAGATGATTAACTATCTCTGAAGTAAGTTAATATTAAGGTATTAATTGTCTGACAACAGTTGATACTTGATTATGGAAATAACAATAGTGTTTAGGTTACTTTAAATGTACAGTACAATAACAGAAAATACAAATTACAGTTACCTCAGACCAACAAACCACACGCACACGATTTTGGGGAGGGTCCCTTTTTTGTACCTGCAACAATACCTACCGTACACTCATTTTGTATTAAGAAGTACATCTGTTAAATTATGCCCTGTGATGTTAGTGGTGCTGAAAAGAAAATATGGTCTGTTTTCGCCCCCTACTGGGCATAAGGGTTTCTTTTGTATTGCCATAACTTGTTCATGTGATGGATTTTACTGTTTGTGTTAAGTCATTCATATAGACATTTTATTTTTTGCAAACATGAATGAATTAATTCATGTTCATTGCAAACATTCATTTCAATCAACGGTTAGAGGTAATGTAGCTGCCATATAACATTTCTTTAAAAAAAACAAAAAATATATGTATTATTTATTTGAGTTCCTGTCATCTTTCCTGACAGCTTGACACGCTATCTATAGTTTGCCATAGAAGCACAGATATCTCCTACTCTCTCCTTAATGAATCTCACAGCAGGTGTCAGGCCTCCCCTGTATGAAATGGCATATTTGAGATCTTCTCTCAAAGTGCACTTGCACTACAAAATACTGAGATGACAGCTGACGTAAGATGGCCTCGTTGATGGCCTGCGAGCAAAATCAGTCCTGTGGTGACACATCCAAGGACTGTTACGTATCTGACAGAACATCCAGGAAAGGTAAAGACCAGAATAAAGGAAATAACTTGTTCATGTGATGGATTTTACTGTTTGCGTTATGTCATTCATATAGACTTTTTATTTTTTGCAAACATGAATTAATTAATTTGTGTTCATTGCAAACATGAATTAATGAATTAATTTCAATCAATGGTGTGGACCCTCATTAGCAGCTGCCATATAACATTTCTTGATAGCTGATGTAAGCTGGCCTTATTAATGGTCTGCAAGCAAATCAGTACTGGATTCCTGTGGTGACACATCCAAGGACTGCGTATCTGGCAGAACACCCAGGAAAGGGAAAGAGCAGAATAAAGCACTTTAAGGACTAATAAAGGACTTTATTAATCAATACTCACTGTTAAAACCTTAAAAAGCAGAACTTTCACTGAATCCTACTTTGAAGGTCAGTCTTAATAAATGTAAAATAAATAAATAAATAAATAAATAAATAAATAAAAGCTGACAATATCCATTTTCAGCATGTGAGTTTGAGCTACAATATACAGAATTATTTATTTACTTTCATAAATGATGTAGGATTTGGACTACCTCTATTTTGTAATAGCTAGTATTTATACACGCTGTACACCATTGTGAAACTACAGTAGATTGTGACTGAAAATGTGAACATGAAACAGGGTAAGCTGTCCCAGCCTTAAGTGTCCTGTGGGAAGAGAGAGCTTGAATGGGTGTGTTTCATTTTAGTACGTCTTTGGTCACAAGCTTACTTTAGTATAGAGTACTTTAGTATAAGTATATATACTCTTTTGATCCCGTGAGGGAAATTTGGTCTCTGCATTTATCCCAATCCATGAATTAGTGAAACACACTTAGCACACAGTGAACACACAGTGAGGTGAAGCACACACTAATCCCGGCGCAGTGAGCTACCTGCAACAACAGCAGCACTCAGGGAGCAGTGAGGGGTTAGGTGCCTTGTTCAAGGGCACTTCAGCCGTGCCTACTGGTTGGGGTTCGAACTGGCAACCCTCCGGTTACAAGTCTGAAGCGCTAACCAGATAGATAGATAGATACTTTATTGATCCCCAGGGGAAATTCAGTAGGCCACGGCTGCCCCATAACTTGGGAATACATGTGAAATTACTTGTCTTTTAAAACATCAAGCTTCTTTACAGCCAATTTTCTGCACCAATTACAATGTGATCCCATTGAGAGAGTGCTTTGCTTTCCTCAACAATACAATGAACATGAGTTGGAATGCAATTCACCTAACTGTGCTGTATCATAGCCTACTTTAGCCTGGGGTGTAAGTCTTAAGGCTCTGGCATGCTCCTGCGTCACATTTGCGCGTGTCCAAGACGTGCGTCATTTTTGCCGTGGACGTGAAGCATACTCCAATTTCTGCTGTCCTGAATGCGCGTTAAATTGTTAAGGTTAGCGCATGCGCACTACGAATGAACTGTGATACTCTGCCCCGCCAATGGGGGGCGGTACGTTGAGCCTGAAAGTAGGACACTCCCACCAAAGAAGAAGTTAAAAGCAGGAAGACAGTTCACATTTTAGCAGGTGTGCAGTGGTACTGTCAACATGTCGACCTATGAAGAAGAAGAAGAGGAGCTGTGTTGCATGTTGCTGTTGTTGGAAGAAGAGCAACGCATGAAGAAGAGAAGAAGGTGGGATGTGCGACCACTGAACGAAGGAAGAGCCAGGGAAGGAATGTTCAACACTTATGTGCAAAAGATGCGGCTGTTAGATGAGGAGAAGCACCACGAATACTTTCGCATGTCTGCTGAAAAGTTTGATGAGCTGGTTCGTCGCATCTCTCCATTTATCGTCCACCAGAACTCACAGCACACCTGTTGGTATAGCTGAGAGACTGGCAGTCACTTTGCGCTACCTGAGTACGGGAACGTCACAGAAAGCAGTTGCAGCTGACTACATGCTGGGAACACGTACAGTGGCGAAGCTGATTCCCGAGGTGTGTCAGGCCTTATGGAAAGGTCTCCAGCCGGAGTTCGTGCCATTTCCATCTGAAGCACAATGGGCTAACATCGCTGAGGATTTCTGGCGAATTTGGAACTTCCCTCTGTGTGTAGGTGCCATCGATGGCAAACATGTCCAGATTAAAGCCCCACCAAACGCCGGCAGTGATTATTTTAATTACAAGGGGACACATTCAATTGTTCTGATGGCTACATGCGATGCTCATTATCGCTTTACAATGGTGGATGTTGGTGCATATGGTCGGGAAAGCGATGGTGGTGTCTTCAAAGAAAGTGAGTATGGAGCAAGGATCCTCGAGGGCACTTTGGGTCTACCACCTCCAGCCAAACTGCCTGGCACAGACACTCCAAGCCCCTACATGTTTGTGGCGGATGCTGCTTTTCCGCTGCATCTGAATTTGATGCGACCATACTCTGGTAAGTGCATTACAACTGCTTCATGATTTGTATATTCAACTGGATGCTGAAAAGTCTATGGGTTTTTAACACTAATGTTTTTTATGTTATGTAGGCCATAACCTTCGAGCAGATCAGAGTGTGTACAACTATCGCCACTCACGGGCTCGCCGGATCATTGAAAACGCATTTGGAATCATGGCCTCACGATGGAGGATCCTGGGCAAGCCCATTGACTGCAGTGTAAACAATGCCACTCACATTGTTAAGGCATGTGTTGCTTTACACAATTTCCTTACACGTACGGATGTTTCAAACGGTCGTCGGTACAACCCACCCAACTACGCTGACACCGAGCGACCTGATGGACAGGTGCAGCCGGGAGAGTGGCGACAAGTTGTTACTGGTGACAACGGCCTCCTAGAGGCACGGCGACTCGGTACCGCGAGGGCAGCTCGAGCAGCAATGTTGGTGCGAGACAATGTTAAGACATTTTTCCAAACCCAGCACGGTGCAGTGCCATGGCAAGATAGAGTTGTGCGCAGAGGTCTCCTCAATTGATTGTATCCTATATTGCCTTCACACCTGCCACACCAAAAAGTTCGCCTATGAAGCAAAAACCTGTAAATATGACGTGTCAATAAAAGTATAGAAGCAACTCTTTGTCTTCAGAACATGTTCATTATATGTCATATGATCACGCATTATGTCCGGGCCAGGCAAGAATGCACCTCGATCAACAAAGTGTTAATGGGGACTTTCGATGTTTTAGTTCAGTTCAGCGTTGTTCAAGAATAGGTGATAATGACTGCACCTGCAGCCGGAGGTAGTCTGAGCTACATTTCCTTTATTATTATAACGCATTATGTCCGGGCCAGGCAAGAATGCACCTCGATCAACAAAGTGTTAATGGGGACTTTCGATGTTTTAGTTCAGCGTTGTTCAAGAATAGGTGATAATGACTGCACCTGCAGCCGGAGGTAGTCTGAGCTACATTTCCTTTATTATTATGATAACGCATTATGTCCGGGCCAGGCAAGAATGCACCTCGATCAACAAAGTGTTAATGGGGACTTTCGATGATGCTTTCTGGAACAGGTGGGAATTCACCTATCTTTTCATAATTATCCCACAGGCCTATGTTCTTTATAAACCGCCTAGCTTATTTGTTCTTTCACACGGACCAACACGACAACGGATGTGAAATATAAACATGCTTTTAATAAAATAAATGTGAACAGTCCCATAATAAAAATGCTTTACAATATAAACGTCCAAGGATGATTAGGCCTAGGCTATGCTAGGTCTACTGTTCTGCTGGCTCCAGCTGGCACCGCTCGAACCACTTTTGGACCAACAGCATCAGCTCTATCTTGCACTGTCCCCTTGTCACCAGTGGCATCCTCGACAGCGTCTTGCCAATGTCGTCTGTGAATGACTTCTCCTCATTCAACATGTTGGCATCGAGCCTCTCGAGACGCGTGGTTAACGCCACTTGCACTGCCGACATCGGTGGTTCCCGCCTGCGTTTCTTTCTGTGCGCTGTTGTGGCTGCGGCTGCAGGCTGACATGGGGATGAAGAAGCAGGAGCCGGCGATTCTGTGTCAGTGGACTGTGTCAGTGGACTTGACACTGGCTCTACATCGGCACCAGGAGAGGGAGGGATGGAGCTTGCAATCGAAAGACCGGGGTCGAGTGTGGTCTCGAGTGTGGTGTCGAGCGTGCTGGTGTCCAGGGTGACACTGTCGTTCTAAAAATAAAATACAAAAAAGCATGAGACAAAATATCTTAATAACTGACGATTTGTTGTATTCCAACATAATCAGACAGAGCCATGTAAACAAAGAAATAAACAGCCAAAGTTTTAAGAATTCGCTTACCAAAGGTGGCACGTTTGACTCCGTGTCGCGGTGTTTCACGCAACTGGATAACCAGCCAAGCTGTGCAAGGACAGGGGCTCTGCTGACACTGTCACCAGCACCACCACTCCTTCCCTTGGCCTTCTTTTTTGCTTTGACAAAGTTGTCGCGCAAAACTTTCCATCGCTGCAGACATGCCTGTTCATCCTTCCCTAGCGTCTGTGCTATTTCTCTCCAGGAGTTCTGACACCGGAAAGTGTCCTTGTACTCCCGCAGGGAAGGGTCGTACAGGTGAGGGTATCTCCTCACCTCCTCTGCCAGTCTTTCGTCGTTTGCAGCATTCATCGTTGTTATGGTAACCAAGTCCCAACCAACACGTCTTCTTCTGTCTGGTTTGCTGCGTTTTAAGCGTTGTTCCTCTACCTGCTCCACCTACTGGAGGGGCGTGTTTACAGCAGTTCCATTTCACACATGCGCAGTCTACGCGTCAAAGTGACACGCGGTCTCAACTTTCGGTCGACTCAAAGACGCAACGCATGCTGTAAAAATGACGCAATTCTCGTCACACGCTCACCAGTGCCGCGTGCGCGTGACACAGACGCGGGAGCATACTTTGGGCTTTAGTATTGCCACTATTCCCACTTCATGGTTGGCCAAATAAAAGGAAATGTTTTCATGAATCTTGTTTTGAGTAAATTAACTAATTACAATAAAATGCTCCCACTGTCATTCTGAGATAAGTTTGTTGTCAATCCAACTATCAAATCCAAAGCAAACTTGCAGGCTAGAGCCAGTGTATAATAATGTAGCTGAAGCCACTCGCCACCGCCTGAGGCATTGAATTGGGCTGAATGGACGGGGAAAAGTTTTTTTTTTTTTAAATGACCTGTATGAACATGGATTCACTTTAAAAAAAGATGGCAGAGCGCGATCTTTTTTTACATGACCTTTACACTTGGTGCTGGCAAGGCACTGAACTTGGCTTCATTCAAGGATTCCAACGGTACCTCATTTATGAAAATCGGACATACGGGTCAAAAGTTACATGCACACACCTTCATATACACAGACAGCCCAGCCCAGCCCATTAGACAGTGCCAGATGGCTTAGAACTCTGCCAGGTGCAAGCTTAAACAATTAGAGCTGTGATGTCACAATCAGAATTAGAATCCTGAACATTCCGCCATTCATTTCATGGGGCCGAAAAAACGGGAATAACGCGAAAACGACAAGGGCCAGCTACACGAAAGTAACAAGCAAGCTACACCGGTTCGGGCCTGAATTTTTGGAGTTCGAACTGCGTCGATAGCTCAAACGGTCTAGGAGCAGTAGTTCGTACAAAAAGTGGGTGAACAGGAATAATAAATAAACTAGATTTGCGGTTCCGAGGAACTGCAAGAGTGGGTTTGATCAGGGGCATGGAACTCGGCCTCATCCAAGGATTCCAATGGTACCTCATTTATGAAAATCAGGCACACGGATCAAGAGTTATCTGCATTAACGCAACATCCAATAAGCTAAAACGCATAAATATCGTGGTTGCTATGCTGGTTGCTAGGGCAATCATGCTGGTTGCTATGGTGGTCACTAGGTTAGAAGGCCAGCGCCTCCTGAGAGGCCTGAAGGATCAGTTCTGAGGTTGTTGGCTGCTGGAACCGAAAAATGGACTGCATTTTCTTAAAAGACAATGTGACTGAAGTGCGGGCAAAGTTTGCACAGAAATGTACGATTTTTCCCACCCTCATCGACCTTGTCATAAAACTTGTTTAAATGATCACATGACGCCTCCTTGCTGCTTTGTCGTCTACCTCAGCCTTTCTCAAACTTCTTTGACCTGAGGCCCAGTCAAGGCATACTTTGGGGTCATAGGGCACATGAACCCACCCCCTCCTCCCACCCCCCATCAAATTGTAATGAGATCATAATTATTATTATTTTTATACTATATTGCTATGCATGCACTTCAAAACAGTCAATGTTTAAAGTGCTAAGATTGTTCACAAAAGTTTGTGAAAGCATGCACATCAGAGTACTGCTTTACTAATAGTTTCATTGTTTTTGCATTGTTGCATGATGCTTGCATGAAAAATACTTCTCAAAACAACAGCAATTATATGGGTGCCGTTGTTTTGGGATGTTTCCCTCATGCAAGCATCATACACTGATAGAGTATATATAATATATGCTATTTAATTACATTTCATTTGAATGCCTGAATGTAAGAATTCAGAAAACACAATACCAGCTTTTAACATTTCTGTTGTTTACTAGTTTATGTAAATCACATAACACGAACTGTTTACATACTACTGATAGCCCATTACTGTACACAATAATACTGTGCCCATTCATTAACATATTTTAAACATCAGGCGTCTTGTTTACACATTTAAAGCCTGTGTTGCAGGTTAACCACCACTGTTGATTAATGGGTACATAAAGCACTCAATATATGTATATCATTTTAATAAATGTCACCAAATGGTGTTAAATGCCAGTTTTTGTTGTTTTTAGCATTAGCGTTTTTTTTTAACGCAATTCGGTGATGACGTCACTTTGGGGACTCATTCATTTCAATGGACATCGCGGTTACACTTTCAACATAAAGTTTGTATATTTACACTTCGAATTTCGTCACAGCATTTATATCACAGCTACCCTATGGTCTACCAATGGTAATAACGGTGCCTGATATCAATTTATTAATTTTTCTGAATTTCAGGAGGTCTCGTTTTGGAGGGTATGTTTTACATTCATTCCAATGGGAAACGTTCGCGGTTACACTTTCAACATAAAGTTTGTATTTACACTTCGAATGTCGTTACAGCATTTATATGACAACGACCCTATGGTCTAACAAAGATAACAATGTCTTCCGATTTTAGTTTAATGCAATTTTCTGAATTTGAGAGGCCTCGTTATGAGGCTACATAATGCACCTATTCAGTTCAATGCATTATGCTTATAACGCTACGACACTTTTTTTGTTACTGTCGGTGAACAGCACCGAGTGAAAGTCAACATTTTCTTTATATCTAGTGATAGTGATCATGTCGTTAGTTCAGATAAGTAGGCTACCGGGCAAACTTAGTCAGAAGATCAGAATATAAAGCATCATGATAGCTAGCTATGGGCTAACTTTTTAGTCCCACCTGTGAGCCACCCCAGTTGTTGCAAACTTAGCTTCTAGCCACCGCCGATTAGGCTGGTCGTGTCTTCAGCATGAATATTTTCGATAACTACTGCTCGTGATTGATTGCCATTGACATCGTCAGGGTACGGCTTACCAAAGAGGGAGATAATATAGGCAAGTCGCAGTTTTGCAGGTGCTTGTGTGGGCTCAGCCGTCCCAATGGAAACTGTGGTGGAGAGCTGCAGTAACTAGGGAAGCGAGTGCATTTTGGCCGCTGGTCAGCATATGACATGATCTATCTAGCTATCTATCTACCTGTCTATATACATATCTAGGCTATCTATAGCCTATCTATTTATCTATAATCTGCGATATCTACTGCTGAACAATCCCTTACTCGTCTCTCTTTACTCTCTCTCGTTACTCTCAAGGGTCTCAAGGTGGGCTTTGGTCTGTAGCCTCCCCAAGGTGACGTAATGCAATGCGTTGTGGGGGAAAGGAGAATCACTTCAAAACCTGTGAAATAGTACCTGCTTTTTCGTATTATATTCCGTTTTGTCATACCCAACATCATCAAATACAATGGATAACAGTTTAAATGTTTATTACCAACAAGCAAATTGTGCAAATTCGTTGGGAAATGAACCCTGCAACACGGCCTTTAAACCATATTTACACTTCGAATTTCGCCTCCAAATTGTAGTAACTACATCTACGAAGTCTGAGGAAGATAACCATGTAGTCTGTTCAAAGATAAGATACATTTTGACAGAACTACAGACCTCGTGAAAGTAGTACCTAAAATGACTCCATTCACTTCATTGCAAAATCGCGGTTGGTGTGTTTACACATTAAAACCATACTAACAATTTACATTTCAACTCCACATCGTTGTAACACCATACCAAGGGTCTTAAGAAGTGAGTCAATTTTGCTGATTACGTTTTTAAAGCATTTCCATGCATTTTTAACGCTTGTCAGCTCAAAAAAAGCTGTGGCTATTGCTAACGCATTAATTTTCAATGCTTAGCATGTTAGCTAACATTAATAGGTTTGTATATGTGCTAACACTTACTTGAACGTTCCCTATTGTGGCTCGTGGGGTAGAATCTAACTTGTTGACACGTTTAACATTACTGTTGTTTACTACTTTATGTAAATCACATGACTATAATAAACTGTAACTTACTGAGAGCTAAGGTCATTCTGATTCAGAATGCCAAGTAAGTAACATCCAAACAGTGTGATGAATGGCCATCACGTAAAGCATACGACAACAGCAAATAGCTAACGTTTACGTTAGCAGTGGCGTCGTTAGACCTGGGCATTCGGGGCTATAGCCCCGGATCCTCTGGGGATAGCCCCGGATCTACGGGCCGTCAACAACAAAAACTCTAATCGTGAATGAAATAAATAGCCCTGTAGAAGAGACTTTTGTTTTTTGTGTCCATTGTGTGCATTAACAGCAGCGCAAGAAAATCTGACGTGATCTGGGAATCATTTGTTGCAAAATGTTGCAATTTCAATTCTCCTCTACGCTATTACGCATTGCTGTTTCGTGCTTCTACTAACTAGCCTTAGCGAAATAAGTGTACTGAAGGACAACTGGATATTAGAAGTTTCTTTAGAGAAAAAAAAGGGCAGAGCAGGGACAAGAAGTGGAAACTCACAGTGTGTCATCATCTCCCACAACCCAGGAGGACATTTCGATCAGCTCAGTTTCAATATATCGTGATTTACTATTGAATCGCATGCGCAGTAAATATGGTAAACCTGACCTCGTTTGAGGGGGCTTCCAAGCAATGCATGTTGGGCTTGATTTTGACAGAATGGAACTTTTTCTTTGGGCAAAAGTTTGTGATAGCCTACACAACCCAAATGCATTGCTTTCAAGGCACCCATAGCCCATTAATTGAAGGGGATGACGTCCAAATGTTTATCCCGAGACGAACGCTCACACCTGTGCACTTGACAGAGGTGCATGACGATGTTTATTCTACAGGCTATTTTAATATTTGTATGTGGTGCACTTTGGCAGAAGAGACGTTCTCCTTACACGGTCTTTAAACATCAAAATATTCAGAATGCCGTGACGTGAGTCATTACAATTGGCCTTCCTTTTCATTCTCAAAGTAGGTTAAAATTGCATGTTCATCAGCCCGATTTTCAAAATCTCTCGGGGGAGAAACCCCCGAACAAAAACGTCTCTAAGTTCTGGGCTCTAGCCCCGAATGTTTTAAATAGCTAGCGATGCCCCTGTACGTTAGCCTAACTTACTTATCGTTGACGTTGACCCGACACGTTCATAAGTTAGACCATAGACTGATAAGGACGTCCATCAAACTAAAAGGGTTCGTTCTTCATGTCTTCAATCAAATTCGTTCGAATTCCGTGTAGTTCTCAATGCTTCGGTTTACATGTAGATACCCTCATTATGCTACGGTGTAAGTGTGTTGCTATTTGGAGCCTTGGTAGCGATTTATTTTTACTCTCGTGAACGGTACTGTTTTTCTTTTTAATAAACTGCCTGTAGACTTACACAGTTCTCAATGCTTCGGTTTACATGTAGATACCCTCATTATGCTACGGTGTAAGTGTGTTGGAGCCTTGGTAGCGATTCATTTTTACTCTACGTTCAGTTCAAGCGTCGTTGTTTGGTGGGTCAGGTGATGAGCAGTCGAATCACAGCACAGCACCCAGAATGCATTGCAACACACCGTCATGAAGGGACTCATCGTTAGGTCGGCTTTAAATAGCATACAGAATCTTAAGTAATTAAGCGTTGTCTGTAAGTTCCACAGATCGTGGCAAGACAATTGTATTGATTGTCGACTTCTTGCCGGGCAATTAAGCAATATAGCACGAGTGAGAGAGGAGTTGGTCATGGATATTCCCACGGGTGTTGTTTGAGCTTGGGAGCCTCTCTGATATGTCTTCATATTTCTGTAATACACTTCCTGCAATGTATTCTGAGCCTTTTTTCATCTATAGTGAGGCCTCCGGCCTCGTGGCTACGGCCGAACAACACCCGTGGGAATATCCATGACCAATCCCACGATCACGAGTGCTATATTGCTTTTATACAACAATTCTACAACAAACTAAATAATCTGACAACACCCCATTATTGTTTAAAAATGTTAATTTCGACATCGTTCTTACGCATCAAAAAATAGTTATTTTCAATAGACAGCATCTTGGTTGCTAGGTAACCAACATTCCAGATCCCTCGTTACGGGTCTTGGTGGTTTACATGTCTTCTTGAAAGAAATGTTGTATCTTACTTACATTGAGTTGACTCTGTGGTTTAATCCACAGATGTGGTGAAGCACTGTTTCGTTATGGTTTGCTAAGAAGTAACCCATTGCTTGAAATAGTGGAGAGCTGGGAACATTGTGTCAAATCTTCGCATTGTATCGCGGAGTGATTTATTATTAGCTGTGCAAAGTCTGAGTTGAAATGTCCAGGGATATTCCAACTCATGGAACGTCTCTCGGCCAATCAGAAACAAATAAATAGTTCCATAGAACCCAATTGTTGTATAATGATAAGTAACTTAACTTGAATAATAGTGTTGCGTGGATGTGCATAATATCTGAATGAATGTGTGTTTCTCAATGTTATAATCTATACATCTGTATATATGACTACGTTTGAATGGAGCTAGCTGGGCATTGAACTGGGCTGAATGGACTGGGAAAAAAAAAAATATATATTTTAAATTACCTGAATGAACATGGATTCACTTTAAAAAATGATTTGGTGCTGGCAAGGCATTGAACTGGGCTGAATGGATTTGGAAAATATATATATATATTTTTTAATGACCTGTATGAACATCTGTATATATGACTAAGTTTGAATGGAGCTAGCTGGGCATTGAACTGGGCTGAATGGACTGGGAAAAAAATATATATATATTTTAAATGACCTGAATGAACATGGATTCACTTTAAAAAATGATTTGGTGCTGGCAAGGCATTGAACTGGGCTGAATGGATTTGGAAAATATATATATATTTTTTTTAATGACCTGTATGAACATCTGTATATATGACTAAGTTTGAATGGAGCTAGCTGGGCATTGAACTGGGCTGAATGGACTGGGAAAAAAAAAATATATATTTTAAATGACCTGAATGAACATGGATTCACTTTAAAAAATGATTTGGTGCTGGCAAGGCATTGAACTGGGCTGAATGGATTTGGAAAATATATATATATTTTTTTTTAATGACCTGTATGAACATCTGTATATATGACTAAGTTTGAATGGAGCTAGCTGGGCATTGAACTGGGCTGAATGGACTGGGAAAAAAATATAAATATATTTTAAATGACCTGAATGAACATGGATTCACTTTAAAAAATGATTTGGTGCTGGCAAGGCATTGAACTGGGCTGAATGGATTTGGAAAATATATATATATTTTTTTTAATGACCTGTATGAACATAGATTGGCTTCAAAAAAAGATGGCAGAGCGCGAATGACCTTTACAACTGGTGCTGGCAAGGCATTGAACTGTGCTGAATGGATTTGGATAATGTATATATTTTTTTTAATGACCTGTGTGAACATGGATTGGCTTTAAAAAAAGATGCGCTCTGTCATCTTTTTTACATGACCTTTACACTTGGTGCTGGCAAGGCATTGAACTTGGTTTCATTCGAGGATTCCAACGGTACCTCATTCATGAAAGTCAGACATACTGGTCAAAGTGGAGTTCAGTCAGAGACGGGCTCTGGTTCAGTTCCCGCCTGCACAGGGGCGTGTCACTGACGTATGACTTACGTTTGAACGCCTCGGTTCCACGCCAGACAAGCCGGAGTACAAAATAAACTTGGTGTACACCTTCATTAATGTTGATTTTCTCCCGACTGGAGGGTCATACTATCACGACATTCTACTGAAATAGGGAGGAGGGTTTGGAGATCATGATACCGTGTCCGAAATGTGCATCCATTGCTCAGAAAAATAAGGCTTTGACAAATTCTGGGAAATTCTTGGATTCTGCCATAGACCTCAATGTTAAAAAGAGAGCCCGATCACTGCATAAATGTGCGGGGGCGTGTACTGCTACCCTATTTGCATAAATTTCCAGGGACAGGAAATGGCCTCTCATGAAGTATCTTCGTAATCAACCATCTTTGGCCCAGCCCAGCCCATTAGAGTGCCAGATGGCTCAGAACTCTGCCAGGTGCAAGCTTAAACAATTACAGCTGTGATGTCACATTCAGAATTAGAATCCTGAACATTCCGCCATTCATTTCAATGGGGCCCACTTAAGTGGTTAGAAACCCACTTATAAATAAAGTAAACTTAGAACAATAATGGGCTTGCTCCGCATGGCTTGCTGGATCAAACCCACTAATAAGAAAACTTAAGAAGAACAATAGTGGTCTTGCTGGATCAAACCCACTAATAAAGTAAACTTAAGAAGAACAATAGTGGGCTTGCTGGATCAAACCCACTAATAAAGTAAACTTAAGAAGAACAATAGTGGTCTTGCTGGATCAAACCCACTAATTACATCTGAAAGTTTGCACAGAGCACAGAGATAGAGGATGAGCACAGCCACTCCTATTATTAGATTGTCATCAGCATTATTTTGGGACAGTGGGGTAATGTCAAGAATCAAGAATCCAGAAGTTACAGATATTTTGAAGTAACATGAAGAAGGAGCTGATAGAGTAGACCTCTATATATGGATCTTTTGTGTTTTGTGTTCTAAAACAGTAGCATATTATTTCTGTCTATCAGTGGCATGCTTATTCACTACACTAGAACAAATATATTGTGTTCACTATAGATGAAAAAAGGCTCAGAATACATAGCAGGAAGTGTATTACAGAAATATGAAGACATATCAGAGAGGCTCCCAAGCTCATGGTTTAGGCAAAAATCCATCTCTCTACAGCAGCTTAGGGTCTTTGAGTTATTCAGGGAAACATTCAAATGAAGTTTCAGCTAGCTCAATAATCACAGCATTTCACTAATGATGCCTCTCAGGCTAAAAAAAGATATAATTATCCACAGCAGCACGTCTTCTTTTTCTGGTCACTATGCAGAAATTCATTGGGTGATATTAAATCCATAGGCTGCTATACCATTTTTCATCCGTGTTGCTTTCTCATGAACCGCAGTGCCAGCAGAAGTCATTTCTTGATTTAACAATTTGTTGAGTTAAAAACTTTGTTTGATCATACAATTACATTTCTGTGGATGTTGCACTTTGACTTCAAACAATTACTCAAAGCAAGAGATGATATGATAGAGATGATATGACTGAAAGTTGGAGTTGACAGCATATGCATAGTCCTTGGGCTCTGATGCGTTCATCAGAATGCATGACCAGATTAGGATCCTCACTGGAGACACCAGATAGGAGCAGATGGGGTGAGGGAATGTGATCTCTACAGTCAAAACCACCTCAACCAGACTGTCCGTGGTGTACCTTCATGACCTTGCAATTTGACATTGCTTCAGGTGTCATTATATAATAGCAACATTCTGTGCATGTGCGTGTACTGTATAGTATGCATGCTAAGGAATAGGTGGTCTAGAACTGAGTTATTTAATATTTATGTGTGTGTGTGTGTGTGTGTGTGTAGGCTATATTCATACTGTATGTGGTGGTACTATATGTGGATGATTGTGCTGCTCCAGAACTCATAAGTAATTGAGTCATTTTTAATTTTTCAGCGGTTACCTGTCTATTCTGTTTGAACCAGGGCTGATATCTAACATATATTTTCTAATGTTTTTATGGTGAATTTCCATTGCAGTCATCCCCCTAATTTCTATTATCCAGGCATTATTCTAAATGAAACCACACACACACACACAGACAGACACACACACACACACACACACACACACACACACACACTGACATGGATGTATTGGTCAATGCATCTGGAGGTTATCACTGAAAAGTGTCGAACAATAGCACACATCAGCAGCAGAATGGTTACACAATTAGACAAATAAAGCAGGACAAGGCATATCATACATGGACCTTTGAAGTCATTGAGGCATGATCTATAGCCTTGACGAGCTTATTTCAATTCATGTCAAATCTTAAAATTTCCCTGACAACCATCACTTTCCAGTACCAGTGTCAAACACATTTAGTCAAGGATACGCTATGCAACTATTAGCTTAGAAAAATATAAGAAATCTTGAGACCATTTGCGTTTGTGTTGCATGGAACACCTGTGTATGTGGTGAAATCAGAGCTTGGCAAATATAATTGGGATTAAAATCATAGGCCTACTTGAAGGTTGAAGTATCTATCACACCAAAAAAATCTCTGATCGTTTCAATAGAAAGGTGCTTAAATGATGAATAAATCTCCTGAGAATGCATGAGGACATTTTTACCTTTAGCATAATAACATGGACACTTCTGGTGTCTCAGCTGAACAGCATGTAGGGGGCAGTGATGGTCGCGAAATGGGCCGGACGCGGGCCGGGAGTTTGAGACCCCTGCATGAGTGTATAGCCTAGTCCGTTGTTTCAGAGAGACCGTCATCACTTCACCACCTAAACTCACTAGCGTTGGAGGTCTGTCCTCATGCGGGAACAGAGTGCGCATTCACTTACATGAGGAGTTGGAGCGCGTGAAGCAGTGGGTCTTGGTGCCTGAGAGGAGGCACACCTTACATCATGTGCTACAACTAGCCTACTTAAAAAGTCTGATCTTTACATATCCGGTATTGGAAAATTCAATTATCGTCATAAAGCAAGACTTAAAACGGTAAGAAAGTCGTTCACAATTAGCTTTTTTTCTGTAGCTTTAAGAATGGTCACATTGTAAACAGTTGGGTTATAGCCTACCTCATAAAGCAATAAGAAATGATAAAATCAGAAAATCTCTCTCTCTCAAAATGCTCAGTAATCTGATGTGATGTCAGGCATAGTCTGCAAGAGTTCTATATTCATGTTGTATTTGACATGTTATGTGAATGTTCATGCTACTAGTGAAATGTGTGCAATGTGTGATGTGTGTATGTGAGGTCTAATAATGTAGGCTACCCACATGCTTTGTGTAATGTTGCTTAATGGCTTAACTCTAAAATAAAATAAAAGACAGTTGATGTCTAACACAAGCTATACAGTACATATGAAGATGTGTTTGATTTGACATAATTTCCATACTTTAGACATTAGTGGAACCTTTGTCTTCAACTGGTGAGTGGAAATACATGGCAAGCTCAAATGAGCAAATTGAAGAACTGTTTTGAATAATTGAATCAGACTGCGTTCAAAGTGGCCAAAGGCACTCTTCAGCAGCTTATGTATGAGCTTAAAGGTGTAGGTTTTTGAACATTCTAAGTTCCGCAACAATTGAAGGTTCTAAAATTCTATGTTGAATTCAATGAACCCAGATATTCTTTAGAATGTTAATTTTTAGAATTTGTTAGCTTCTTCAGCAACTTATGTATGAGCTTAAAGGTGCGATTTGTAGGATTGTTACCGAACGTTCTGTTGGCCAAAATCAAAACACTGGTGAACGTTCTGAAGACTACCAGACGCGAGCCTCTTCTGGGTTGCCAGATGTAATGAAGACTTAGCTAACGTAGTTGACCTGCAGCTGCTTTAACGTTTCTCCAACCATGACCCAGCTACACATTACGGAAACAGTGAAAACAAAAAATACCTCTCTAACCAACGTAACATATGTAGCTGAAGTTAGCGATGCAGATGAAGTTTAGCATAGGCTACCTGTTGTGGAGAACTATGGCCAGCTCTGCGTCAGTCTTGATTGTCTTCGTTTGACGAAGACGTCACCATCTCAGGAAGCTCCTCCGATGTCCACTTAATTTGTTTCTTGTTTTAATTTTGGAAATGTGCCTGCCTCTTGTAGGCGTTCATGACTACAACTGACAGCTGTTGACAGTTGGCCTTTGCTAATTTGGCAACCCAAATAGGAGGACGCGCTAGCCCATTATTAATACGCTATTCTAGAATTAATCGTTCAAAACATAAACGAAAATTCCAAGAGATTCCGCCCCGTAACTGATTTTTTTTCATGGGTTTTACGGGGTTTCACGGGTTAGAGTAATGTTGTCAAATAAGCCATTACTTCAATTCATCGTGTTTCCTCACTCTCTGACAACATATGGTGATCATTTTTGAAATGGTTATTGTTTATTTTCCATTATTTCCTACATACTGGACCTTTAAAGGTGTAGGTAATTCTTTTAAGGGTTAATTGAATCAGACTGCGTTCAAAGTGGCCAGAAGCAGAACTCTTCAGCAGCTTATGTATGAGAACAGATCCACTTCAGCGCAGTGCAAATGAATGAACCGTTTGGGAGAACTCAAAGAGAAAAGGTTAGGTTCAAATGCAAAGCTTATTTGTCACATGCACCATCAGCAGCATGGCATGCAGTGAAATGCTTGTGCAATACTCTTTAAGTAGAACAGATAGGCAAAAAATGGTAGAAATGTAAGATATCAAAAATATAAAGAGTAAGATTGAATATAATAAATATGATAAAAAAAAATATATATATATATAACACACTACAGAATATACATTATATTGCACAATGGTTAAAGTTGCAAAAGAGATTGCAGGTTGACAGGTTGAGGACCCGAATGGTCTGAGGGAAGCGCTTCCCTGAACTTAACAGGGAAAGGAGTAAATTGAAGTTGAGTTCTTTGACATGCTCTGCGCCCTGGAAATGTGTAGGATGAGCTTAAAACCTGCATCTATCGCACTTGCTTTATACACGATTAGATAGCAAGATACGGATACATTGTGACAGGTTACCAGGCTCACAGGTAATGCCCTCACTTGCTGGGTTTTAGCATTAATTTGCATATTTTACGTTAATTTATGGACATTTCAAATTTGACTACAGAAAATGAATCTTTGCAAGATCCCATCAGTGGTCTTATGCTAATTGAATTGGACATGATCATAATCTAGAGAGTTGTGAAAAGCTGTGGGTCCAAAGCTTACATTTCTCAGAGTAATTGGACCAGAAACCCATAAATAACAAATGTGATTAAATGTGAATAAATGTGTTTTCAATGCTACGTAATTCCACAATTTCCAGTGTTTCCACTCCAGAATTTACTATTTGATTGGTGAAATTTGCACAAAAAGTTGAAAACCCAACTGCAATATATACTGACTGATATTTTAACTCAGTCACTGACTGAGCCATTTGTCTCTTATGAAGTTTTTTTTGTGTTACGAGTAATGTTATCATTACTTTGAGTTTGTGCAACAACAACAAAAAAAAAACATCTTCAGTGGCATTTAGATAGGCACAGACACTAACTGGTCTTCTTCCTCTGTCTTTTTATTCTGAGAATGAAAAAGCTATTCTAGAATGGTTGCCATAGTTCACACACACACACATTATGTATGGGGATGAAAAGGTGCCTTTAGATCCAGTTTCTTTTTTGTGGTAGGCCCACACAATGAAGTGTGGACATCCAATATGAACTAGGCAGCAAAAATGTTGACCGCACAATTGAAAGTCTTTTATATTATAAACTCGCAGTCCCACAGAAAATGAAAATGTTGGACAGAGCAAAAGATTACGTTTTTTTTTTAAAACCAACAAGTGGGAATTTAGTTAAAGCCAAACAATATGATCATCATGAGCAACATACACTGATGTTTAGTTAACGGATGTACATTTCATTACAGCCTTACTCCAAAGTAAGCTTTGAAGTCCTCAAAGAATCTCCTACATTTGTGAACATAAGTATAGTATTAAGTATATATACTCTTTTGATCCCGTGAGGGAAATTTGGTCTCTGCATTTATCCCAATCCGTGAATTAGCGAAACACACACAGCACACAGTGTACAGTGAGGTGAAGCACACACTAATCCCGGCGCAGTGAGCTGCCTGCAACAGCGGCGCTCGGGGAGCAGTGAGCGGTTAGGTGCCTTGCTCAAGGGCACTTCAGCCGTGCCTACTGGTCGGGACATGAATGTCAGTTTCATGTTTGCCAGTTGACAGGTACCATTTTCTGTGGACATTCTGTTAAATAAGGGAATTCATTTGAACCCTAAAGAAAGCACATGAAAAGTAACACATTTGAAAGTTGCAGGCCTTTCATGGAAACGTGGGTTGTGTGAAGTCAGATCAACTTTTTATGTACTAATATTGAATTGATTCATCACCATCCAACATTTTGGCACATGCATGCTGAAAAAAAGATCAATGTAACAATGCAATTGAGGCAGATAATAGAGGTTTTTTATTGGAATCTGTAGGTATGTTTAAGCTGGAGAGAGGAATGTCAGTTGAATAAGGAGTGATGGCAAGCTGTTGTGTATTTCTTTTTACAGTCCTTCACTGCAGTGATATCCATTAAGTTACTGGCCAAAGCTCAGTTATTGAGCAGAGGATACAAGGATACAAGGATACAAGGAAGTTTATTGTCACATGCATATAGTTACTGGAAGTAAGAAATGCAGTGAAATTATGTCTGGTGTCAGCCTATTTGTGCATTAATGGGGGGGGGTAAAAAGTGCAGTAGAAGAGGGGTTTAGTAGATTAAGTGGCAAGGGCTGCATAAAAAAGGTGGGGGAGGATTGGGATTGGGTGGGGGGCACCAACAAGGAGCACCCAAGAGCAAGCAGAGGTCTTACTCAGAGAAAAAAGACAAAGACAATACAATATATTTGTAACTATATTTGTGCTTTATTTAGAATTTATAATTAGCAGTTTATTTGATAACTACTGTAGCCATTGCCTCAGCTGTTTTTTCACAACTAGAAAGGCATAGACAGTAAAGGGTTAAACAACCTGGGATATCAGTTAAATGAAAGATAGAAATCTCTTTCTTGGATAGGCCGAATAATCAATTAATTGGTCACTTCCATAGCACCACCTACAAAATGTCATGGGGTATGAAATTAGATATTTTGATACATTAAAACACCCATATAAAATCAGTCACATTTACAATCAGAACATTTAAAGTCAGACATACATAAAAACAGACACGTGTGAAAGCAGAAAAGTTGTGTTAAAAAGAAAGTGCTAGTGCATTGGGGTCATTCCACGTCAATTCAACCAGAGCTGGTTGAATTGACGTGGGATGACCCATTGATTTGTGTACTGCATGGTAGCATAAACACTGGTATAGTTAAAAACAGGTAGAAATGTTTAGAGAAAGTGCTGGTACATTTGTGGAGGCATTCGTTTGTACAATCCCATGGTGTTGGAGGAGAGGGCAGCAAATTGATAGTGTTCTGATAGCTTGAGGGGCTGTAGCTCCGTCCGGCAGACCTTTTGCAAATGCTCTTGAGTCTTCTTCCATATGGAAGAAGGCAAAAAGGTGGTGGGAGGGATCAGTCATGTTTGTAGGCCTTGTTGCTTCGGCTTGTCTGCAGGGACCTTCTCCATAGTAGCATAGACATTTAATGATATCTTGAGGCTAGTCAGTATCTTATGCATGCATTTGTGTGGTCTTACTTAAAACTGCACCGATTGACGTGAATAGCACGTTTCAATAGCTAAGTGAATAGCAGATTCAGTATCAGCAAATTGCAGTATTGACAGTGTTGAATCTCCTCACTTGCAATACACGCCAACTGCTTACACTTGAGTTGTCACAGAGGAGCTAAAAGATGTATTTGCCTGGCCCATCAGTATAGGAAAGCCTGTGGCACCAATGGTCTGGCACACCTCTCCTCTTCCTGCTCTTTGCCCATTAAAGGCAGCAGGTCTTATCTGGCTGTTCCAGCCAGCAGGTCTTTAGGGGCTTTTAACGTTAGTGGTAATCTGTGCACCAAGCCCTTCTGGGTGAGCTTGAGACTGTCCTCGCTAATGCCACACTACAGTGCAGTGGAGACATCCCCGATGTTTTGTGCACTGGTTGACTGATTCACATATTTTAATTGAATGTAATGTACCACTCCACAACAACTTGGGAATAAGCTGACCTTAATAGCTGATTCAGCATTCACTGCAAAACCAAGGGGTACCTGTAAAACATTAGTTCTGGGTTTACCTGAGAGAGACACCATGCAGGATGAGGAAATGTCCGTTTTTATTTGGACTCCCTAGAACTCTAAATGTCATAATCTCTCAACCCCTGTATCTTCACTGCTTTACCCCTTTGGGTGAAAGTCTTGAGCAAGAGTCCTCCCTGTCAAAATATTTCACAAGCTCTCAGATCAGCAGATATAATGTAGAGAGTAATCACATCTTAAAAATACAAGGTTGTAGATATTTCTAGGTTGTGCTGCTGGGATTTACACCTACCTACACCTTTATGCCCACTCAGCTCAGGTCAGCCAAGCACTTGCAGTATCTGAAAATTCATTTTAAATTTCACTATATAGAAAAAGATGAAATGTTATTCAGCATGGTCACACTTCAAGATCTGCTATATTGCTGTTAATGTAACACTGGAAGTAAGCAATAGGCATATATGTTTCAAAATGTAATTTATGTTTCAACCACTCTGAGAATGGTGCTATGGTAAAATACTATTAGATAGTGTCTTGTTTGCAGACAAGTGAAAATAAAAACTAACCATTCATTTCTGTCAACTCAAGGAGCATCATGGTGTTGAAGAAGGCACAACATACATTATCAAGACACCATAGTATGTAGATTATGCACCTGTAGTTCCACATGCAAAAGCCCCCACTGACAGCAAAATACCATGAAATAACAAAAGAAAATGCACAGTAACAATAAGAAAATCACAAAAAAACTAATTTATGTAACTTAAAGTGTTTAAAACGCTTGATCATTTTTATAAAATATAAAATCATGCCTAAGAAAAACAGTACAAAGCTTTGAATTGAACCTGAAGCTTTCATCAGACAATCTTTCTTTTTTTCCATGGCTTTGCAGAGGTTTTACTGAATACAGTTGAGTCTTGTTAATGTTCCCTTAAATTGGCAGTTTTGCTGTAGTTCTTGATGAACAGGTGTAATGCGAGTATTAGTATTGGTTACTAAATTTGTCAATATTTATATGATTTATATAAAACAATAGTCATTCTCTAGATCACACCTGTTTCATATAACCCTATATCCATAGGCCTGGGTCTTATAAAATTGAGTTACAGTATAGTACCATGAAATTGCCATTGTTCTTCTTTTCATGGTTGCTTGATGACTTTTGGAATGAGGTATTGATCATATGCATTGACCGGTGGAGGACCTCTGTAGTCTGATATATATAAGCTGCATAATCTATTATGACCTGCTCATTGGCTCATTCATTACCAGAGAAACTGGTTGATAGATGTATCAGTAAAAACTATATCCGAGGCCCTGGAAGACAACACATCAGAGAGAATCCAAGTGAAGTGAATTCTGATGTGATACCACTTTTGATGCCCTGGACAGTAATGTTTTACAAGATGTTTGGGGTGAGGAGGGTTTCACATAATTATAAAGTCACATTAATTACATGTAATTACCTAAAGGAGGGCAATAAGATACAGGTCTATTTTTCATTACATAGAACTGAATCTGTGTGAGTTTCGCTTGCCTCTAGCTTCTAGCATTTTATGATTGTGTAAATATATTATTTTGTAAATAAATTATTAACACTTGAACACAGTTTAAAGATTATAAAAAAGATGTCTGCACTGTCTTTAGTTCAATTAAATTTCACATCCTTTTTCTGGGTTACAAATCATAAGTCTGCACTGTCTTTAGTTCAATTAAATTTCACATCCTTTTTCTGGGTTACAAATCATAAGTCTCCAAAAAGTTGAAATGTGTTTTCTCAACTTGGAGCTAGGATCAGATGGACTCGTGATTTGGCATTGCTACATGGAGCCAAAGGAAATAGATTTGACAGAATCAAATTGTGAGGTTCTTAAATACCTTTCTATCCATCTCTGACTGACTTAATGTCTCCAGGGTCTACAATGGCGCTGCGAATTGAGCTGAATTCTACACTGTTCCCCACCACATATCTCCAGACTGGGACCTCACAGAATTACTCTGATTCTGACAGCATGGCCCATATGGACACTGTTTCAAATGTCACTTACGTGGACTTCTACCTTCACAAGCCCTCAGTGGCAGCCATCTTTATTACCTCGTACCTCCTCATCTTCCTCATGTGCATGGTGGGAAACGGAATGGTGTGCTTCATCATTTTGAGGAGCAGAAACATGCGGACTGTCACCAACCTTTTCATCCTCAACCTGGCCATCAGTGACCTGCTCGTGGGCATCTTCTGCATGCCAACCACCCTCGTTGACAATATCATTACAGGTCAGTGGCTCATATCTGATTGCAAAGCATCACTCTTTCATCTACCAGAAAACATGGAAAAATCATGAATGCATTCACTAGAACTTCTGCATCACTGAAGTATTCGCACCACAATGACGTGAAGTCATTATTTCATTGTTTCTCACGCTTGGTTGGTGAGCAGTGATATACCATCTGCCAGATCCACTGTCAGAAGGAATAGTTACACAACATCAGAGTAGCATGGCTTCATGCTGACACCACGCTGTAGCCCCTTTGAGCTTTGTGAGTTCATATAAAATTAACAACACTGGTTGCCACTTAGAGGTCATCAGAGACCTGTTGTTGTGTAAACCAGGGTTCAACTTTAGTGTCATTCTTTCATCACTTTTAGGCCCTCTTAACCTGAGGAGACCCCTTTGAAGCTGACATTTATAGACAAATACCTGTGCACACAAATACACACACTTTGCTGTAATATCACTACTGTGCCCCTTACAAGTGGATTGAAGATTTGTTTTGGATTCTCTTCACACGTTTACCCACCTACTACCATTTATACCATGTGAACCTGTAGCCATGAGCTCAGTGATTGTCCTCCTCTGTTGCAGGCTGGCCATTTGGTAGTCTATTGTGTAAGCTGAGTGGAATGGTCCAGGGCATATCGGTCTCTGCATCCGTTTTCACTCTAGTGGCCATAGCAGTGGATAGGTAAGCCCACCTAATATAAACAAACACAATTTATACTGTATCTATTTGTGGTTTTAGGTATAGTAAGTGACTAAAGCAATTCATAATACCTCTAAACTTTTATTTCTCTGTCGTTCAGGTTTCGCTGTATTGTCTATCCCTTCAGACAGAAGCTAAACATTTCAACTTCAACTTTGATCATTGTGATTATTTGGGTGCTGGCCATCGCCATCATGTGTCCATCGGGTATCATGCTTCAGGTCACCAGGGAGCATAGAGTCTCCATTCTTCTTGGCAATGGCAACGAGACACGTTCATTTTACTGGTGCCGCGAGAACTGGCCCAACCAGGAGATGCGCAAGATCTACACCACCGTCCTCTTCACCAACATCTACCTGGCACCTCTCACCCTCATCGTCATCATGTACGCCCGCATTGGCGTAACTTTGTGCCGGACGTCCGTCCCAGCTTCCCGAGGCTATTCAGGCTCGGGGGGCAGCAACAAGACCAGGCCTGAGAACAGGCAGGCGGTGTCGAGGAAGAAGAAGAGGGTGGTGAAGATGCTGCTGATCGTGGCGCTCCTCTTCATCCTCTCCTGGCTGCCGCTGTGGGCGCTGATGATGCTGAGCGACTACGCCAGCCTGACGGAGTGGCAGCACCGCGTCATCAACATCTATGTGTACCCGCTCGCCCACTGGCTCGCCTTCTTCAACAGCAGCATCAACCCGATCATCTACGGCTTCTTCAACGAGAACTTCCGCAGGGGTTTCCAGGCCGCGTTCAAATTCCAGCTCTGCTCGGCGGACCTGGAGCGTAGGAACACCTACTCGCACAGGGTCCAGGGGAACGCCGTGCTGCCGGCAAACCCGCTGATGGCCAAAGGGCCAGTGCCGGGGTCAGGGCGGAGGCAGCCCAATGGGAAGAGCCTGCGGCACAACAGCAGTGAGTCATCTGGGAGGGGCCGGGAGCAAGACCTCATCATGGAGGACCTGGAGAAGGTATGTGAGGATTAGGGATCGACCGATATGTTTTTTTCAGGGCCGATACCGATATCAATTATTACCAAAATAGGAGGCCGATAACCGATATGTAAAACCGATATGTCAGTTGTCAAAAAGGGGGGTAGATAGTAAACTAGGAAATTATGCAAACTTTTCTTTCTTCTTTTGATACACAATTGTCTATCAACTTGCATCACTTTGCAAGTGTAAATCCTGTGTATCATGTTAATCCAAGAGCTGAGTGATAGCAATTATTTTCGTGGAGTAGGCCTGCACAATGGGCTATGTGCTTGTTAAGGGACCTGTCACAAAGAGGATGCTTTGCCATCGTGTGTGTGAGTGCACGAGAGGGAGAGGGAGAGGAAGAGGTGCATGCGTGATGGCAAGTGTTACGGTTGAATAGTTTAACAAAACAGTAATAGTTCTTAGGCGATTTAAGCATGCAATTTGTGTCCATGTGTAGGCTATAAACTACACTTTTGAGAGCCTAAAAGGCACGTTAATAGCCAACTCAGGACGCGATTTTGTTCAGGTCGGATTAAATTACGGTTGGCCCTGGGTGCATGTAGTCTTTTCTGACAGTCCGTTTTAAAAAAGTAGCAATTAGACTTTTTGACGTTCGCTATCGTATAATTTAGGACTTGTCTGTAGGCTACTATGTTCGCCGAGGTGTCCCGTTATTCACAATTAACGAACGAGGCGGAGGCAGAGAACTCCCGACACGCAGCACCCGAGTTTGTGGGATAACTAGTAAACAGCATCAGTAACGTGCATCAATCGGGAATTCGCTAAATGAAGGAAGTGGGTGCTTTACTTATTGATCCGGATCAAAGAGACAATAGCTTACAAAGTGGTGTTTTTGTAACTTCAGTGTAGATGATTGTGATTCACTGCAACTTCAGCAATGTAAGGTACCTTCCTTACCTTCGAAATATAGCTCCGTAGGCTACAGCTGAAGCCCAGTCTGCCTCAGTGAGAATCCTAAACTTTGTCTGTGTTCAGTCTTCGATCCTGATTGGCTGCATTCGTGCTAACAAACAAATCAGACGGTGTAGTGGGCGGGACAATGCTCTTGACCACAGAGTAGCAAATGCAGGGAGTGAGAGACGCTTTACAGACAAAGTAGCGCGTTTCATCCTTTATCCATTTCAATATCGGCTTATCGGTGGAAAAAATGACCGATACCAATTATTATAAAAAGGCTAAATATCGGCCCTAATAATCGGCCAGGCCAATAATTGGTCGACCCCTAGTGAGGATCATATGCAGTGAAGGGGGAGTAGAGTGAGGCAGAAAGCACAGGCTCATATCATCAATTTTGTCTTTGCCCTTTTCAGCCCTGAAGTCCTGCCTCAGTGGCATTTGATCTCAGAGTAAAGAGCAGAGACCTGAATTAAAGATCTTAAAGATGCAGGCGTATTATTGCAGAGTGCAGCAGACTGCAGAATGCAAATACAGTGGAGTAGGGGGATACTGGTGCACTGATGCTGACAATAGTGATTCAGGGAATGACCTTTATCTCCATGTGCTGTTTCAGTTGTGTATTTAAGTCATAGATGTTTTTGGTAAAGGACTTTGTCTGCATGTTTTTGCACAGTGCCAACCAGTAAGGGATTTTTAGGCTTGTTTAAACCAGAGCATGTAGTCATCTAGGCAAATGATTCACAGATAATGTATCATCTAGATTTCAATTTGCTGCATAAAATTATCTGAACAAGTGTAACAAAATGAAGATGAATGTCTGAGACAGAAATAAATATCTGTATGCAGAACACTTGAGAACCTCAAAACAGCATCTCTTTATCGGTCTTTATCTCTCTCTGTCCTTCTCACAGATCATGTATGACTTGTGAGTTGGTACAAACATTTACATGTACATACAAAGTCATATAATACAAGCTTTATCCCCTGTCATGAACTGGCATGCATGAACATACAGTACCTACAGTATCTTGAGGATAACACTAGCACTTAATTCACTGTGATTTATTACAGGAATTGCATTAAACAACATGTATGTGCCCCATCCTTAACCTTTCTACCTCTGATATAACTTTTGAAATTACTTCTCAGTGAACAAAGACTATCGGACGGTAACATTGTCCCAATTAGTTTATGGAAAATGTAAAAGCTGTGGAATGTTTCAAAGGGATTGAATGTGCCTACTGAACTACCTTAATCATCAGTCAGACAGAGAAACGGCTGCACAAGGTATGTAAAGGAAAAAACCCAGGAAAGAACACGAGCTAATGGAACTGCAGAGCAAAAAGCTCGTCTCATATCAAGAGTGTCCCTGTTCGGCCCAGACATCTCCAAATGCATTCTACTTTGGGTACATGTGAGAATATGACAATGTCATGAGTCAGGGAGCATAATACAAACACGATCTGTCAAAGTCAAGGGAACTCACCCAAAAGGAGAATGAGTCATGGAACCAGTCTAAGGAGAGGAAAATGGAACTGTCTACACAAATCAGCCATTCCCCTCTGACAGACATTTTCTGCATGCCTTGGTTTCGTTTGTTTCACTCGTCCCTAAAACACGCGTTTGGGAATCTGGGAGATCTCCAACATCACTTTAAAATATCTCATTCCGTCTACAGTGTTTTTTAATTCATAATATGTCTGTGTTGTACAGCTTGGAAATGATTAAATGCTGCTAAATGTGAAATAAGAAGAATGTTTTTGAGAGATGTAAAATGTTGCATTAGTGTTTGGACTGGTGCCATGGTTTCTTTTTCCCTCTGTGTTGTATGTATTCTAGTGTTGAATCACACACAAGATGACAGTGTGTTGGTGTTTTCTCAGGGGGGACACTCATTTGCATTGTGTGCACCCGCCACTGACGTCATCACCTGTAGAGTAGAATCATGCCAAAACAACTTGGACTGCAAAGTCAGGCCCTCACAAACAAGACTCAAATGTACAGTACTGTAAACGGTTCTTCCATCTATATGGAGGCAAACTGTCAAAAGATGAATAATTGAGAGAGAGAGAAGAAAGGGAGAAGCAGTTACTTTCCCCCAGGCTCCAACCTGAGGAATACGACGAAGACAGTTTTTTTTCTGAGGGAGAGGGAAAATGAGAGATCAAACAGCTATGTACATCTAAGGTAGTGATTAAAACTAATTACCTCTAACCCAACTATTTTAAACTCAAGCATACTTCATTTCACTAAATCTGGAGGCATCTTTAAGTCTATACTGTGGTCATGGTAATATGCTATTTTGTTCCATCCTCCATGCAATAGCACATGTCTGAGGAAAGTGGGTTGAACCTGCACCTGATGATGCAAGGCAAGTTTTTGAGCAATGTTCCTGAGTACTGTTGTTCTGGCATGTTCCCTTTGATTTTGAGCAACCACTTCTGTTGGAGAACTTTAATCATCAGTATGCAAATAATCATGATCAGTCCGAACACATGGCACCAGCACAAGCACAAGTTTCCCAACAACATTGCTCAAAATGAGTCCATGTGTCCTTTAGCTCACCAGCTCACAAAATTGTACCTGAATTCCATTAAATAACTGAATACACCAAATTAAAAAAAAAAAACAAGATGATGCATAACAGAATTGGTTTTCTCTCTCTCTGCTTGTTCTCTTCTCCTACACCCTCTCTTTTCTCTTAGTTAGGGCTGCTCATTTTGTGTTCCACACCAGGTATCCAATCATTACAATTCTTTTGTGCTGATTATGACACTGAAAGGTTAAAGAGATGGATGACATCAGGGAGGATGTTCATTTCCACTCTGCGTCCTCTTTTCTTGCACCCTATTCGTGTTTAGTGTGCTTAGAATTCTTCAATGTAATTTTAATGTGAACTCAAATAGCTGTTAACATCTGAATAATGCATGCCTGCTTCTATATGGGGAATAGGGCTTTCCATTCTGCTGTCTATGGGAGTGTCCTTTTGATATGTAGATACACAGCGAGGCCTTTTCATGTAAGGTGCCATTATGTTTGCTAATCAGTGAACTATTGACCAATGTTGTTTTAATCCATTTTTATTTTGTTTTTCGAAGGGACATGCAAGGTGCCACTGATTATCTTTACTATTCCCATTTCCAACAAGTTAATGGGTCCTGATTTAAAGGGTTGGTTAAGTGAAAAGTCTATCAACAAGCAAAGTTTGCATGCATGAACTACAGATATGTCATATGCAAGCCTTGTGCTGACTCATCAGTGTTTGCGGTTAAGGTCTTGCCCATGGTGTTAAATTTGCAAACTGATTTTGCCTAGTTATTAAATGTGCTGTAGCCTAATTTTGCCTAGTTATTAAATGTGCTGTAGCCTGTAGACTTTGCTCTTTGTCTATCATTCAAATTAGGCCCCTATGTTTTGAAGAAGAGAATATGTTAGATTAAATTGTCATATTAATCTTGATGTTATTAGGAAACAGGTAACATGGGACATCCTTGGTAAATGTAATGAGTTTAATGTGTTTTTTTATCTTGAACATATTGTATTAGTGTACATTAAAATGTTAACATGTGAAACAATAAAATTGAATCAAAAGTTCCAAACATTTCATTGCATAAAAAAGAGGGTAATGAGAAATCCTGACCATACAAGAATGTGCTCCTTCAGAATTGTGTAGAAGAGAGGTGGGTCACACTTTACTTGGTTAGTCCCTTTAGACCATCTACAGATGCTTAGATTATCAACCAACTCTCTATTGATGCTGACAACTAAAATGTATGGTTAGGGTTAATGTTATGGATTGGGTTTGGTTACGGTGATGAATTGTTCAACAACAACTTTACATACTGAACTTGAAACTGAACTGTATCTCAACAGATTATTTCTGTCCCCATAGGCGAACTATCCAAGTAAAGTATTACAGAAAAAAATCTCTCTAGATATAAACAAAGTACAATATACTGCATGTTTATACTTTTGTGAACCTTTAAAGCATAAAATTAAAGATGCATTGATAGAGATGTTCTACTGCATTTTACTGGTACTGGTAGTATAAAATCACCTACCCTCATGCAACATGATGCATACAATCAGTGTGGATTTGTATTGCTGCCTCTGTCTTGCAACCCATATTTACCAAAACCTTTTCATGTAATTGACATGGTCTCTCTTGGGTGTCTGCACTTAGACTCAAAGGACACACTTTACATTTTTAAGCTTTTGTCGCAAGAGATTTAACAGGATGGCTTGTCCATTAGATGATTAATGAAGATTAACAGTATAAAAAGACACTATAACGGTTGTTATTGCGGAGAGAAGGGGGTGATTAGTGGGAGTTAACAGCAACAAGCCAGTGTATCTGATAAACATCCAGCTTACACTCTCTAACCGATGACAAAGAACAGGACATCATCAGAAGATATGAAGAGTTAGAAGAGTTTAACCTTAAATTTAACACAAGAGTTAAATGTAGAACTGTCTCACTGAAACAAGTGATTTTCTTTTTAAAAATATGTTATTTACTTTACCCCAACAATTTCCTGATGATTGTGGATCATCCAGATGAGGCAGTGGGGTTTCCAACTCTAACTCAGTTAATGGAAATTCCTGCTGAGATACCTCTTCATGGGAATATAAGTGGTCTTATGCAGTTCACTTATGTTACTCTTGTGTCCATGTCCAGGCATTTATTAAAACTGGTATTGTTCTGCATCTTTTCCTTCCTACATCAGAAAACAATATTTAAAGTTGGAAATGCATCATGCAGCTATTCCACCAAACCCATATATATCGTAAAAGCACCAATTACCGTCCCTTTCATTTGAAAATTCTAAAACAACAATGTTTTTTTTAATACTTCAAAATAACATTTGATAAATAAACCTTACATTTTTCAGTAGCCATAGGTGTGTAGATTGCCTAACAATACTAGTTTTCATACATGACATTACCTACGATTACACTCCGTAAGATAAATATCACAACTGGTGCTGCGCAGCGCCGATAGCTTATGACTTGGTGGACTGAACACTGTTTTTCCCGGTGTTTTTTAATGTATTCTAGCTACTCTCAGTGACGCGAGAGAACTTAAGTTATTAGGAAAGTGCGGTGTAAGTTTAGGCTACATTAATTTGTGTGTAGTGCCATGTTGTATGTCTTACAACATATATACATGCATTCACAGTCGAGTGAAATCAGATATAAGCATACAAAGACGCTTAGAACTCACGTTAAGACGATGGTAGCACACTGAATGCAAATGCGCGATTTGATGCAGGCAAACGTATTGACTGTTACTAACGAAGGTTTTATAGCAATATTATAAATGTGGCGACAGAACAGCCTAGAACTTGGGTAAGCCTTGCGTTTAGTAGCCTAATTGCGGTGATAGCCAAAACTAATGTGAATCACGGACTATCCTACAACCAAAGAAAGTAAAGGTGATTAGTAGGCCTACCTGCGTTAGCCAAATAAAGGACGGGACTGCACCCTTCACAAACCGTAAAATAAAGTTTATTAGTTTTACAGTTGACTACAGTTGACAGTTCACCATCAGTCCACACAAACAATTCTGGTTTCCTTGCACTAGCCATTTCGTCGTAGCCTATTCTGTCTGTTTGTAAAGCACAAGTTTTGGTCAATTTCTGTAAAGACAGTCAAAAACAGTGCCACCCATAGGCCTGGGGTATGAAGTAACGTGTTGAGTCGTGTTGAGATGGATCCGTTTGGACGCAAATATTCTTGATGCGGTTTCAGGGAAAACAGAGGAAAAAATAATGCGGTTTCGTATGTGTGGACTAGCCCTCAGTGTAGTCCACATGAAATGGGATGACAAATGCCATCTCCTGTCAGCCTGGAAGGATACTTAAACCCTAACTATTTCCTTGTCTAGTTAGAGCAGCTGATGGATCTTTAGGTGAAGTCATGCTGTCTCTCCCTTGATGCGCATCATTGTAAATAAACTCTGTTCCTGATTTTTCATACTATTGGTCTGACTGGGTCTCTATTAAATCTATGGTATCAAAATTACCATCAGTAGGCCCAAGCTGTGGCGCAGCTGGACTATCCTACAACCAAAGAAAGTAAAGGTGATTAGTAGGCCTACCTGCGTTAGCCAAATAAAGGACGGGATGGGCTGGGCTGGTGGGTGCCTATTTCCAACCTTTCTCACGGCACATCTACGGTTAGACCGAGAATTCTCGTCGCAAATCAAAATTCCACTGGAGCTCCAAGCAGATTTGTACACGCAGCCTTACAACACTGTTTACAGCTCTTCGAGTCATAGTAAAATGTAATTTTTGGTACATAGCTAATTAAGATACACTTATGGTGTGGGTGCTTGTGTTTCTTTACGAATCCGCCCTGTTGGTTTGTATAAAAATTAATATTAACTGACACACGTAAGAGGGCGGAAATAGGGGTCGGGCGGTAATAGGTGATGTTCCTATAAGTGCTGAAGATTAAATGTAAAAAATGAAATTCAATCATTCCTGAATATATCACCTGAGAACGTTCTCCTTTCAAATCAATGTCCCAGACATCTTTACATACATCACGTTACATAACGTGCCATTGTGAGCTCATCAAATCTCTCCAGGCACACATACCTCCCCACAAACACTTCAGGTCCTGTGCAGCAACACCTATCTTTTAGCAGTACAGCTCTGAAGTAATCACCTTAGGTGTGTGTGAGAGAGAGAGAGAGAGAGAGAGAGAGAGAGAGAGAGAGAGAGAGAGAGAGAGAGAGAGAGAAATGTATAGGGGGTGAGGGGGACAGATCATACATAACGTGTGAAAGCGCCTCCAGGAAAAGTAGCATTTTTTTTCCCCTATATGAGGAAGCAGAAACAGCACTGCTTTGCTGCACTGGCGCCCTGACCTCAACTTACCCTCACCCCCACCCGCTGCTCTGCTGACCTGGGGGCTAAGTCTCAGTTCACACATCAGCTTACGCTTGGCATTCTTCGTGTTTGTGTTAAACATTTTCACCACTGCTCAATGGAGCATGATGAGAACAGGAGAGGGAGAGAGGACCAGGGGAAGGAGAGGCAGAGAGTGGTCTGGGATAAAGAGACGGGAACCCTCCCTGAGTGTTTACAGGAAACCTCACTGCATTGTCCTTCATCCTTCTGTCCTCCAGTGTTGACCTATCCTGACCCTGGGCCTCACTCAACCAAAGCATATCCAGCTGAGTTGCATGGGTACACAGACCCTAGGGTGCCGTTCTAGTCTGAAAAGTCTGTACCAGTGGTCTGGAATCAAGTTAAGGGTTTTATACTACAGCAGTTGATATAAAGGTTCACAGAAAATCAAATGAATAATTCTTTCTCACTTTCTCATCACCCTGTAAGGTACATCATCAATTAATTGCATAGGATATAGGATTTCATATGATCAATTAATAATAACTGACATTTAATAGGAGTATTTCTCTGTTCAAACTTCAAACCTCCCTACTAAGTTATCTTGCAGGTGTTTTGACACCAGGAGACAGATGTTCATAGATGTTTCTTCTCTCGTACAAAATATTAAAACAATGATTGAAACGTTACAATAATTAAATATCCGATAGCAACCCTGAGGACATACACAGTGCAGTGGTGTTAAATTTGGGACATTTTGCAGTTCTCAGCCATTCAGCTTTCAGTAGTTCACCCAGAATTATGCATGGTTTAGTGTGCTGACAGTAAGCATGTGTGGCCTGGTAGCTGGCCATGGTCCTGGAATGTCTACAGGAGAGACTGTGGACTATGGACAAGAGGTCATTTGAATCTACTAACGGAAGAGAATGGGGAGGAGATTGGAATATTTGCAATGTGAGAATGTGACACGCTTTTTTTTTTTTACCAGATCTACTTCGTAGGTGTCCCGTTATTCAGAATTAATAGCCACCCCATCAGCCAATCAGAAAAGAGTACTTCTTCTCTCCGGGTGATAATTTTTATTAAAGACCATGTGGAAGGGCCTTCCAACAAACATATTCCCATTTATTTTTATGGTCTTTCATTTTTAGTCTTAAATGTCACACACACAGACACAAATTTGCTTGGTGTTGTGTGGGGAAAATAGATTCATTAATTAAAAAGAAATATATGAGACTCTATTCCATTCTGTGAGGCAAATCCCTTTGTGTTTTGAGATGGCCTTTTTGTTTCTGTTTACTCTCTAATCTGATTAAATGTGCCCTTTGGGACCCTTAATGTTCCTGTCATCCCATAAACACAGCCACACACAACTACATGAACATGCTCACAGCTATCTAAAGTGAGTGAACAGTCACACGCTGCCCTCCAAGATCTGCACTAGAGACTTACTGTAGATGAACTGAACCTTCTGTTGACAGAGATAATAAGTTTGCTTAATTACTGTTGTTTACTAAGAAGTGATTGAAATAAATAGTAAAAGTCTATGATCTCTGATTATGATCCAGCACAATTTCTGTTTAAATTAAATACACTTTTCCTGTCAGCTGGTTGCTTCTGCAGCACAGAATGAAAGAGTGTAATCTGATTAGCTGTTGAGCTCAAATATCAAGGAATTTGGTCTCTGCATTTATCCCATCCGTGAATTAGTGAACACACAGAGCATACAGTGAGGTGAAGCACACACTAACCCGGAGCAGTAAGCTGCCTTGATACAGCGGCGCTCGGGGAGCAGTGAGGGGTTAGGTGCCTTGCTCAAGGGCACTTCAGCCGTTCCTACTGGTCGGGGATCGAACCAGCAAATCCTTCGGTTCAAAGGCCGAAGCCCTAACCAGGCCATGACTTCCCCGTTTATTTTTATTTACAGACTGTTCCATGTTTGTTCCTCCAAACTTGCTGATTTTATATGGCTTGGGGCTAAAACAAGGTAAGAAGGATGTCGGAAAGTCTTCACTGTCTGCCATCCCAAAATAATATGAAGAGGATAGTGCGATGCAATGTTCCCTATGCACCATGTGTCCTCTATACTGGTGCTTTAGTTATTCAGTTATTTTATTATTAATTATACAACTGAGTAATATAATAAATATAATGTCAGTCATAGTACATTATTGTCAATATCAAATATAGTTTATGGCATCAAAAGGACACGTGGGTTAATGAAGAAACTGATTAATATGGGAACTCTACCCAGAAAATGATATGGTTTTCAGGTATCAATATAACAATACACCCACAGACCCCCTGGGATCTCCCTGCTATTTTCACGTGTTCCTCCTGACTTTATGGAATGATTAGCTAGTGTATTGTCTGTATTGACTGACACATTACACCACAGTATTTCGCCTTTGTGAAACATTTTTGGACATCATGATATGACATCTACAGTAATCACAGTCTGTAAGGTTTGCCTAACATTGAGATCATGTGAGATCACTGAAAGCTTTAGACTGACACACATCTGCAGCACCAATCAAGAACCAATATAGTAGGCTACAATACAAGAGTTTCAGGGACACTGAAGTGCTGGTGGTACACAACGCCAGAATATTCACATAACAGCCTTCATCTCTGTTACCCTCCTATTGCCTATCTTAATTATACATGTTCCTTCGAAGCCTGTTAAGCAACTCTGCGATACAACATTTTTCAAGTGAAAAGTTATTTCATGCTGTTTATAGCTTACTTCACTGTGATTTACCCCTTCATCTTTTATAACTTCTTCCAGTGCTGTCAGTCACGTTGTTACACCCCGTCCAAAAAAAGACATGTAGCATTAAGAAAGATGAGCACGGTCTTTGAATAGAACACACTTGGTGAGAATGAGTGAACAGTGAATCAGAAACCCTCTTTTGCTCAGAAAATAAGAAAGTAAAACAATGAGTTTAGTGCAAGCGGGTTCATCTGGAGGAGTAAGTTGGTATGGCTTATGGAGATATGACCCTGACTCATCAGAGGCTATGTTTGAGTAGCTGTGTTCAATACATTATCAAGGGAGGCCAGCTGATTAAAACTGCAACAAATGCTCAAATCTTGGTTGTTCATTCAACCCACAAAATTTGAACAGTTCTACTTAAATGCCTCTTGTGAAAACCTATTTGTTCAAAGACCAACAAATCGTCTTGCGGGAGTCTACTGAGCAAGGTCTTTCAGAGAAATCAACATCCGCATCTCTGTGTCCTACATCCTTGAGCATGTAATCTCCATCCCACTAATATACAGTCAGAAGCTATCCTCGTGTACTGCAAAGTCATCTGAATAATTTAGATCTTTACAGCAACCATGTGGCTCTTTCTCTGCTAGGTTGTAGAACAGCCAATTAATAATGGCTATTGAATGATAAATGTACTAGTTTTAACACTGGCCACACTTTTCAGAGAGGAAACACCTCTAAATGGGTAAGGGGGTATTTAAGATTGAAACATTGACGAAAGAGATGCATTCTGGATGTTTTATCTGGTGTCTAAAAGGGTTGACAATTTTTCTAATTCAGCTGAAACTTCTGTTTTGCACATGCGCTTCTGGGACGGAATGAGTTGGAATGATTTTAGAATGCATATAAACAGTTAATTCCCAATGTTCTGTAGGAATGAATCTCCTCAGATCAACACAGTCTGCATGTAAAAACAGCATTGACGATAGAGTGTAGGAGCCATTTGTTCTTTGCTCCACGTGTCAGCTCTCATCAATGGCAACCTGATTACTGTGTTTCCCAGGCACTTCCTGATGCTGATGTAGTCACAGCTGGGAGTCAGTCACTGACTTCCAGCAAGACAGCAAGAGGTCCAACCATTCCATCAACAGGAACAGTTCAGTGTTTCAAAAATAGCTTATCCTTAGTGGTAGGGAATTTAAACAAAATTACATCTGGAAAAAAAAAAATATTCGAAACAGTACTTGAACAAGAGGCAATTATAATTTTTCTGATTTCTCTGATATTGCATGGGTAATGAAAGCTCAAGAGTGAACCTATGCAGTCCTGAGACTGATTAGCCTCCCAGCAGGAGCTGGCTCACACCGACATGCTGTATCCAATTGCCAATAGGCTTCATTAGGAGAGGAAACAAAGCCCCTCACAGTAGCCATGTAGAACTTGACATTATTCTGTCCAGCCAGGTCCTAATCACGTATGTAACTAATCGGGCTTGCTCGCCTTCCTCCTCCTCTATTTCTGGCAGGATCTTATTATGCTGTCAGCCCCAGGGGTCAGTCCAAGCCCCTCATTAACCTCAAACCTTTGTTTTACACCATAACTTCAACAGTACAGTTCAGAAAATAATTGTGTGGACTCTGCTATATGCAGAATACACTAATACAGTAGTACTAGAGCAGGTGATGCAGACATGGATAACTTTAATTAAATATTGGGCTAAATATTGATAATTGATTAGTTTTCATGATTTTAAAAAAGATTGTGCAAAAGACTTATTATTCATGAAATAGTGTTTCACTTCTCAGGCATTTATAGGTAAGACATTCCGATGAACACTATGCAGAAAAAAAAAACTGGTGCTTGAAGGGGACATGTGTATGTCCAAAGAATTTGAAGCATTTCGTGTTTCTCGCTCGTTCTCGCTTCTCACGGGACTTCGGGATTCAGACACTGCCGGGACGCTAGTGCAGATCTTGCAAGGTTGGTTTTCCGCTAAGGGACGCTAGAGGAAGCAGGGAAAGGCGCAGTTCTCGGCACAACAGGTCATTTTACCATCACAATGATTTCTAAACTGTGCTATTAAGTTTAAAATGTTGCATAGTTTCCCTTTAAAGCAAGCTTTTAAATTAATAGAAAATAGAATTTTGTATTGCATTTTAAGGGAAACTTGGCAGGATTTCCCCCTCTGCTGGAGAAATTGTGCATTATGCTATTTCAAACTGTGGGAAAAGGTAACGATAAAGCACATGGATTTGTTTACAAGCTAGCGAACGGTTAGCATAAGTTTGGCAGAACTATGTGGATGTTACAAGGTAAGAAACACGATTTAAAACGAGTTTCTTGTTTCTCACTTCTCTTTCCGGGACGGTAAGTCTCAATGTTGCAAGGTTGGTTTTCCGCCTGGGGACGCTAGGCGCAGCGGGGAAAGTCACCATTTTCACCGGAACAGGTCATTTAACCATCCAAATGATTTCTAAACGGGTTTATTACGTTGAAATAGTTCCCCTTTAAAAGCCCCCTGTATACTTTGTGTCTCGATTTTCTCCCAAATTTCTATTTTTGTCATTCTACTTATGATTTAACAAAACCCCTTAGAGATGAGCCCTGTTGACCCTTTGTCATTTATATAGTGGTCAGAATGCCTGGCCATACCATATTGGGGGCTTGTCTTCTGGGATGAACTCAGGACCTCTTGCTCTGGTGGGCTAGCCTGGAGGACCAGACCCAATCTGTAAGATTAAGGGTCTGACCACGAATTACGTAATGGCCCAACTTGAGGGGCGGCACCAAACACGCATTTGAAAATCTCACTGCACGCAATTGGTTAACACATGCAATCAATGTCAACTGACTGATTCCGGACTTCGACCCAATTGGATAACACTACGTCTGTCATCTGTTTTGCTCGCCTCTGGCCTGCCTATATCAGATACACCGATATAATTGGTTCCCCGCGATGCAAGGGGCAAAAGTTACGTGCATCATTACTCGTTGCCAGAGTCTCTCGCTGAGCAAATGCTTCCGCAAGAACTCTGGATTTCCAGGGTACTGGTGGGCTAGGTAGGTAAAACTGTAAAATCTTCTCCTCAGTAGTGTCTCCATTGACTGACTTGCTGTATTGACTGCACTGGTCTGAACATTATCAGAAGGCATTTGAAAATGTCAAGGCGTTGATGCAAGTGATCAAGGTGCTGGCACTGTTGTCCTGCAAGAAGGTACTGAAAATGCTCAACACTTGTTTGCTACTTCTCAAAGAAGTTTAACCAACAGCCGTGGTATTCCACCATAGAAAAGGAGACGTTGGACCTTGTGCTGGCAGTTCAGCATTTCAAAGTGTATTTTTGAAATGCTGAACTTCTGACAAAACAATCGTATATACTGTAGCGATCATGGCACTTTGAAGTTCCGCCACCAAATGAGAAATGCTAACCACCTTTTGCAAGGCCCCGTCCCCTTTCATTATTGTTGCTACATCTGTCAATTATTGTCTACATTCTGCAAAGTTTGAGTTGTCAGCTGGAAAACAGAGCATGGTAATTTTCCAGAGAAAATAAGCATCATTTGTTGGACCCAGAGCTTGAAATTAACATATTTCCTCAGTGTCCCGCAGCTGTCCTGAATTCTACTTGGTATTGTCCCAGACTTAACCACCAGTGTCCCATTTTTTCCTCCATTCTACATAATAAACATAGCATAATAATCAGTAACTTGCATCAATTAATTGACTCATTCTGGTCCACCATGTAAGTTCTTAACACTTAATTTATTAAACACCATTTTATGAACATTAATTATCTGCTGTCTCTCCTACACAACACTCATTTCCAGAGGTTGCGCTATAGACTCTCATTGTCCGTCATTTAGACTTTCTCATTGTCCATCATTTTGACGAACAGGGTTGTAAAACATTCAGTCAATATTCATGTGTCTTTAATTTCAATGTCAGTTTGACGTGATGTCATGGCCACAGATCTCAGTGAAAACAATCACCAGTAGCCTGGGAAATTATAGCTATAGCTTAGAACTGCCACAGCGAAATGTCAAATGCTAACTGAAAACTGTTTTCATAGTGTTGCAAGGTAGCCTACCTATCATTTTGTCAAAATGCAGTTGCAGTATTTAGCTCAGCATGGTATTGGTGATGTTTCGTCTGTCACTGACAGAAAACACGGCAGTGTTTTAGTCAGAGAGGACTGCCATCTCGATTTTTCACACTAGTGTAACCATACACCATCAGTCAAACATTCTCAAAATGTCATTTCCCAGTCTGCCTGCTAGTTAGGTAAAGCTAACCTAGGAATATCGGAAAGTGACCCATTACCTATTTTCGCCCTTATGTGTCAGCCTATGTTTCACTTAATATTCATTTCTATACAAACCAAGACGACAGATTCCAAAAGAAATGCAAGCACCCACCTCATTACAGTGGGCAGTGCTTCGACTTGGTCAGCTTCATCACGCGACTTTAATTTGTATTTTCCCAGTGTGACGCTGCAACAACCCAAACAACCGGTAGATGGCTCAAGTGAGCAGGGTGTCTCGTAAAAGAAATGGAGCCTGGAAAACTCTACACAGACTTCACTACAAACTTTAGCAGACTGGTTCAGAAATAATTTAATAGCAAGAAATATGCCTGCCCTGCCCTAATAAAGAAATATTTGGTTAACTGCGAGTGAATCCCGTTTGCAGCCGTAGAAGAAACGCAGGACAAATTAAACATTCTGGTTTTCTCCGAGTGTAACGATGATAGACAGACATCATTTGGACAAAATATTATTAAAGAGTGTTTTTCATTTAAAGGTTTGACTTCGTGCTTATTCAGTAGAGCATTTAGTGCTCTTCCCAATCCCAGACGTTCACATTGCATGTTTGTTTGTAATGGATGCAACCGCGAGATACGCTTGTCATAGGCGCCGATACCGTGGATGCTCCGTCTCTCGGGCACCCACTGAAAACATCGAGCACCCATGTGTGACAGCTTACAGTCCCGGCTAAATTTACATTAATTTAAAATCAAACATCGCAGTTTATGTTAAATTCAGCATCTCTCATAATGTGATTGGATATGTTGCTGTCAATTCCCTACTTCATATACTAACCACCAATGAGAGCGTCTCTCGTATGAAAATTCCTGACACTTCCCATCTGAAGAATTAACGCAAGGCTTTGTCGGGTCTTCAGCCCCGAATGTTTAAAATGTATATAGCCCTGAATATAATTTTAAAAGTAGTCTTACAAAGCTTATTGTTTTGTGACACAGCTAAACACTGGTACCTCATAGAACGTCTATAACATAGCCTAGGTGGTCGCAACTCACAAAAGTAAGCAGATAGAAAGAACTCACGCAAATCTAGCCTACAACACGCAGACAGCTTTATGCGCAGGGGAGAGAGCGCGCGCGCGCACTGTGCTTTATGATTGTTGCCTTCTGATGGTATCTTGCTAATTCACTGAACTGCATTAGGTGACACAAATGGTATTGCCTTTATCTTATAACTCCTTGTCTGAGCGACTACCAGGCCTATGGTTTTTAAAAGTCAGATGTTCCCTGACAAAGACATTCGAAAATTAAGAATGTTTATTGACTTGAAAAATACACTAATTTTTGCAAACTCCCTTCATTCAACCCTTGAAGACATCGCGGTCTGGTGCGCTATGTAGATCGTTTCTCGTACCATTTAATTTCTCAGAATTTAGGTCTACTAGGCCTACAATAACGTCATCACCAAATACATCTTTTATTTTTAGTTGATCAACCACAAAGAGTAGCATAGGCCTACTGTGCACAGTGCACTGACGACTGTAGCAGCCCAACGTAACCAGTTGTTGTAGATGAGAGGCAACCCCTTGTTTCAGATAGCCTGGACAACATGTTACCTGGGTGTTGCCTACATTATTAAAGGGAAACTTGGCAGGATTTCCCCCTCTGCTGGAGAAATTGTGCATTATGCTATTTCAAACTGTGGGAAAAGGTAACGATAAAGCACATGGATTTGTTTACAAGCTAGCAAACGGTTAGCATAAGTTTGGCAGAACTATGTGGATGTTACAAGGTAAGAAACACGATTTAAAACGAGTTTCTTGTTTCTCACTTCTCTTTCCGGGACGGTAGTCTCAATGTTGCAAGGTTGGTTTTCCGCCTGGGGACGCTACACGCAGCGGGGAAAGTCACCATTTTCACCGGAACAGGTCATTTAACCATCCAAATGATTTCTAAACGGGTTTATTACGTTGAAATAGTTGCCAAGTTCCCCTTTAATTAATGGTAGCCTACAATAGTTAATTGATTCGCGTAACATATTAGTTGGCTCAAAGAGTAGGGAATCAGGATGGAGAGAGTCACGCGTGTGTTGCTTTTGCGAGATCGAATCCAGTTTAATGCTAGTTTTCAAAACATATTTTTTACATGTCTTTTGTCCGAGTGGCTGTAATGTAGCCGAGCGCTAATGGCGTATGAAAAGCGACTTCAAACCACCTAAAACAACTTGTTTGTGAATGTCTGACAACTGCTGCAGCGCATGCACGCGCAAGGAAACCAGTAGGTGGAGAAACCAGAAGGCACACAACACCGGAACGATTTTAAGGCTATTTCGCATAGGCTACTCAATGGTGCTATTTCACACGCATTATAGCGACCCCCACTCACCGGGGTTAGTGGAAGGTATTAATAGACGATTGGCGTAGCCTACAGTGGACTAGGGCTGTCAAAATTGCTCAAAAATGACGTTCGAATCAGGGCTCCGAACCGGTTCAAGGAACGAAAACGAAAACCGAAAACGAACGGAATTTTACGGAATTTTACGAGGAGCGGAAACGGAAACGAAAACAAAATGCTCTTCAACTGTTCCGGAACAGAAACGTTATTCTGAAATCCACAAAACCGGTTAATAACGTTTTTTTTTTCGTTCTCTATATATTTTATAAAATTTCAAAAGCAAAAGCATATCCTATGTCAGGGAGACTATTTCCGGTTGTGCGAAAAACAAGCCCGCATCTACACTGTTAATGTGAGATAACAAGCCGCTATGTAGCCAACTACTGTAGGCGAACAGCCTAATAATTTGGTTTCTGCAGTTTGAAAAAAAAAAACGAATAAATGGACCTTTGGTCCAAATGTGTATATTTTGTCTTACTGTTGTAATGTAACCTATCCGTCTGCCACTTCGGATCTTAGGCCAGCTCGTAGCGTAGGCTACTGAAACTGATTTGGAAATTGTTTGTAGCCTATGCGTAATAGCCTATTTTGCCTGTCCACGCCTTGTCGTTTTAAAGTCGGGATTTGAAATGTTTGCGCAATTATAGCCTATTCTATGTAGAAGAGTTAAACAGGAAATTTGAGATAGGCCTTGTCAGCAACAGACAGGTTCGTTTATAAACAGGGTTGGAATTATAGCGCAAGCCTTTGAAGGTCTCCATATGGATAAAACTTAGGCTACAACCAGGTAAGGAGTTTAGCACGTATCCAGAAATATTTTTGATAAGAAATTATTTATAGGCATAGGTTAGGCCTATAGTAAGTCTGTAGGCTATGGGATGGATAGCCCATCTGAATGTTTTTGGATGCCGCCTGTGATTTATTATTTTTGGGCATAGCTACGATATAGGCTAAATCAAGAGGAAATAATGAGAGCATGTCTATTCTAAGGTAAAGTCCACAAAAATAGACTTGATAGGCCCACCAAACACTGCCGGAACTTTAAGAACGAATGATATTTTGCGTTCCGAACCGGTTCAGGACCGATATGTTGGTGGCGGAACGCATGCAAGAACGAAAACGTTAAACATAGGCCTACCTGAACCGTTCGGAACGGAACGTTTGAAAAATAATTTCGTTTTCAAGCCCTAGTTCGAATATCCCCTCTAAAATAAACACATGTATTCGAATATATTGGAATATCTAGGCTATATTATTTGCGCATTATGTCAGTGATGCGCATCATGTCATCTGTTTTTAACTTTTTGTATGGTTATTGCTTGACAGGGGGGATCCCAAGCAGCTTTCAGCCATAAGGCATTTCCTAATTCACCTGACACTGATATTCAAAATGTTGAAACTATTTCGGCATAGCCTATAAGCAGTTTAATTAAATGTAATGTTAGTTGTAAACAAACGGGCTACTTGGTGAGGCTTGGCCTCACAGATGCGCTCGTGCCTTAAATGGCAATACAAATCTTCACGATAGGCCTATTAACTGACCGCTCGATTCACGTTGGCTGGGGGGCAGGGGGGGCCATCAGACATTTGTTCCCAAGGGTCTATGAATTGTTAACCCGGCCCTGCCCCCAACAAACGCAACTTTCCACCTCTGAGATAAGCCTGCATTCGAGGCAGGCCTTCTGTTGAAGAATTTTATATAAATCCTGCGCTAACAGTAATCCTCCTACCCCCGCTACCACAGCTGTGGATAGTGTGGCATGCTCACGCTTTATGTCTCCTTCTTGCAAACTAGGCCTATAGCCCAACCATTTACGTCTTCAAAAAATAACAACTTGCCAGATATGCCTTCATAAATTTGGGTTTCATTCAGCATTTTGTTCTTCCACTGGAAATGACTCTTCTACATTTGCTGCCTGCTGCATCCTTTCTGTTTGTATTGTTTAGAAAATGTTTGACGTCTTGAGTTAATGCATTAAACATTGTTTGCTGGTAACCAGCCACAAATAGCCTACAGATTCTTGCGTGCGTTCTCTCCAAAATGTGCCCGTTCTATAGGCTATCCAAGTGCATAATTCTGCGGCATAAAGCAGATGTATTTGTGTATTGTACAGAAAAATAAAAATAACCTGTCAAGCAGTCAATTGACTACATTGCAGTCAATAAGTAGTGCAAATTATGAAACCAAAACGTGGGTCATAGTTGTCTAAGCCTCTGCTGTGAGGCCAAACCCATGAACAAAGACGCATTGATATCTGCAATAGTTTTTTTTTTTTGGCGAAACAAGCTCACAGCCGAACAAGTCATACTGAAGGGAGAGGCAACTGGCATGTGATCTCCCCACGGGCCAATGGATGTACAAGTTTTCTCCTGTGCCTACGATATTTAATCCAGTGTTTTGTCAAGTTGCAAAATGCTATTCGTTTTAACGAATTTTTATGATAGTATGAAGTACTTTTTGTATAGGGTACTATCTTAATTGCTTTATACTCAATACTTGACCAATGGCTATTGCATCTGTCTATTGAAAGTGAGAATGTGGCATGTGATATACTGTGTAGGCTTCATAAAATAAAATAAACAGATTGCTAATGGCCTACAAGCTGATCTGGGGGGCGTTTCCCGTACAACTACGGAGGTTAGCTTTTTACTAACAGGATGCATCGTTTAACTAACCAACATGTAAGTTACGACTGTTTCCCAAAACTGTCGTACTTACATAGTACTGTAAGTTTGGACCATGATAGTTTCCAAACTTCAGTAGTCTGGACTAAGGTGGTTAATGACGTTTAGTAGCACGTGAACGGGCACCTGCACATACTTCTGTGGCGCATTGCGTTAAGGCCGGCAGATGACAGCCGCCGTTGCACAGCAGTTACCAGTCCCCTGTCCAAGAGTTTGAATCTGGGTTAAGACGTTGACAACAATATTGACATCGTTGTTTACCTAAGTTTATCTTTTGTGCAGATCATATTATCAAAATCAGAATCAGCCTGCTTGGTTTGCGTAAACTAACAAGGACCCCCCCCCTCCATGAAAATCAAAGGCTACATATTCTCAGCTGACTCGTCAAAAAGTGTGCACCACCTTATTATTATCTGCAAGTGTGTGACTTTTACTTACGTGCACATGGCTGCAAATTGACTTTTAATTCATGTATTTTCTGCCTTGGGCATTTTAAAATATGGATGTATGGTGGTTAGAAGTGTAAATATCAATTAGAAACCTAAATATATTTATAATTATTAATTTGCAAATAACTGGCGTCAGTGACGTCTTTGACATGAAGATCCCTGGAACTATGCTTCTAGCGTTCTACCACAGGTCGAGAAGTGTAGTTGTAGCAACACAACACAACTTTACGATAGTGGTTGCGAACGTTCGTTGCTACTATGGTTTTGGGAAACACTAACGTAGTGGAACGATGCATTGGACTATGTAAGTTCCAAATATGAATGTAATTCTGCGGCATAAAGCAGATGTATTTGTTTATTGTACAGATGTCAAAATAAAAATGACATGTCAAGCAGTCAATTGACTACATTGCAGTCAAGAAGTAGGGCAAATTAATTTACGAAACCAAAACGTGGGTCATAGTTGTCTAAGCCTCTATTGCGTAGCCTGTTAAAAACGTCGCCAGATAGTATTAAATCGGCAACAACATTGTTTTCTGCAGAAGCCTACCCAAGGCTACAGATTAATTCTGATCAGTTATTTCTCTACTGGCTCAATTATCACACCACTGTTTTGATTTGCGTAGTTCCGTTTACCCCAACACTGACAATAATGTAGACAGCAAATTTCGATTTCGATTTTCGTTACCACCGTGTAGTCAAGCCTTAAGCCATACCCAAGTAGCCTAAATCGAGGTAATGTTTAATTATGCATGATTTATTTTGTTATTGAATTCGTAGGCTGGGATTACTCTCGGCAACAATTATGTTTAATGGTAGATCCTGCTTTTTCAGAAGGGACCGCAGGCAGAGCGATGTACAGTGGTAGAGCGACGCACAGTGGCTGAAAGTGGTACTAAAGCTTCACGCCGCGTAATGCGCGAATGAAGTGGTCATTTGAAAACGATGCCCACTGTAGGGTATCTTATACTGTTTTTCTTTTTGCAGGGAATCTCTTGTCCAGTTGTGGAGTGGTGGGTGCTGCTCAGCAGTGTATGGGACAAGTCCCAGGTACCCCCTTTTCAGGGTAATACTCTCCTCATGGACAGAGCTTGTCCCCAGCTGGCGGCTCAAATCCGTGTCCGCCTGGCACACTGGTCGGCCAAAGAGGAACTCCTCCAATGCCAACTCCAGCTGGTAGGCCTTCCAGCTGGCCTCTGACCCCCCCAGGCCAATGCCCTTTCGGAAAAGGTCCCTCAGGGCGTTGACCATGTGGCCCAGGGTATAATGAAGAACCTGGAGGAGTCCAGTCCCCTCCTTTGGCTGATGGAAGGGGATGACCAACGGGTACGTTTTAAACAGCCCCATCAATTTGGGCACGTCAAAAAAGTCCCTAGCCCAGAGCTGCGCAGGTATTTCTTCATCCCTCCCCACAACCGTGACATATTCCATCCGGAGGCCGAATGGACATATGATTTTTTCAGCCAGGTTTTCCATATGTAGTTGGCCGCCCTCTTTATCATGGCCTCTCTGAACTGGGGGTGGGAAAGCCCCATGCAGACGATTGTCCCAGACACCGGGTGTTTAAATGGTGATTGAAAATGAAGGTGGGGAGTATCAGCGTACAACTGGAGGAAGTAGAAGGACTCCCCAGTGAACACCTCTCTAAGGGCCCTGCCAACATCAAGTGGTCTCCCATCCAGATTTGTCTGAAAATTGATGCACTCATGGATGCTGAGAACTGTTGCCCTCTAAGGCCTACTAGGTCCTCCAAACCAGCTCTGGCACACAGAAGCCGTGTGTCAGGGTAAGCAGCTGTAATCGTCACAGCTGCATGAAGTGTCATGGACTTGACTAAGTGGGGTTTACATAATTCCCCCACCTCCACTGATTCATGCTTTTGCAGCCAAATTTTCGCATGGTCATGACAATGCGGAGATGGGCATTGTCTATCCCATTAATGGCCTCATCCAACTTTCCCATGATAAATTCTTGGTCCTGGGGCAAAATGTTCATTTTGCCAGGGTTGTAAAGGGAATTTTTCATTATGGTGGGCCTTTTTTTGTCCTCCACAGGTAAGTCCCTGAGACTCTTCAGGAACCTATCCATTATTTGTTCTAAGATATCCAGGAATTCGCCACGCATGAATTGATCTACCGTTAGGCGTGGGTCAGGGTTGTGGATATCAGTGGGCACCCCTGTGAGGTCAATGTAGAAACCCCCATCAGCTAAGGCTATTGTAGCACCCAGCATTTTTTTGAAGGCCGGCATGGCCCTCTCTTTCACCATGCTTCAATTAAAGTGTTTCCGCAGGTAAGGAAACGCCATATGAAAATTAGCAGCTGAGAACTTCAGTGTGTTCAGGTAAGGAATACCTTTGGAGATACCTGCAAGTTCCTCTAGCTGCACCACTATGCCGTCAAAGTCAAAAGATAGGCTAAGCTCTGCTTCCGGCATTTCCATTGCACAGGCATGGGGGGGCACAATTAAGTCCCTGTCAGACAGAAAGTCTGTCTCGCCACACAGGAAAGGGACAGCAATGGAGTGGAGGTTGTCCTTGGCTAAGTATTCCAGTTCAGAAGAACTTTGCTCTGACATTTCGGTGTGGTGTGTATCAGTTTGCATGTGCTGAGTGTATGTGTAGTGTTGCAAATGATTGTAAGCCTTTTGAATTGTAGCAAGCAAATTAGGAAATGCTAAGCAATTAGCAAGGTTAGCAGATGCTAGAAATTTAGCAACCTAGCAACTCTTTTGTGGTATGTTGTGCCTTTCAAGGTCTGGAGCGCAACTGAGGCTTTTTGGATGGGAGGATTTTACATTTTAACACGTAAATGAAGGGATATCGGAAATAACCGACATTTCCATTACATGCACATGGGTATACATGTACCTGCAATAATGAATATTGAATATTATCATATTATATTATAATAAACATGCAGTAAGTAGAATTTAAATATGGCTGCATTTAACACTTTTACATATTAAAATGACATAGTCCTAACAGTAGGCCTACCAGCTGTTTTGAGTTAAGGCCATGTTTAGCTTAATTGAACAACTTAATGATGGAGAAGATATTTTCAGACCTGCCATCCTTGAAGAAATATCAGTATTACCTCAAACCAGGGAAAGCACATTGCCCACCTTGGCCTTCATGTATGCAGCCAAAAACAAACCAAACAACATAAATGTTGACAATCTGTTTTAAAGCCTAATCCTTATCTATAAAAATCACTAGTGTTGATAGAAAGGGACTGTGGATATCCATTTTCTCTGTTCTAGCATGTCTGGTTTATTAGTACCTCTTTTCAATCCATTATTATTTGATATTTTAAATACATCTATCCCTCATGTTATGTTGGTGTCTTTCTGCTCCTCTCGTGTCTACTGAGGCTGCAATGATCACATTCCAACTAAATGGGCGGGTCTCAGCAATAGGTGCGTTATGTCAGTCTACTCTAGAATAAGGTGACCAGATTTCTGAGACAAAATCCGGGGACATTTTCAGTTGAGAAGCGTAAAACCAAACGTGTAACGTTTTAATCGTTGTAAAATTAAAACGGGGACACTGTCCCAGGGGCATCACTAGACTAGATCTCCACAAGACCCTCTAGGGGTGTTCGGGGGCATGCTCCCCGTAAGAAAATTTGGCATATTTTAACGTTTAAATGCATCAATCTGGTGCACTTTGAAAAGAAATTCAGAGGTTAGATTTCATTTCTTATCTATGGATGGAAATGTTTGTGCTGTAGCCTAAACTTCCACTTTAGAATTTTAACCATGCACACACAGGTGGAATAGTTATAATATTGCAATAAGTTCTGATATTGCCCATCCACAAAGCATATTTTCTTCACAGTTTCACAGTTCAGAAATGGTCCAAAATAGTACATTTCAGCACTCCATGAAATTATATCTTCTTTTTTTCAAGACAGTCTGTGCTTTACCCATATCTGAGAATGTATGATGTGATAATATTTGTCTTATGTAGCATAGGGCCTATGTGTTGTTAGTCTTATATCAAGAAAAAATAACTCACGTCTCATGCTTTTTTTCCCTTTATATTTTTGTCTTAATGTCACTAGGAAGCATGCCAGTAGAAATATAGGCTATTCATATTTGTAGGTGACTGTCTGGAATCTGGCAATAGGAGAACCATTATGGTGGGATAGGCCTACTGTGGCTAAAAAATTTACAAAAATGTTTGTAGGCCTACTGACATAAATCGTTTACATGAGAATAGGCCTACATTATAATTTTGGCCCAAAGTTGGACACCATGTAGAAACTTGTTGCAATTTCAAAACCGGACTACTCGGGAACTGCTTGTTGTAGGCCTACCGAGTTGTCACATAAGTTCATTGTTAATTTTCTCGCGAACCATTTATCACAGCAATTTGGCGCTAATATCATTGGAAAGCTTAGATTCTGGCCATTCACGTGATATCTGCGTATGATATGCTATCTGTGTGACGGGTACTCCGCAATTTTAGTTAACCTGGACTTAAGCAGCTGGCACGTTTGTGATGAATAGTTTAATAATTCCCCCACACAAGTGGTTTCATTTAAAAGATTCTACCGCGCTGCTATTCCACCAATCGAAATAGCCTACCAGAAATATGGGCATTCAAGAACATCTTGGAGGTCTGAGCTGAGCGCTTGCTTTGACTGGCTTGAGCCTGTGCATGAAGGGTGCGCAACTGTACGTTTGGTCAGTGTTTTCTTTCTTTCTTTTATTCCAATTTCGGGTCTGTCAGTCACAGTGAAAACCGGGGACTTTTCCGGGGACAGCTCCAGCCGGGGACAGATCCCCGAAATCGGGGACTGTCCCCGGAAACCGGGGACGTCTGGTCACCCTACTCTAGAAGCCTAGGTCCTGCTTGTTTGCGCGCTAATTATCAAGAATCATGATCTATATGCTACACAGAAAACAAACAAATTAAACACCTATCACTGAGCAAGTCAAAATATTTTGCTAGGTCCACTTTCATATTTGTTGCAAATAACTACATTTGGCCTTGGAAAGGTCTGCGCTCCCTGAGAACGTAATGTCTAACCATCATCGACACATGGAAAATATGATGCTAAATGAAATAACTTGTGAACAAGCAATAACTTTCCAAGACAATATTAAACTATTAAGCCGAGCTAAATTCACAATCGCACTCAGAGCAGAGTCGTTTTGTTTCGCAAAGCAAATCAAAACGGCCAGCTGCGAGAATGTGAATTTGCGAGTAAACACTTGTTAACCTCACCTCAGCAAGTCTTTCATTTAACCCACTGAGGGCAGGAGAAAAGTATTGTGGTGATTTTAACATGAACTATAAGAAATTATATATCTGCTAAGGAATGTTGTTTGTGCAACTGTTATGCAACATTTACTGGAAGTCATGGGACTGAACTGTAGCAGGAATAGCAGTGAAAGTAAAACCAGACAGGGTTTAGGGGATATGGAGGGGTTTAAAAGAAAAGGAGACAGAACCAAAAGTGAAAGTACACATAGAACCAAACAAACACATACTCTGCCTGGCAACAGATTACACATAGGACCTGGTCACATGTATTCTACCTAGCAACACACATTTTTTAATGTTTAGATGAGAAGGGTTTTCCACCAATATCTCAAGTCCCAAAACGTTCTGATTGGCTAAAAGGGGCCTGGTGACGTTCCTGGTGATATTGGGAGACGAATGGACCCCTTATAACCAGCCCCAAAAAGCCCTATTGGGAGGGCCAGAAGACGGATGCGGACGACCCGGAAGCCGGAGGAAACGAACCCCAACACTTCCCAGGCCAAAGAAGAGAGCAGGCCCCTGAGGGGGAAGAAAGGAAACAGAGACAGTGGTATACGAACCTGTGGTCCTGTGGTGCCACCTGAAGGCAGTCATGGAAAAATGGATGAAGTCCACAGGGGAGAAGGAGAAAGAGGTCCAAGATAAAGAGGCTCTGAAAGCCCTGGCCTGGGTGAAGTCACAGGTGGACGAGGAACCCGTGATGGAGGGGTGCAGGGAGCTATGGCAAGAGCTCCAGAAATACATCCAGGAATGCAGGGAAGAAGAGGAAGAAGCCACCAGGCAAGCAGAGGATAGGTACCGAGACAGAAGAAGAGAGGAACAAGGGATTGAAGAATGGTACGAGAGAAAATGATGAGAATGGAACGGGGGCATGAAAAAATTGAAGGCCGCCAGAGAAATTGGATCAGAAGAGGGAAATCTGGCTGAAGAGATTATGGGGGAGCTAGGAGAGGTGGAGAAATGGGTAGAAAAGGGGGCAAGCCCAAGAAGCACGGCAGAACATGTCAAGTACAAAGAGGCCTGCAGGAGATGCGGCGAGAGCCTGAGAAGGGAGATGACAGAGGTCCTGAAAAGAATGAGAACAGGTAGAGCAGGAAGAAAGGGAAGGAAAGCTCAGAGAGGAAGAAATGAAGAGGAGCGAGGAACTGAGAAGAAAACAGGAAAGTAAGAAAAGGGAGGAAAACCATCAAGAACTCAGACGAGAGTCCCTCGATAAACAGGATCAAAGGGACAAGAATAAAGGGACCCGTCGGCTAACCCTCAAACTGACCTGCGGCCCAGACACGGTGCTAGAAGAGGAGGAAGACACGGACGGGGTAGACAGCCAGGTTGGCTCAGAAGAAGACTATGAGTCAGCGGAAGGCGAAGGAGAAGAACTGGGTGTCGTGGAACAGTTCCTCGTAGAACAAGTCCGGAGAGAGCTGCCGCAGGTCCTGGGAGAAGTGGACCCCTCAGTGTGTCTCGGCTGCGGAAGAACGTTCAAAGGGAAACGGTGCGACAAGTAGAGGCGTGTAAAGAACGGGTCGGAATGCTCCCAATGATGATCCCACCCAGTGTGCTTGCCACAGGACTGTTTGGAATCAGCAGGTTAAAGAAAGGAGTTGAGAAAGGCCTGGACGAGATCAGAAAGGGAGTGCGAAAGGGACTCAATGAGATTGAAGGAGGAGTCAAGAAAGGCCTGAAAGAGAACAAGAAGGAGCTGGAAAAACTGGAAAAGGAGGGAAAGAAAGAAAGAGAGAGCACGAAAAGAAAAAGAAAGGAAGGAAGCCATCCCAGAAGAATCAGATGAGGAAGAAACGGTTGTGATGGCACCATTAATAACAAAAAAACAAACGGCCCACTACCAGCCGTGGACCCACTCAGATGTGAATGGCCTCATTTCACGACTTCCTGTCCTGCATGAGGGTGCGGGCTGATGGATAAGTCAGCTAGAATCGGAGACTCAAGGCCGAAACCTAGCCGTGGGAGATATAAAGTATCTACTCGGCTTAATATTGGGAAAGGCTGACACAGAGGCTGTACTGGAGAGAGAGAACCTAGGGCGATTGATGAATGCCAACAGAGACGCCCTGTGTTTCGACAGCATCCGGAATGACGTGTGGAAGGCCCTAAGGGCAGCATACCCCAACCAGTACAGCCCCTCAGCCGTCTGGATAGAGAAACTCAGACAGTGATAATTCGGCAGGCAGCACAGGAATGGACGATAAGGATGGAACAGAAGCCAGAAGACTCAGGACCCCTCACCATGCAGTTCAGGAGAGCGGTCATGGATGCACTGCCAAAAGAAGTAAGGATACAGTTGGAAAACGACTGGCGCGTGGCAGCTATGCCCAAAGAGGAATTCAGGCTAGCAGTGGTGCACCATGTAACTCTGTACAGACAAGGGAGAGACAAGGAGGAGCAACAAGAAAAGGAGGCTATAAGGAAGCTGACCCATGTGCAGCTCCAGGAGGCAAAGGGGGGCAAAGAAGGCAGCCACCCAAGCTCCAGTGATGCCCACTACAGCCCCTGCCCCACAGTCACAGCAACCGGTGATGCAACAACCTATGGTGCAACAGCCAGTGATGATGCAGCTACAACCTGTGCAGCCCATGTTGCAGACATGGCAACAAGCACCGTATGGACCCCCACAACAACAGCAACAGAGACAACAATGGTATCAGCCAAGAGGAAGAGGAGGATTCCGTTCGGGAAGAGGAGGACAAGGCAGAGGAGGCTATGGAAGAGGACAATACCAGAGCCAGCAGAATCAAGGAAACAGCATTCAATGTTGGATGTGTGGAGGAACGGGACACATCTCCAGGGATTGCCCAACAAAAGCCAGAGGCTAGAACAACCAATGAGGACAGGCAAATCAAGGACAAATGACACCAGTCATTTGAAATGATACCAGTCTTAATAGCAGAACACACGCCCGTCAACCTACTGGGACGGGATGCGCTATGCAACCTAAGACTCCAAATTGAGTGCTCCCCAACAGGAGTGCAGATAACAGGACTGGCAACCCAAATGGCCCTAAGAATAAGTGCCCCATCTCAAACTGAAACTCACCAGGTCTACTGGATTGGACGATTGGAACCAAACATAGAGCGAGTGGTCTACAACGAGCATGTTTTTCAGATAAGCAGCCTTCATGCCCGTTTAAGGGCGCCGAGATGCCCTTTTCACTGTACGATAAAATTCGACCAAACGCCAAACAAGGAGAGAGAGGAGAAATGGAATAAGGAAATGAGTAAGTGGGGACGCATCCCACTTGACATACGCGCACTAGTAGTGGCCAGAGAAGGAGTGGCCGCCGAGGTGAAATTTGTGGAAGGATGGGACTTAGGTGTGATCTTCGACATGCCTGGAACAATGCCACACATCACCCTAAGAGTGGCCAGAGGTCACAGAGCAAGAGAAATGGGCCTAGTGATGCTCGAGGCCAAGTGCATCAAATGGAAAGACACAGGGAATGACCGACTCCAAACGGCCATAAGCTGTGAAGGAGAGCCAATGTTGGACAACCCGGTCACCGTGTGGGGAGTCCCATAAGTGATCGAGATCATGGACAAAGAACCACAGGAAAAGGAGGACATACCCTACGCCAAAGAGTGCCCATATGGAAATCAATTCTGTCTTTACCGTCTATTCCCAGGAGCGGGGCGCCGCTGCTGGGATAAGACAAGGCATGTGCCATTTAGCAAAGAGGACGGAGAATGGAGCATGTACATGTGACACCTGTCATGGTGCCCCAAGAGGATGGCTGCACAGCCAGCAGAACATGCCAAAGAGGGACACCAGGGCAGACAAGTGGCCCCAAAAGAGGTCCCTAACATACCCTATGTCAAGGGATGCCCCTATGGCAACCTATACTGCATGCATGGCCTACTGAAAGGAATAGGGTATGGACCCTTTCAAGAGAGTTCCATTATCAGCATCATAGTTGGCCCCACAAGACTTCCTTTTTAACATTCCATATGTTATCTTAATGCAGAGGAAGTAGATTGGGGCCCAAATAGAACGTTCAAGCATTGTTTTTGTTTTTATTGTTGAAAGGGTCCATTGATGTTGGGATAAGAGGAACCATGTGCCCCTCAACGAATCTGACCCAGAATGGGAAAAATACAAGAAGCACTGCACGACAGGCGAAAGACCAGGAAGGCCGGGATCGGCCCCCTGGAAGATGATGCTGCAGGAGGCGACAGAAACAGACGCAAAACGTGCAGAGAGAATATTGAGACAAGTGCCACCTGTGGTATGGTCACAGGGAGATGGAGACATAGGACTGGTTAAGTCAGCGAGCCCTGTGGAGTTCAGACTGAAACCAGGAGCGACGCTGCCTTTCCAACCACAGTACCCGATCTCAGCAGAAGCAGCTGAAGGGATAAGAGGCACAATTGAAGATCTCCTAGGAGCAGGAGTCTTAGAGGAAGTCCCAAGCACGAGGTGCAACACAACCCATATATTGAAGGCAGTCGGAGTGCGATGGAGAATGGTCCAGGACCTCAGACCCGTTAATGAACGCATTGAGGACTATCCAGCGGACGTCCCACATGCTAACATACTGATGACCAACATCCCGGCGAGCGCAACAATGTTTTGCATGGGCACAAGGGCATCGCCCCAGAACACATTGAGGCAATCACCAAGGCACCAAAGCCAAACACGGTGAAGCAAATGATGTCATTCATTGGACTCATAGGTTTCAGCAGCGACTGGGTGGAGTGCTATGACCAGAAGATAGCCCCACTATGAGCTATGATTGTGCAGGCTGGGACCAGCCACCTGAAGAACTGTCTCACATGGACAATGGACGGAAATGAGGCGTTTGAACGCATCAAAGGAGAATTGCAGCAAGCACCTGCACTTGCACTGCCAGACTACGGAAGACCATTCTATCTGTACGTGTCAGTCAGGAAAGAAATAGGAAGAGATGCGTACATGACCGCAATTGTGGCACTGACACAGTGCCATGGACGTGGCAAACAGGCAATTGCCTACTACAGCTCAAAGCTGGACGCGGTGGCCCAGGGCTACCCACCATGCTTTCAGGGTCTTGAAGCAGTGTATTCGGCATACGTCAAAGCTTCCAACATCACCATGGGATGGCCAGTGGTGATACACACCAGTCACGCAATAGCGCAGTTGGTAGAACAAGGGAAATTCTGTGTGACGCCTCAGAGGCAGTTGAGGTATTACAATCTGTCACTCTGTCCGGATGTCACTATAAAGGCATGTGACACAGCGGGAAACCCGGTGGATCTCATCCCACTCGATTATGAGGGCGAACCACACGACTGTGTGGCGGACTCAATCGCCTTCTCCAAGCTGAGGGAGGACCTGCAGAGTGAGCCATTACGACAAGGAGTCACCTAATTTGTGGATGGATCTAGCCACAACTATGATAACAAGACGCATGCAGGGTTTAGCGTAGTACAGATGACAGGTCCAGAAACTTTTGTGACAGTTATGAGCGAGCCGTGCACACAACCATGTTCAGCGCAACTAGCGGAATTGAAGGCACTGACAGCAGCATGCTCTTTAGCGGAAGGACAGGATGCAACCGTACGCACAGACAGCGCCTATGCCCACAATGTCTGCCATGTGCATGGTGCTCAGTGGAAACAGAGAGGTTTCAAGAAATCGGATGGGAGCCCAATCCAGCATCTAGAGCAGATTCAGCACGTGCTGACAAACAAAGTGCCCCTACCCCTACAACGCATGTATGTGGTGCTCCCAGTGGTGTGATGATGACCACGGGCACCAGATAGATCCCATTTGTTGTGCGCTATGCCAGAGGGTCAGCTGTCCCGAGTGCGGGGACAAGCCCTGTGAGGCTAGGTACCCGCCAAGCGTAATTGACCATTTTTTCGCAGACAATGATACGATAATACAGGCCCCAGTCACCACCACTTTACCCGATGGACGAACATTTCGAATCGTAGATCCTCACCTACAGCTAAGTGCCGTAAAGGATGCACAAACCACGGCACCGAATACCGAAAAATTGTTATGGGAAGAGAGAGGTGCATTTTTCTCGCTACAACAGAAATTGGGGGAAAATGAGAAATTGAGCTATGATTGTGCAGGCTGGGACCAGCCACCTGAAGAACTGTCTCACATGGACAATGGACGGAAATGAGGCGTTTGAACGCATCAAAGGGAGGAATGGGGTGTGGAGAAGCCATGACGGAAGGGTGGTGGCCCCAAGTAGACTCCTTGATCTCCTCATCCATGATGCACATGATGTAGATCATTGCGCAAGGGGGGAGGTCAAGCGGCAGATACTTGACAAAGGGTTCTGGGCCCCAAAAGTTAAAGTACACATAGGACCAAACAAACACATACTCTGCCTGGCAACAGATTACACATAGGACCTGGTCACATGTATTCTACCTAGCAACACACATTTTTTAATGTTTAGATGAGAAGGGTTTTCCACCAATATCTCAAGTCCCAAAACGTTCTGATTGGCTAAAAGGGGCCTGGTGACATTCCTGGTGATAGGAACGCCTCCCAGGCCCCTGAGAGCATAAAAGAAAGAGCTCAGGCACATTCAGATCAGATCTCATCGGGGTAGCAGCTGCATCACTCTATTGCCTGACGGTTCAGTCCTGACATTGTTTGGATTGTATTCTCACTGTAAATACGGTGAATAAAGGATCAACAGTCTTCAGCGTTTCTCGTCTTGGTGTTCTCCTGCGGGTCTTTGACGTCAGAGTGGTAGTTGGATTGGAGGTTCGGGAAGTGGATAATTTTCCATGACAGTATCCTAACAATATGATGTTTTACCTTGAGTTACCTTGATAAAGCCCGCCCTCAGAAACAACTGATAGGTAGGTCTTCAAAAATAGCACAAAGAGAGGCCAATCACTTACCTATCAATCTCGCATGAAATCGACGACAGTCTCACTCCAGACTATGGGAAGTTGACACCCCCCCCCCCCCCCCAAAAAAAACACTCTTCGGATCTACACGATTCACGTGAATGACATATTTTGATTCCAAAACGGCGATTTTCGCCGAAAGGTTACTAGTTTGCAGGTATGATATCGTTGGATTCCTTAGCTCAAGAGCTTTCCATTGATACCAAAATTATCTTTGTCAGACACCGGGAAATGTGTTAACAAAATACGTAAAGATATTATTTTTCAGATGGCCATATCTCCGGAACCGTAGGTCATACAGACATGAAACAATGCTTGTCGTGTTCAGAAACATCGAATTATGACAGGCACATCGAACTTCCAAGTGTCTATGACCTTTTGTTCCAGAGTAATGATCGATAAAAGGTTTACGATTTTTTTCCCCATATTATGTGATATATTTCTTAGGGTTAGGTTATAGGCTTAAAACCCTGAATCGTTGGCCCCGACGATAACGGCGATAAGCCTTATCTCAGGATAGGAAGGTCCTAGAGACCCCAGACCAAGTGTCCTGGATGCCTTTGGTCAAGACAAATCGATAGAGCCGGATAGTTGGTGTAAAACCGGAAATAAACCTTAAAATCCTTATATCTCGAGAACGGAAGGTCGTAGAGACAAGCGGACAAGTCAGACGGCTTCCTCGTGGCCAGTTTTTGGGAGGCGGAAAGGAAAAAAATTGACCTATGACCATTCGTTCGGGAGTTATAGCCGTTTGAAGTTTTCCCATAGAAATGAATGGCGAAAAAGCAAAAATTCGCCTAAGTCCAAAGTGTTCTCCATGGCATCAACCAAGGTCTTTAAAGTCACGGTGTTTGTCTCCTGTGTGGCCCTAATACAGAATGGGGTCTTCATTGACTATCAGGATCTGAAACGGCTCATGGACGACCTGCAGGTGAACCAGGCACGGCTTCAGCAATTCCAGATTATGGGTAACACATACTCAAAAAGGTCAGCACACATCATGTCCTGAGGCCACATGGAGACATGAGGACCCACCTGAGCAGCCTTTCGAGGATGTCCAGGAGGTACAGGTGGAGGAAAGCTGTGTGAGGGTCACGGGAACGCGCAGCTGGTACCTCCCAGTGACAAGCCAGGTGCGGTGGAGTGCACAGGAGCTCAACCTCATCAATTTGAACCACGACATAACGGCCAAAGAAGCGTATCGGCTGTATGTGACTGAATGCGCCAAACATAGCATCAGCATGCGTTCCTTCAAGGCCTTTCAATCAATGCGCCAAAGGATGATGGCTTGAGTTGAGTTTTGTATGAGGGAGTGTGTTGTTGGTGGGTCGGTGTATTGTGTATGGGTGTCTGGTGGTGGGTTTGTGTGTTGTGTATGGGCGTATGTGGGTGGTGGGTTTGTGTTGTAGTGTGTGTCTGTGGTGGTGGGTGAGGTGAAAGCAAAAAAAAAAAAAAAAAAAACCCAACAGGAACTCTACCTTGCCGTGGTGTTGGGGCTTACAGGCCTGGGCCCAACTAAAGAGTTCCAAACCATTATCTATTACTCATACTTACAGACCTTAGTATTTCTACCTACCACGTTAGTAGATCATCCAGCTAAGTTAAACCCTTAGTGAAAAAAATTTAGTGTCACAAAAAGTGGGTACCAATCAACTCCAAACGGTCTGAAACGTACTCCTATACACTTTCTGTAACCATGATTTTGGCCTCAACACTTCCATCCAAACACGGATTTTTCTTTCTCCATTTGTTTCAATGGGGAAAATTGTTTTACCATACTGATGGAAGGGGATGACCAACGGGTACGTTTTAAACAGCCCCATCAATTTGGGCACGTCAAAAAAGTCCCTAGCCCAGAGCTGCGCAGGTATTTCTTCATCCCTTCCCACAACCGTGACATATTCCATCCGGAGGCCGAATGGACATATGATTTTTTCAGCCAGGTCTTCCATATGTAACAAGTAGTTGGCCGCCCTCTTTATCATGGCCTCTCTGAACTGGGGGTGGGAAAGCCCCATGCAGACGATTGTCCCAGGTAGGTAAGGTAGGTAAAACTGTAAAAACTTCTCCTCAGTAGTGGATCCATTGACTGACTTGCTGTATTGACTGAAGTGCCATATCACTGGTCTGAACATTATCAGAAGGCATTTGAAAATGTCAAGGCGTTGATGCAAGTGATCAAGGTGCTGGCACTGTCGTCCTGCAAGAAGGTACTGAAAATGCTCAACACTTGTTTGCTACTTCTCAAAGAAGTTTAACCAACAGCAGTGGTATTCCATAGAAAAGAAGACGTTGGACCTTGTTCTGGCAGTTTAGCAAAAGTGTATTTCGGCAATTCTGACAAAACAATCGTATATACTGTAGCGATCATGGCACTTTGAAGTTCCTCCACCAAATGAGAAATGCTAACCACCTTTTGCAAGGCCCCGTCCCCTTTCATTATTGTTGCTACATCTGTCAAACTTTGCAGAATGTAGACAATAATTGAGTTGTCAGCTGGAAAACAGAGCACTTGGTATTGTCCATCATTTTCACGAACAGGGTTGTAAAACATTCACTCAATAATCTATATTCATGTGTCTTTAATTTTAATGTCAGTTTGGTGTGATGTCATGGCCACAGATCTCAGTGAAAACAATCACCAGTAGCCTGGGAAATTATAGCTTTAGCTTAGAACTGCCACAGCGAAATGTCAAATGCTAACTGAAAACTGTTTTCATAGGTAGGCTACCTTGCAACACTATCATTTTGTCAAAATGCATGGTATTGGTAATGTTTCGTCTGTCACTGACAGCAAACATGGCAGTGTTTTAGTCAGAGAGGACTGTCAACTTTGTTTTTTTACACTAGTGTAACCATACACCATCAGTCAAACATTCTCAAAATGTCATGAAAACATGTCATTTCCCAGTCTGCCTGCTAGTTAGGTAAAGCTAACCTAGGAATATCGGAAAGTGACCCATTACCTATTTTCGCCCTTCTGTGTCAGCCTATGTTTCACTTAATATTAATTTCTATACAAACCAAGACAACAGATTCCAAAAGAAATGCAAGCACCCACCTCATTAGGGTATCTTATACTGTTTTTGTACCAAAAATGACATAGTACAGTGATTACAAGAGCAATAAACAGTGTTGTAAGGCTGCCGATAAAGATACGTTTAGATTCCCATGTGAACAGTTTATGAAAAAAAGTACCCATTTTGAAATTTGTTTTGCCATTTTTTCTACTGTCCCAGACATCTTTCTATTGTGTCCCGCGAGCACTTTTATGGTCCCTGGGAAATTGTTAATTTCTAGCCCTGTTTTTTACAAAATCAAATGAAGGGGAGACAATTGTTATTCAGGCAAAAGGCTATCAGGCAGGCTACACCAGGGACGTAACTGAAACTCATTCTCCGTCGAGTAGCCTCAAAGCCTCCAGCCGCGCAGGCACTGTAAAAAAGGAGCTCTGCAGTGGAAGGGTGCAGGCAGCGCAGCCAGCGGCTAGCGTGAATCTATGTGCTACTGGGTTATTGGCCCCCCACTAATTGTCATATATGTGGGAGGGGGGGTTGGGGGTCCTCCCCCAGAATTTTTTAATTTGTTTGATGTGATTTCCTGTATTCTGGTGCATTTTGATGGCCAATACTAAATTCAATTAGATTCATAGCCTACATCCTGATTTGTTGATATTGAGGTAATGATTCCATGCAAAGGCTTGGGCTTCAGGGCCCCCTGACCCATTAGGCCCCTGGGCCTGGGCCCGGTAGGCCCGTGCAGTAATCCATCCCTGTATAGAGACGAAAGGGGAACATAAAGTCAGAGTATGCCAACACTGGGGCCTGTGTCAAAAAGCTGTGTCCTTCAGCTTTTGAAAGTAATCCTGACATTCAGCAGTCCACTGAATTGGACGGGTTCCGGTGTTAGCCGCAGGGACGACAGTAAGCAGAGAGTTGGGGGGCGAGAAGGTTGGCAAAGCCAGCGATAAAGCAGTGGTAGTAGCCGGCTAGTCCTAAGAAGGCGCGAACCTCACGGATGTTAGTGGGGGCTGGCCAGTTCTGGACGGCTTCAACTTTTGCTGGATCAGGCTTTACCCAATTGCCCAGAAAGTTGACCTCAGGTTGCAGAAATGTGCATTTATTGGCACATAGCTTCAATCTGTGCTTGTGAAGGCATTGGAAGACCTGCTCTAGATGGTTAAGGTGCATGGTAAAGTCCAGTAAGTACACAATGATGTCATCCAGACAGACTAGCACTGCCTCTATGGTAAGGCTGCTCAGACAGTGTTGCATCAAACGGTGAAACGTTGCTGGCACATTGCATAGGCCAAAAACCATGTGGTTAAATTTGTACAAGCCAAGCGGCGTAGAGAAGACGGTCTTCTTGCGATCTTCAGGATGGACCTCAACTTGCCAATATCCGCTAGCAAGATCTAGGGTCGAAAAGCGGAAATGCGTCTTTGTGTGTAACAGCATTTCGTTTTCTGTAATCTACGCAAAACTCCACCAGTCCACCCGCCAATCACCAGATTTCTTTCGAACCATCACTGTCAGACTTGCACTCTCATGGATAACTTCCTTGTCCAGCATCTCTTTGTACATGGCTGGAGGCAGGAGCCAGAATCGCTCTCTAATGGGTGCCACCATTCCGATGGGGATACAATGTTGCACTGCATCGGTTCATCCGAAATCTGCCTCCCCCTTTCGCAAAATGCATGCTCCATTTAGCAAGTAGGGAACGGAGCTCACCTTGTTGTTGCGCAGTGAGGTCTCTTCGATTGGTGAGTGGGCTCGTTATCACCCACTTCAACCACCTGAACCTCCATGACTCCCTCCTCTTTGGCCGCCAATGACTTTATCCAACCGGCATAACCTGCCCAGCTTCTGATAACGGCCTAAGGGGACGTCATAGTAGAGGTGTTGAAATTAATCAAATAATTGATGCATCGCGATGCGGACATGGACGATGCTGCATCGATGCAGTGGCCGACTTTTGATTTATTTTGGATTTGACAGACAACATAATCCAAAGGATAACATGTTAAAGTGCAAATACTTCCATATTTCCAACATGATCCTTGGTGTTAGGACAATTAACACATAACATAAGACCTATTGCAGGACAAAAACAATAATATTTCATACATTATACAAAACACCCAGGGTTGAGAGGAGCATTCTAAAATCAGAGAATCCCTGATCACATAAAACAATCCATCTACTCTAATTAAAAGATCTGTTACTCTATTCCATAAAAATGCCTTTACATGATGTCTAAAAACCCATCTGGTATTTAGAATTTTGAGGGAAAGCGGCAGATTATTCCACAATATCCATATTCGATTATAACGCTGTGATGTCGCTCATTCATTTTCAACATTCAAATGAAAAACAACATTCTCAGTAGCCTAACCCGTTTTATCTAGAGTCTAGTTAGGCTACTGAGGATGTTTTTTTTCCGTCCATGTCATAGAGTCTAGATCAGTCTAGATCTCCAACATGCTGCCCGTGGGAAGTTTGTTATACTCAGGAAATGCTGTAAGTTGTACTGTCTGCTGTGTTCAGACTTTGTATAAAAAATATTGTTTTTATCTCACTTATATTTTTGGATGAAAACATAACCATATACAGTAATATAGAAAACTGTATTATATTGAACTATACAGTATCTTGATGCATTCCATCAAGTCAAATATAAAGCTTTAATAGAAAAATTTGCATCGAGGAATCTAATCAAATCGCTGACATGACAATCATAATCTAATCGGGAGATCAGTGACAATTCACACCTCTACATCATAGGGGTTCAGGTCACAAAGGTGCACAGGAAATCTCCCATTCTTTACCTTAACCACCGCATGTGCTATGCCAAAGGAGGGGGTCTCTGGTACTAGGCCACAGTAGGGGGCGTCACTCGGCTTTTACGAACACATGCCCAAACAACAACCTAACTTCGCAATGGCAGACAGATCCCTCCTCGAGCAGCAGGCCAGATGCAGCCCACTGGTTGCTCGTGCTCGACGGCAGTGGTCCACTGGCAAACAGTAAAGGCTTGGGTCCAGGCCCTCTGGGCTTGTGCGTGGTGTGGGGAAGACAAAAATGGGTCAGGTCTCTGGAACACAGCATTCCAGCATACGCTAATAACATTCAGTTTTAAAAGACTATAAGCTACAAAAAAAACGACGGTTTCAGAACAAGTCATAAGCAAAGCAAGGCTCTCAACTCTTACATTGAAACACATATCACACATATCGTCACGCCACACATGCCTTTTTTATCACGTTAACTTTTATTCCTTGCTTGCTTCCTCCGATGTAGGCTATAGCCTAATAAGAGTTGAGCAACAAAAATTGTTTTCTCCTTTTCATCCCAAGAACAACTGACCTTACTGTCACCTATAGGGTACAAGTTCTTAAAAGGCACACTTAAAAGAAAGGAACAGTAACTCCATGACCATTATGTAGCCAAGATAACAAGTGGCACTTTTGAGAAATATAAAAAGCAGCTATTAGGACTGTCTAGTCCATCTTAGCACATAGACTATATGCATAACATAGTGCTATCCAGAGCATGTGATGCTTGAAAAATGAATAGGAGTTTTAAAAGCTATCAAGAATGTCACTAGACATAGATCTATGCACTTCTAAGAGCGAGCCATCTCTGAAATATGTGTCATTGCCACGCTTGAGTCTCAACTCTATGTCAAGTGGGGAACTTTGGGATGACAAAGGGATCTGGCAAAAATCCACTACGTCGGGGAGTTGAATCTCCAGAGGAGGTTGATCGCAAGCTAGCAGTGTCCAGTGTGGAATCAGAAAGCTGCTCATCATTCTAGGGCTCTTCGTTGATTTGAGGGCTTCTGGGAAATCCTCAAAGTAGCTCTCTCCTCTGGCAGGCCGAACATGCTGGTCAAATTGCACAACTCATTTCTGAAATTTGGGTCTTCAAACTACACAATCAGCGTTGCATCCAAACGTTGTTCTCTCTTCAGTATGTTGATGAATGCATCAAGTCTTTCCAGAACACTTTCAATTTGAAGTCTTCTAATGTCATCTGGTGCAAGGATTACATGAAACTGCATAGTTCCTAACACAGAGAGACAAAACAGATAAAGATAAAACTAAGCATGCATGTTTGCATTATTCAATTGCAAAACGTAATGAATTGAAATCATTTATACAAAGAGATAGCTACTCTCGAGACTATCCCCTCCAACAAGTCGTGCAAGATATCTGGACATAATAATAATAATAATAATAATCTGTCCAATGGACAAGCTCACTTTACACCATCAACACTTTTCAAACGTTAATTTTGTTGCAGTTCAGACACACAGTTATTAATGGACTCTTAGGTTCTGAAGGTAAACTTTCCACTTTTAACTTGACAACTTTGTATTACGATCAGCTAAGCAAAACCTGCAGAACTTGCCTCCATTGAAACATTCCCAGAAGCCAGCTAGTGAATGTGCACCAAGGTCAGCGGAAACAAACATGATTTTCAAGAAGCGCAATATCTTTGATCAGAGGCTCAAAAGTCTTTTCTTGCGACACAATGTTGCAAGATAGACAGATGAAAGAGAGGACCTATACTGAAAAGGTAGATTAACCCAATATACACCACAAACCTTGTTGTTATTTTTGGCATTACCTAAGGGGTTACATACTTCAAAATCATCAATGAACAACCCAAGAGCAATGTGAAATTCCTCACCAGAGAGCAATTCATTTAGCCTAGAAATCTAGACGCACCCTAGCGGCAGGGCTAGTCTAGCAACTCTCCGTTGGCTTGTGAGCTCGAAAAATTAAACTTCTATCAGGCCAATCAAAGCTGCCTGTATATTCTCTGATTCTAATATTTACAGATATCTAGGCGATGTAAGCACAGCTCAGTTTTAAGAAATGCTTGAAGCCGAAAGACCATGTTGAATTTTGCTACAATTTATTTCAAAACCGGATTACTCTGGAACAGCTAACTATACACGGGAATGCATTACACCTTTGTGTTCGGTAAGGTCTGCTGTTTATTCTGATGGTTTGTCATGTGTTGCGTGAAGAGTGTGTATTCCACCGAGATGAATGGATGTGGAGATGGGCGCAGAGAATAATTATTCCATCTCTTGAAGTTGTTTTTCTCGCAAACTGTTTATCACAGCAAATAGTGGCTAGCTAGCACCGTTTAAAAGCTGAGAGAAGGCTCTTTCATGTGACACATGTGTGATGAACTCCTCGAGAAGTAGGTTACTCAACAGAGAAGAATGGGTGAATTTGGACGCACTTCATATGCCGAAGTGAAGCTGAAGCGCTGCGCAATGCTGCGCAGGAAACTGCGGCTCACTGGTAGTTATTATAGGTAACTTCAAATCAGCGCGATTTACCCGTATAGGTAATTACAAGATCTGTACGAGACATTACAAGATCTGTACGAGATGATCTGCAGCACTGAAGTGAGAAATGATTTAACTCTTTGTGTAGCGCATATGAGCGCTTTCGCCCCCATTTCAACCTGAATATTGGTGGGGACATTTCAGTCGTAATTTGACATTGGTGTGGACACGTCCTTCGGTCCCCACGCAAATCTATGCCCATGTGCAGAGGGAATTGGAAAGACAACCGATTAATCCCGCCCCTCGGACTGAGCACTGTAAACGGTGAGTGCCCAGACCCTACATTTTAATGCGGGTCTGGCTCGTCAGGGATACAATTCATTCTCTTTTCGATTCAAACTGTCATAAAATGATCCATACTGTCTTGTTTGTGAACCTGATCTATGATGTTGTAGAACTTTAACTAGTACATAATTTTGGTTTAGCAACTCTGTGAGAACACGTAAAATTGTAACATAAGCAAAGGTTCTCTGTCGAGCATTATCTAGCACGTACTGAACTGGCTCAATTACAGTGAAAGTTGTCTGTTGTCAGTTCATACTTTCTAATGAGTATTTCAGTTCAGTTCAAACTATAAATAGTTTACTACTTCAATATTATTATTGATTATATTCACATTTCACTTCTTTTAGTTATTAAAATGTTGGTTGGGGAAGATTATGAGAGATTATTTTGAACTGTGTTACAACTGCCCATTAGCCTACCGACACAAAATTGTTGTGGGGTACACTTAAAAACCACTATCCACTATCTAAGTGTAACAGGACAAGATCCACGCCCTTTGTCTAGCCTGGTAGTGCCATTGCGAGTGGCTCTTGGCATTCAGAGGCGAGCCAATCAGCATATAGGAGTGGCTATATCGACTTCAACTTTTAATTTGAAAAGCCGACGTCATAACTGCATAACTTTGTTCGTCCACCTGACTCCTGCCTTCACCGCGGGATACCTTGTGCTGTTTTGGCCTCCTGCCCGCTGTGCATGCATCCAGTGACATTCCTGGTAGGTTATTGTGGCATTGCGTTCGTAGTAACTTTTCCCATATGATTTAGTATAGTTAACTCAAACTTTGGGGTTTTAGGACTGCTGTCGGTCGCAGAACATGGGCCTCATAACCAACATCATCTGATTGGTATGTAAATGTAACTGTCTTCAAAATGATATGTAGCTTGCGTGGGTTTTTTATTTGTATATTTTTCGTGTAGCAGATCTTGGCGGGAACACAAGGGAGCAGCAACAACAAGGCTACTTTGGTCCAAGTTCCGAACGCTGCTGTTTTGTCTGCATCCAAGTTGTGTTGGTCGATCTTACATGTTTGTTGTTTTTGTTTACTGTATGTTTACAGTCCACACGGGAGAAGAACTGTACAACGGACGCTCTCGTCCAGCTTTATTCTGTCTGTTAAAGTGGCCTTGAACGCCCTGCGTGTTAAGTGTCAATAGAAGCTGTGGTTGTGAACTGAATGTGTGTTTCCAATTGTGAATGGACATTAACCCGAGAAGTACGCATGCCTAGCTGAATAAGATAAGTTGCCTAGCTGTATAAGATAAGTTGTTCATCCCACTAGTATTTGTGAGTGCATATACTGTGTATTGTGTGTATTAGGATTAGTGGCTCCTTCACTGATCTTTCTCTCTTGCTGGACAGGAGCTGCAGGCCAATCGGGGTGGCGGGCTATTTCAAGGTGGTGGCGTCCCTTCACTTTTCCTGCTGTGGTGCATCTGAGTATCTGGTATAGACATGTTCACGTGTGGTGTGTCTTTAGACCCTCTCCTCTGATATACTCTCAAGCCCTGGGTCAGCTCCAGCCCTGTTCCTGGCTCTTCCCATCCTCCCTCAGCCATTAGTCTTATGCATTACAGTCTGGTGTGTGTAATCGTGCATGTGACTGTGTATTGTACATTTGTGTCCAGGCCTTGTAGGCCATTTTGTGTCAGTGCCTTAGTGGCAGAGGTTCTGACTGTCTGGAGAGAACCAACTCCCTGTACGTTTTAATGAATGTAAATAAAGACTTAAAGAAGAAAAGAGTTAATTTTTGGAACCACGACTCTGGTTTTCTGTGACCACGAACCTGTGTTGCCTGGTTGGGCTTCAGGTAACATATTATAGTCCAATTGATTGAATATTCTGAGGGGCAGGGCCTCAGATGACGTAGTCGACATGTTGCAATATAGAGCAAACCTACCACGTGCCACATAAGCAAGGAACCTATTTTGTTAGAGAAAAGACACATTTCACATCCCGCGTCTGGAAGATTGCATAGGCGACATTGGCTGGGCCCAGTTGTAACAAAGTTAGACCTCCTGAAAGGGTGTTGGCAAGTGCCACTCACCCCTTGGGCCCAGGAAGTTTCTACATTTGTAACTCCCTCTGGTCTGTACATGTGTAGAGCCCTCCCATTTGGCATAAAAAATGCCCCAGCCACCTTTCAGAGAGCTATGAATTATATCACAGCTGGATTATCCAACGTATATTGATGATGTGGTGATATACAGTACATCTTGTAATGACCATGTATGGCATGTGCAAGCATTGTTTGAGAGGCTTCAGTAGGCTAATTTGGTGGATAACCTGCCAGTGTGAGTTCAGCAGGAGCCAGGTCACTTACTTGGCTCATATTAGGTCGTATTGGGTCGTATTAGCCAGGGAATCGTATCATCTAGGCATGCAAAAATACAAGCTATCTTGAATTTGATTGTGCCTACAACATGGTGTGAGCTCATGAGAATCCTTAGCGTGTGTGGGTTCTATCGCCGGTTTGCCGTTCGAACTTTGGTGCCGTAACAGAGCCTTTGACAAACCTTTGAAGGTGTAAAGTTCAGGTGGACAGACTACTCAACATTCAGTCAACATTTTTTATTTTAAGTACTTGTTATGCCTTTAATGAGACAGGACAGTGGAGAATGAGTGGGAGAGAAAGTCAGGGTAGGATCCAGAAAGGACCACGGGGCGGGAAACGAACCCAGGTCGCCGGCGTACAGTGCAGGTGTCCCAGCCAGCTGTGCCACAGCTGGGGCCGTCAGTCAACATTTGACCGAGTAAAAGTCATCTTGTTCTGTGAACCTGTGTTGAGGGCATCTGACTTTGAGGTTCCTTTTAAGTTAGCTGGGGATGCATGTGAGGTTGGAATCAGGGCTGTTTTGTTGCAGACCAGGGTTTTGACAGACCAGTAGCCTACTTCTCCAAAAAGCTTGATAAACATCAGTAAGCATATTCAACCATTGAGAAAGAGGCGTTAGCTTTGGTCCTTGCAGTATGTTATTTTGAGATCTATGTGTCCAGCTCTGGTGGGGAGAAAGTGGTTTTAACGTATCACAAGTTTAGAACCTTGAATGCCAGGGTGATTAGATGGATCCCGGTGCTTCAACTGTACAATTTGGTTGTACAACATGTCACAGAAAAACAGACCATCATTGCCGATACTTTATCACGTGCCTAGGGGGTCAACTTTTTGCTTGATTACAATTTAATAGGGGTGTGAATCTCTCATGTAAAGACGATACGATTCGCATCTAGATACATGGGCACGATTCAATACAAGAAAAGATACATGTTTATAAAAAACGATTCAGTACGATTCGATGTGATGCGATTCGATGCAATTCGATGCAGTTCAAGAATGGAAAGCATTCTGAAAGATTTTTTAGCATTTGCTCATGGTGCACAATAATTTTATATGATCAATTATCATGGTCATGGTTGTCAATTAGGCAAAAAAAATGTGTGAATATGATTATCTAAACTGAGGTTTGTTTCATATACTGTATTGAAATGAAAAAAGAATAGTCTACATTTCACTCAAACACAGCAGCCAAATACAACATAAAGATACATTTTTATAGACTTTATAGATCTTTCACAGATTTTATAGAGTTACATCTGATTGTTTTCATGGAGCTGTAGCCTTGTTGAGGTAAGACAATACCAAAATAAAAGTGCTTAAGAAACTCTTGGCCTTTTCTCATATAGCATAGCCTAACCTACCCTACAAGAATAAAATAGGCCTACAAATCAATGTTTCAATGAAATAGTTTCAAAACCGGAAGTGGGACGAACGCGCTGCTTGGAACGTAAATGAGTCTGAGCCATAGACAGTAAAAGAAAGGTCTGAGCGAGCAGAAAACGTTGTTAACCGATTCATAACAAGTAAATCGATATAACGACCAGTTCATTTCAGTTTTTTCCGATATGGGGCTTCACGTATCGATGTAGCAGTATCTTACACGTTAAAAACGGATACCGATACGTATCGGTTAATCTTTACACCCCTACAATTTAAGATTTATATTTACCCCCATGTGTATTCTGCTTTGAGGATGGAAGGAAGTAGAAGGGTAATATTGATTTTTTTGATTTTAGTCTTTGAAAATATTTTGTGTGTGAAAATTTTAATAATTATAGATGACAAAAAAGAATAATAGTAAAGAAAAGGGGGGGGGGGTGTAAAAAACCCTACTTAAAAAAACCTATCTTAGCTGCAATGAAAATGGCAATGTCTCTCATTATTGCTGCACTAGCACTTGACGACGAAGTTGGAGTCATTTGTCAATGTTGTCTGGCCTTTCAGTTTTCGCCACATGCGCAGTTGTTAGCAGAGCTGTGGTGGTTCTGTTGGTGTCTTTGCATAGTGCTCATGTTAACCGCGATCTATGGCAAAATGTTCTTACAGTGTTTAAGAATTGTTTGTGTCTTGTCTATCACTCTGTGACTGCTTAGGTACCCAAAATGATACCCAAAATGAAGTGGCGGAGCATCTTCTATGCTTAGGAATGCTCCGGAATCATGCTGACTGCAGCTCGATAGCCTGCTACTACTAGTACTCTGCGAGACAGCTTTTCGACTAGAAATATTGTAACGTTGCAATATTGCGAGATCTCGTGGCACAAAATCTCTTCATCATCTTTTCAGCAATGTTGATATGGATGCTATACCTCTTAAAGCAGAGCGCTCTGGTTATGTTTATTAGTTATGTTTTATATCCTGGCCATGCATGCATTAATCATTGCATTTGTCTGTTTCAAGGAAGATGCCAGGGAAGAAGCAAATTATTATTAAAGTATTCTTTCACTCTGGGCACTGAAGGGTCAGCCCCCTAAAAAGGTTGCCAGGTCAGGTGCGGAAACTATGGAAGAGGCAATGGTGGAGGCAATAGAGGAGACTGTGGAGAAGTCAGCAGGGGAGACAGTAGGGGAGATAGTGGAGACCATCGAGGAGACAGTGGAGAACTTGAGAGCCCTGGGAAAGTTTTTAAGATGCTGAGGCTGAAGACAGATGGCATGAACAAAATGGAGCCTGAATGTGCACTCACCTTGGATGACATGGCCATCACCCCGGGTGTTGAGCTGCACATTGGGACAGGGAAGCTCTTTGGGGATGTTACATTGTCTGGTCACAAAGAAACTGCTACTCATGGCCTGTGTGTTCATGCTAGCGAGAATTACCACACAGTGGAAACAGATTGACTCTGTAGGGCTTTATGTCACAACAATAGCCCCAACAGGATGATGTGGAAGTCCTTTGGGGTGGACTATAATCAAACATTTCTCCCACATCCTGTCCAATTACACACAGAAGGCTGTTCTTCATGCCAAATGTACTGTACCACATCTTGTGAACAACCTTAAGTGCCCTTGCTCATGGACAGACCATCAATATTCTGTTAGATGTGCTTGAGAAGGAGAAACTGACATCCAGCGAAGTGCCCACTGGTCCTGTAAAAGGACCTAACAATCAAGAGGGCATGGCTTTGGAACTGGGTCCACATCTCTCCAGGAATATTCTGCAGCATAGCCATTTAAAAAAATTAAGGGTAGTACTGCCATGCATGTCTTCAGCAAGGCGACCCATGCTGGCCAGAAATACCGGGTTGAGAAGGAGCAACGGCCACAGTCCTATCTCACAACGCCATGGTTCCTGGAGAAGGTAGACCACTGGTTCAACCTTATGTCACCCGCCATGTCATAACTGCATGGAGCAAATTCAAAGAGGATGAGTACAACTCATCAACTTCCTTTGTGATACCAGCCATCTAGTATGTGGCCTGAAGATTGGTTGCCAGGGCAGCTGGAAACCAGTTCAAGCCAGAGTGGTGATTACTACAACTATGGCACTAGAAGTACACCATGACATGTTAAGCCAGGGACACACGTTTATTCTCACAAGTCGGTTCACACAAGACTGCCTGGAGAACACATTCAGCTGCATCGGACAGAGGAATCATGTTCTAGCTCCAATGCAGTTTACACACTGCAAGTGTAACAGGACAAGGTCCACGCCCCTTGCCTAACCCAGTAGTGCAATTGCGAGTGGCTCTTTGCATTCGGAGGCGAGCCAATTAGCGTAGGGAAGTGGCTACATAAATTGTAACTTTTAATTTGAAGGCCGACGTCATAGCTGCATACTGTTGGTTGTCCACCTGACTCCTGCCTTCACCGCGGGATCCCTTGTGCTCTTTTGGCCTCCTGCTCACTGTGCATGCATCCAGTGACATTCCTGGTAGGTTATCGTGGCATTGCGTGAGTAGTAACGTTTCCTAAATGTTGTAGGCTAGTATAGCTAACACAAACTTTGGGGGTTTTAGGATTGCTGTCGGCTGTTGAACATGGGCCTCATAGCCGACCTCAGCTGATTGGTATGTAATTTTAACTGTCTTCAAAATAATATGTAGCTTGAGCGGGTTTTTAATTGTATCTTTTTCGTGTAGCAGAGCTTGCGGTAACACAAGGAGCGGCAACATCAAGGCATCTTGGTTCAAGTTCCGAACGCTGCTGTTTTGTTTTGTCCGCGCCCAAGTTGTGTCAGTCCATTTTAAACCTTCCACACGGGAGAACTGTACAACGGACGCTCTCGTCCAGTTTTATTCTGTCTGAAAGTGGCCTTGAACGCCCTGCGTGTTAAGTGTCCATAGAAGCTGTGGTTGCTAAATTAATGAACGTTTGTGTTTTTATTGTAAGTTGTCTCCAGAGTGTGAGTGCATATACGATGTATGGTGTGTATTAGAATTAGTGGCTCATTCGTTGATCTCTCCCTCTCTTGCTGGACAGGAGCTGCAGGCCAATTGGGTGGCGGGCTATCTCGGTGGTGGTGTCCCTTCACTTTTCCTGCTGTGGTAAATCTTGAGTATTTGGTATTGACATGTTCACGTGTGGTGTGTGTCTCTAGACTCTACTCTGATATACTCTCCAGCCCTGGGTAAGCTTCAGTCCTGTTCCTGGCTCTTCCTACCCTCCATCAGCTGTTAGCCCTCTAATCTTTTGCAACACAGTCTGCTGTGTGTGTGTATTTGTGCATTTGTGATTGTGTATATTGTACATGTGTGTCCAGGGCTTGTAGGCCATTTGTGTCAGTGCCTTAGTGACCAAGGTTCTGACTGTCTGGAGAGAACCCACTCCCTGTAGGTTATGTTTTAATATTTGTTAATAAAGACAGTTTATTTTTGGAACCACGCCTCTGGTTTTCTGTGACCACGAACCTGTGTTGCCTGGTTGGGCTTCATGTACGAAGTTATAGTCCAATTGATTGAATATTCTGAGGGGCAGGGCCTCAGATGGCGTAGTCGACATTTCTATTAGAGAGCTAACCTCCCACTTGCCACACAAGCATTCACAGTTGGGCAGTTCCTCTCAACAGTCCAAACTGGAAGCTATCAGGAGGATTGCTGTGACCACTCTACGGACCAAGGAGAGTGTCTGCAGTCTTGGTCTGAGGGTAGAGGAGCTAATAAACCCTACTGCAACACCAGAGTTAACAAAAACAGATACCTGTATATTGTACCATCTTGCAGTCATCAGCAGCTTGCTTTGTGAGGAATGCTAGCGTGCAGTTGCAGAAAACGGCAATGACACTGAATGTACTTGGCCTGTTCATTCCAGCTTCAGGAGCCTTGTTGCTCCAGCAGCCTCATCTTCACTTCAGCGACCACTCCATCACCCCTATACGGAAGCGTATTGCTGCCACACTAAAATAAATAAAAAGGCTCAGTATTATGTAATTACGTGAAAAGTAGTGATGGGGACGAGACCGCCTATGCTGAGTCCGAGACAAGACCGAGTCTTTAAAGGGTCGAGATCGAGTCGAGACCGAGTCCGTTGGTTTTCAAATACAGTCGAGTCCGAGTCAAGACCGAGTCTTTGAGGAAGCAAGTCCGAGTCGAGACCGAGTCCTTTAGGAGTCGAGACCAAGACCATAAAAACATGTCAGTTTTCATATTCATGATTTAATATCACCCCAATTAATAATCAACAGTTAGGCCCGGGCTTGGAATTTCACCATTTTAGGGGCAAGGCCACTTGGCCTTCAGTTGGGTATATTTGGTGGGGGGCACAAAGGCCACATGTCAGGGCACCAAGGCCAAAGTTAACTATACAGTAGTAGGCTATAGAAATAATCAAAGTTGTATTTAGCCTATTCACAGCAGTAGACCTGCATCACTGTATGAAACATTACAAAAACATGAAACATGACATATTACATAGAACTGTAAATCATCTGATCGTCTAATATTTAGATGTCTAGGCTATATTTAATATTTATATTTATTTTATATTTGGCCTGTTATGGAATCATGTATTGAACAATTTAAGCACAGCTCAGCTTTAAGAAACTCAAATAGCCTAGATCCATGCTTAGCATTTTTTGATCATTAAGACTCCTTTCACAAACTCTTACTCAGCTGTATATCCTCTGATTTTAATATTTACCTATATCTAGGCAATATTTGTAACATTTATTTTGTATTTGGCCTGTTATGAAATCATGAAGAACGATTTAAACACATTTTGAAACCTAAAGACCAAAGTTGGAGACATGAATATAGACCTTGCTGCAGATTACATTTTTAATTTAACCGGAATACTCTGGAACGGTAGCCTGGCTAGCGCCACCACTTCTCAATGAGACGTGGTCTGGGAACCAAACGTTAATTTTCTCGTATTTGAAAAAAATGCCCAGATCCGTTTATTGGGTGCCACGGATGTCTATCAAATGCGTCTGTACATAGCTCATCATCGTCTTGCTTTCCCCCCTGTTCTGTGATTGGTTCCGTATCTCAGGCGAAAATTTGCTCCATGGTCTCCAGGCTGCCTTAGCAGCGTGAATCAAATCGCGCGCAAGGCAGCATGGGAACACCCAGGCTACTGGAACAGCTTACTGTACAGGGGACTGCTTTATTTCTGGTAAGGTCTGCTGTTTATTCTGATATATGGTTTGTCATGTGTTGAACTAAGGGTTTGTGAAGCAGACATCCCAAGTCTCCCGGAAGTTCCGGGAGTCTACCGCATATTGATAGCGGCTCCCTGACGCCCGCAAATTAGATAAAATCTCCCGGAATCTAAAGTGAGCGATCAAGAGCGCGCATGCGAGACCGTGTGTGCATCTGAGTGTAGCGCGCACACGAGGGGAGAGAGAGAGAGAGGTGGTGCGTGTGTGTCTGAGCGCATCAAAGACAGAGAGCATCCTGATTGGCCTGTTTCGCTAAATCAACCAATCAGTTTTCAGTGTAGGCGGGCTTTTATGTCTTTTCTCCCGAACTTAATTAATCAGTTCAGTAGAAACAGGAGCGTCATGCTAGAGTCAGTGCCTCAAAAAAAGGAAAATGTAACACCCATTTCAAAGTGTAGGCTACCCTTGTCTCATAAGAGTAAAACATAATGATGGACCTAGTCTTGCACGCTGCACTGTTTGTAAACAGTGACTTTAGCATTGCTCACAGCGGGTTAAATGATTGCAAAAGACATGTTGAGGTGAGTTTAACAAGTGTCAATTCATGTGCATATTATTCAGGCCTATAGCCTACTAGATGGCTAGTTGCCAAGGCTACATGAAAAGACCAAACTACCAAAATCTACATATTTTATTTTCACAATTTCTATCTATAGGCCTTCCTTATTTGTTGTACTGACATTATTGTATAGGCTAAAACATTTTTTTTTTTTTTTTTTTTTTTGGGGGGGGTGGGCGGCTTCGTGATGCCTCCCTGAAATGACTTTTTGCAAGTTGGGATGTCTGGTGAAGTATTCCACCGACATGAATGGGTAGGGGAGATGGGTATAGAACCTTATGTAGACGTTATGATTAAATTTAATTATATTATTTACTTTTCTCGCGAACTGTTCACCACAGCAATTAGCGGCTAACATCGTTTAAAAGCTAAGAAAAAACTCTTTCATGTGATGTGATACATGTGTCTGTGTGATGAGTAGGCTTAACGATTGCGAGTATTTCAACTGAGAAGAATGGGTGAGTTTGGACACACTTTCTGTCTTGCCATGCGCTGTCATTTTCTCCACTGTGTAAGACTGAATTAGTTTTCGCTGTGATGCTAAGATTATTTTGACAGGCTATAGGCTAAATAAAAATCGCTATTAAACGGATGCAAAGCAGAATATTGAAAGAAGGGGGCACCAAGGCCAACGCAAGGGGCAAAGACGTGGCCGCCGTGAAATTTCATGTCACACATGTCGCCTACACACGTATACATACATGCACAAAAACAAACACTCATCAAGCAGCACTGTGTAATAGCAGTCAGGGTGCAAGTTCATAGACACGACTATCATTTATGCCAGCCATGAGCTCTCGTGGCCTTGTTTCGCTTAGTTTCGTTATTTTGAAATAACATGATAATTTCATGTAAAAACGTGATAAATATCTTGTCAAAACGTGAAAAAATCATATCTTGAAATAACATGACATTTTAATGTTATAACGTGAAAATTTCATGTGATACGATGAAAAACGTGAAAAAGATATTAGATAGATAGATAGATACTTTATTGATCCCCAGGGGAAATTCAAGTGAATGAGTCTGAGGTGAATGAGTCTGGTTTAAACCAGGCTACCAGCAGTCTTCACCTTGGCATGTAAATGGGAACTCACAGACATGCCCACAGAGCGTAGCGCTAGCTGCCTGTCTGCGTTAGCTGCTTGCTGTAGCATCTCGAGCTAGGTAAAACCGATTGTTGTTTTTTTTTGTACTGACAGTACTTGGTGACCTTGAGGAACAGAGATCTATGTGAAAACTCACCGGATTTCTCCTTGTTGAGCCTTCTGGAGGTGTCGGCCTAATTCAATGAAACACCTACAGTATGAAAGAAGGTACCTCCTTGATAACCCCAGTGAAATGCTCTTCAAGGCTGTTCTGTTGGTGATGTTTTTGCATTTTCTCTCAATCCTTCCACTACTTACATGGTTTCTTAAAGGAGCCACACCACTTTTATGACAAGACATTATGCTATATGTACAGTATGCTATTCTGTTGACCTTTAGTTAGTAGTGATTGGGATTCGGTATTCATTTTCAAATTCTGACAAATCTTAAAAATGGGATTCACTATTTGCCAGAACCTTAAAAATCAGAATTTGCTGCATCCCTACTTGAAATATGAACATATTTCCTACAACTAAGGCCAGATAAGTGGCTATTTTATACTGAAGATCCACAGTTTGCTAGTTAGCAAGCTAATGATGTTACACAGGAGCTTACAGTGTTAGTTATGAGCCAAATGTGTCCTCAGCACTGGGGTATTGGAAGTGAATTAGATTGGTGGTGTACTTAGTTGATATTTCTTCATAACCGTTGTGTCAGTAATCTTGTTTTCTGGTACACAAGTCTTGTATAGATTTGTAAAAATGAAGATAACATTGCTTGTGCAAACATAGCCACCTGTGCCTTGTTTTCTGGTACACAAGTCTTGTATAGATTTGTAAAATGAAGATAACATTGCTTGTGCAAACACTACTAATAATAACTTGTTTGTAACGAACAACAGAAATCTGTTCAGTTGTATAGATTTGTAAAAATGAACAATAAAACATTTAAACCATTAAGAACTGATTATTTGCATAACTGATCATTAGATGAAAGAACTGATTATTAGGCCTAAGTGACAAAACTATTTCTAAAAACTAACCACTTTAAAGCTCTCACTTCTTTGCAGCCCATGCCTTAACCAGCGGTCCATTCTGATAATTGGACAGGAGGCATGCAACAGAAAACAGCTGGTCAATGCTTCCACACATGGACAGAGGGATGACCGCATCAAATAGTTTGTTCTCCTTCACCCTCCTGATGCTGCGCTCGACATGGACTCTCAAACGGGCAATTGCCTGTGTCTTCTGGACATCCTCTTTGGTCATTTGTGCGTGCGTTCTTCGACAGGAAAGCTGGTCGGTACACTTTTCCTGGGCAGAGATTGTCCACCAAGAAGCCCTTATCCACCATAATGGCCATCTCTGGTGTAAGAAGTTTAGTGATGCCCGACAACCTGAAAATCTCCCTGTCACTCATTGAACCTGCATACAGTGGTGAGACAAAGGTAATTGCACCATGTGGTGCAATGCCAATCATGGCCTTGAAGGTGGTGTGCGACTTGTATGTAGAGTAGACTTCACTCTGCAGAAGGAGAGAGGAGGGAGTCTGACAGTAGATCTCTGTGCAATCAAGGACCACTTGTGTATCAGGGAAAAAGGAAAAATCTGGTGGTAGATGAGCTTTCACTTCTTCTGGTGGAATCCAGAGACGAATGGAACCAAGCAGATGATACAGGAAGTGGGTCCACGTTGTGATTATTCTGCTGGCCGTGGATGAATGAATCCTGAAACGGATGGCGAGGTCCCTCAGGTCCAGACCTGCAGAGAGGTGCATCAGAAAGAGCAACAGCTCATCCACAGGGGCAAGCTTCGTAGCTCTCGGTTGGGCTGGTTCACTGCTACCACTGCTACTGCTACTAGAGATGATCCGTACCATCTTAGTCTTAGCAGCTGGCTCCACCAACTCCCAAAAACGTTTGAAGTGCTCATAGGAAGCAAATCTGCAAAAATATAATCACAATATGCTATATGCTTAGAGGAGTACAAATCACATAGTATCAGTATGAATGTTGAAAATGACACTTTGCAAAATATTATTGTGACAGGCTACTAGGCCTATACTGTCACTATATCAGTATAGTCTTATTAACAACAACAACAATCTTTTTTTCTATTTCCTATATGAACAAAGTACTAGGGTATCTTATCCTTTAGGCTATTAACGTTATCAATCCTTGAGCAGATATAGCCTAAGCTACACACATCAAGGCTGCCTAACCCTATTCACCTAAAAAAAAATGAATAACGTACATAGTTGTCGTTTTATTTTTTTACATAGCCCTTGTCATTATATGATTTTGGTTTTATGCTAGTAGTAGCAACTATGCAGGAAGAATGTCCAGACGTGGATAAAGCATGCTAGTGTGTTAACAAGTGGCCCTGAACCAAGCAGAGAGAGGCGACACCATTATAAACCTACCTGGTGTAATACCGGAGACCAAAACGAGATTGCAGTTGAATGGATTCCAGCTGGTGTTGGAGCTCAGCGACCTTCTGCGTAAGGGCTTCACACTTGGTTACTAGCTCAAAAGACGACGTTGACGTTGACACACTGTATGTATGATCAGGCGGCGGTGGCAGCGGTGCTTCTGGAGGGTCAGACGCACAGGCCATGTCAGGGGACGGGGGTCTTGGACGTCGCTGCCAGACATTAAGCCTGGGAGCTGGTAAGGAGAAGTTGTTCCACAAAAACAAGCAGGGAACGACACCTTTCTTCAATCGTTTTGGCCCCTCGGTAGTGGTAAAGTCATCCGGGAGGAAGTGTCTGCTGCAAACCCGAGTCCCTTCTGTAGGAACAAAGTTGTCCCGTCGTATCTTTACCAGCCATCTTGCCTTTACCTCAGGATCGGCGGGGAAACGGTGGAAACTCAACTGTGAGTTAAACCTCGAAGAATTTGTACACTGTGGTACACAACAGTGTAAAGACGTTTTGCGTATTTGGCGTTGAAAAGTAAACCGCTTTCCCTTCACACTTAAAAGGCTCATGACTGTAGGCGAACGAATGAATGATGAACGATGCTAACCAGGCTACTATAACAGACGCTAAGCTAAGTACAACCGGAAATGGCCCCGCTCACCAAAGAGCCCGGAACTACTCAACGTTCTAATCGTGCAACTACCGAATTCCCAACCTTCTCACGGCACATCAACGGTTAGCCGCAATTCAAAATTCCACTGGAGCTCCAAGCAGATTTGTGCACGCAGCCTTACAAGACTGTTTACAGCCCTTCGAGTCACAGTAAAATGTAAACTTTGTTACATAGCTAATTAAGATACACATCTGCTTGTGTTTCTTTAGGAATCCACCGTCTTGGTTTGTATAGAAATTAATATTAAGTGACACATACACGTAAGAGGTTGGACATACGGGACGGTTGGTAATATGTGATGTTCCGATATATTATATTCATTCATTACACACAGACTGAGATATTTCAAATGTTTATCTTTTAATTTTGATGATCATAACTGACAACTAATGAAAATCCAAAATTCAGTATCTTAGAAAATTAGAATATTACCTAAGACCAATACAAAAAAAAGCAGTCCAGTCCTTTTTGTCTTTAGCCCAGGCGAGACGCTTCTGACGCTGTCTCTTGTGTGGCTTGACACAAGGAATGCGACAGCTGAAACCCAGAGATGGCAAAAGTACCTAATTCCCGTACTCAAGTAGAAGTACAAATACTTGTGTTAAAAAATACTCTGGTAAAAGTAGAAGTACTGATTTAATTTCTTTACTCAAGTAAAAGTAACAAAGTACAGGCTTGGAAATTTACTTAAAGTATAAGTATAAGTAGTCTTGTGAATGACAACCATTTTTTATGCAAAAGTACCTGGACCACACAAGCACTAGAGTGCAAGAGTCTCTCTTTTTAAATATTTCCATAACCTGTTGGACCATTTCTAAGCTTTCCCCCCCAACATTGCACTACTTCAGAGGGCAGTGTGTTCCACCTCTTTTGGCCTACCATCAAATGCTGGACATCTTTAGAAAGCTAACATCCTGTAGTTTCTTAGGAAACACTGGCACAGAGTTACAGAGCCTAGAATATTAATATCTAGGTCACTTGATATGATTTTAGAAACACAACTGGGCCTTAGGACCACGTCTTGCGAAGCTGTGTGCAAAAGTAGATCAATATAGAATGAAAAATGAGTACTTTAGACCATTATTGGCCAAGGAATGCTCATGCGTTTTGTAATGCCCTATGGGACTTTTGGCTCCCCATAGGACTTTTGGTTACCCAAGATGCATACTGACAGTAAAAGTATGCATTTCTGAGGTTTCTTGTAGACTATTTGGATTGTAACCTATGTCAGGTTCTGAAATAGAATGACTACACAAAATGGAATAATTACAGAAAAGTCTCTATTTTTGCATTTTTGTTTGTTGGCTTCATTGGTGTGTATAAGATGGACTATACAGTACATCTGCACAACTAATATTGGATACAAAAACATGAATATTTAATTCCTATGGATTCCTGTGAATATTTCAAGACCAGGGGTGTAGTGGTAAAATCAGAGGTGGGTAAACTATGAGTTCTGTGGTCACGGTAAGGTGGACTGCGCCATGCAGTATCAAGATTTTTAGAAAAGGCATTCAGAACATGTTTGATGATGGAGGTTATTGTCCAATGTTTATAATAGTACAAGTGTAGTGGTGCGTCAAGTGCAACGCCTATTCCCATCCGCTATTGATGACGCAAAAAATAATAACGGTACTGAAATTATTTGAAACTAAAGTAACGAGCCAGTTTTGTAAAATTTAAAGAGTAGAAAGTACCGATATTCATATTAAAATGTAAGGAGTAAAAGTAAAAAGTTGCCTCAAAAATAAATAGTAAAGTAAAGTAAAAATATCTGAAAAATCTACTTGAGTACAATAACTAAGTATTTGTACTTTGTTACTTCCCATCTCTGCTGAAACCCATGTCTTGCATAAATCTGTGTGTGGTGGTTCTTGAAGCACTGATTCCAGCTGCAGTCCACTCTTTGTGAATCTCCCCCACATTTTTGAATGGGTTTTGTTTCACAATCCTCTCCAGGGTGCGGTTAGCCCTATTGCTTGTACACTTTTTTCTACCACATCTTTTCCGTCTTCACCTCTCTATTAATGTGCTTGGAAACAGAGCTCTGTGAACAGCCAGCCTCTTGACCTTTTGACCTTGGTGCCAGGGGCGGAGCTTGAGGGGGTGCAGCCCGGTGCGAGGGCGCCCCTCCCCCGCCTCCGGGTAAGGTGGGACGGGCCTCTCCCACGGCACAAGGCCGGAGGAGCTAAGATCATGCAAACGGTTTCTTTTCAATCATTTTCATCAGAGTGGGACGTATTAGGTTTATAGGTTGGCCCAGTCAGGATAAGTTATGACTCACGGTTGCTGAAAAGTTTTGAAATTTACTTTGATGATTTAGTAGGTGTAAAATATTGAAGAAAATGTTCTGCTGTATGACTGGCTTTATTTTAACTCTCATATTGAAATTTACGATGTGCAAATTTACAAAATTGGATCAACGATATTGTCTCCTACAGGCGTCAATGAGAGAACACTTACACTTACATGATTTTGGTTTCGATTTTCTAATTGGAGTAAGTCTTTGTGACAACACGTCATGATACATTTGATAATGTTTGATCGTTGTTTTGGTATGAAGCATCTTTTACGTAGCCTAATGAATGCGCTCTAGAAAGTGAAAGTAGCCTAACCTAGGCCTATATGCGCTCTGTGTCTGAACTTTCTGTGCACGTGGAGAACACATCAATCCCATGGTATTTTTTTGCCCTAAAATGCATGAAACATGCAAGTTCAAAATCCCGCTGGTAGCCACGTTACATCTCCGTTTCATATTTGCCTAGGCTACTAGCCTACAATAAATTAATTGAACGAACTCAACTGACAACAGGTATATCTACTGATTCGGTCATTGAGACTACAGAATACAGTACAACAAACAGTGCTCTTGGGTGCTCCTTGTTGGTGCCCCCCCCCCCCCCCCCCAATTCCAATCCTCCCCCACCTTTCTTATGCAGCCCTTGCCACTTAATCTACTAAACCCCTCTTCTACTGCACTTTTTACCCCCCCCCCCCCCCCACTTTGCACAAATAGGCTGACACCAGACATAATTTCACTGCATTTCTTACTTCCAGTAACTATATGCATGTGACAATAAACTTCCTTGTATCCTTGTACAACAAACTTTCTGTCTTTCTGAAGTTTATTTTTGTATTCTGGGGTACAGTAGCCTAATTGCCTAATGTCTTGACAATAGTTTTTCTTACCGGCTTGCTGTTTAAACTGACTGCGCCGCTCTGAACTTTCCTGCCAGGTTTATGACGTAAACCGCTACATCTCGGTTCTGGCATTGCCTAAACTCATCGTGTGGGAAATCAGATTATCTGTCAATATTGGGCATGGGCGGATTATGAACTTTCGGGCCCCTGGACCCAGATGTATTAAGGGCCCCCCACTTATTGTCGTACAGTATATGTGGGAGGGGGGGTTTGTGGGTCCTCCCCCAGAACATTTTTAATTTGTTTGATGTGATTTCCTATATTCTGCTGCATTATGGGGATGGCCAATACTAAATTCAATCAGATTCATAGCCTACATCCTCTATTGAGGCAATGATTCCATGCAAAGGCTTGGGCTTCAGGGCCCCCTGACCCCTTGGGCCCCTGGGCCTGCGCCCGGTAGGCCCGTGCAGTAATCCATCCCTGATATTGGGCTTTGAAAGTTAGCGATATTTGCTCAGTAATAGTAGGCTACATTTTGTAACATTTATAGAGAAACCGAGGGGAAGTTAAATTAGAAATTAGAATCGTTGGAAATTGAAAACACATACAAAAAAAGATTCGGGGCTTTTGAAAAGAGATTCGGGGCTTGAGCCCCCGAAGCCACCCCCTCGCTCCGCCAATGCAACCACCCAGCAGTAACTTTTGCATTCAGTGAGATTTGCACTGCCCTAATTTTATTTTTGACTTCCCGTCACCGTTGCAACCTGAGCGCTCATTCTCCAAGTTAAAGATCATTAAAAACCACTTGAGGAGCACAGTGGGACAGGAGAGACTGAGTGGACTTGCCATGTTGTCCATAGAGAATGAGAGAACAAAGAAAATGGACACAGAGCATCGTGGACGAGTTCACGGAGCGCAAGGCTCGTCGTATGCCCTTCAAATAGTGCTGCGTATTATTGCTGTTTTATTATTAGGGGTCATGTAGCCTAATGTTTTTGTTGTTGTTCTCTTGGTTACACTTTATGTACGTTCAATGGACTTCAAAATTACATAGTTGCTCTCCGTGGCGCTGACGCTTGTAAGACCCGCTGTTGCGGGCATGTGTATGTTGTAAAATTATGAGTTTAATAAAGGGCCCGGTCATGTGCCCCGCCCCCGGCCCAGCTCTGACTTGTGCCCCCACTGCTTGGTGCAATGACCTTTTGTGTCTTGCCCTCTTCGTGCAAGGTGTCAGTGGTTGTCTTTTGGACAACTGTCAAGTCAGCAGTCTTCCCCATAATTGTGTAGCCTACAGAACTAGACTGAGAGACCATTTAAAGGCCTTTGCAGGTGTTTTGAGTTAATTAGCTGATTAGAGTGTGGCACCAGGTGTCTTCAATATTGATCCTTTTCACAATATTCTAATTTTCTAAGATACTGAATTTGGGTTTTTTTATTAGTTGTCAGTTTTAACAGAAATAAACACTTGAAATATATCAGTCTGTGTGGAATGAAATACATTATACAAGTTTCACTTTTTGAATGGAATTACTGAAATAAATAAACTTTTTCATGATATTCTAATTATATGACCAGCACCTGTATATGATGTAAGTTTAAACGTTTAAAAGGTTGTGGTTTGTACTGGGTTGGTACTGGGATGTACAAGCATATGATCAACACTTATGCTCCCTCCCCACTTATGCTCCCTAGCTGATGAAAATACCAGTCACTGGATAAAACTCATCAGGTAAGGTGTGTTTGTCCATAAACCACTGATAAGTGACTTATAAGAGTTGTAAGAGACTGATAAGAGTAGCTAGTAGCAAGCTGTAACCGTTAGCCAGCATGCATGCTTTATCGTTTCACAAAATTGGTGACATATATTGTTCGAGACACTTTAAAGTCCACTGAGCAGATTCACACAAAACTTAACATAACTTTCACAGTCTGCCGAAAAACAGTACTTTCTTCATGTGCAAAATTATCTTTTAAATTGACAAATATCATATTATGTGAAATTCATGGCACAATTCAAACGGGACCAGAAAATAATTATTCTCTTTTGATTGTACCGTTCATATTTTACCAAAGTTAGGTCCCATGGACCAGAAACATAATATAATCTGGTCATTCAGGAGCAAAGATTTCACATGAGGGAATAGCACAACACATTTTGTTTGTGTTAAAGGAGAAGTTCGGTGTGAGTCGAAGTGCTACTGGATGCAACTGGAATCCATGCATTTCCATGGAATTATTTTTGGAATCTGATCCCTTATCATACCTGTTAATTCGTACTCGTCGCTCGACTTATCGTGACTAAATTCAAGATGCCGGCGAACGGTAAACTTCCTTAAGGTACTGTCTGTATAAATCGTTTTGTAAATAAACTACCAGTGCTTTTTCAAAGTTCTCAATGTCTCGTTTTAAATGTCAGGGCCCTCGGAAGTCTACCAATGACGTGTGGAGAGCCTCGTAAATGGTGTAAAACAGAGATTTATTTGCATGGCTAGGCTGATGCCCCCCATCGAAAACCTGTTGGTAGCAACGGCTAACTAGCACCAGATTTCGGAGTGCAGGGGACAAGCCGGGATGAGCTATGAGTCAAAAGTTCACACTCGGTATCATGTTAACACACTTTAGGTCAATATCACACCGAACTTCTCCTTTAACATGGCTCATTGAGAAATAAGCAGGGCACATAGGCTTCATATGGACTTCTACTCCACAGAGATAGCAAATCAGCTTTCTGCCTGTGGTTTCAATTGCCTACTAACGGACTGGTTCTCCCATGTGGGAGGCTTACCCCCAACGGCTTCATCAGCTGTAACTCCATGGCTGTCTCTTCTGCACCACCACAAAGACATCAGCTAACCTAGCAGCCTCCACTGCCGAACCTGGGTCATGCTCATGGATTCAGACCTGAAGCTCAGGGAATATCCTCAAATACTGCTCGGATATGATCATGTCACCAATTTCATGTCCTGTTTTACCTTTTGGCTGTATTCTCTACCGTTGCACAGACATGCATCACATTCAGCCAGATCTATGCAGCGTTGCATGAAATCGAATGAGCCAACTGACTATTTTCCTCAAGATGGTGGTGACCGGAAAACGAGTTAAGGTGTACTGACTTCATAAACAGTCCTTATTATAACCGCTCAGTACACAAAGTTTACAATACTTTGATTTGTTTGTAGGGACCCTCTCTACACTACCACTGAAGTGTAATGCTATTTTGAGCCTTGCCAGTGGTTTATTAGTTTAGTTAAGTTACACAATCATAATAAATCACTAGTTGCTTAAAAAACAGCTTGAAGCAATTGGGTTAAATTTCTTTTTTGCATACATTCTCTTTTCAAAATGAGTGCATTTCTCTTTCTTTCAAATGCTAATGGAAATGTTGTGCTTGCAGATAAATATAGAGTGACAGCTTTGGTATGCCTATCACATAAGTGGCCTCTGTTTCTGCTTGCCTTCAGTGTTGGATGGTAGGATGGAGAATGAACCACAAATGATAAGCAGTGTTATTATTCATGCCATGCTACGTTAACTAGAGGGAAGCGGAGAGATAAGAGAGCAAACCCACAGAAGAGCCAACATAGTGCACTGTATGTTCTTAAAACATTGCAGTAAATGTGGGTCTTTAAGACCTTGCAGAAAACTGCTGTACTGTAAATATCGGAGCCTGCAAATGATCAGCATGTGTAGGAAAAAAATAACTCTTTAGTGATTCATTGACATTGACATAGTTTCTTGCTTAAAACTTAAAGGACTGGAGAGGATCACAGAGGCAACAAGCAGCACCACAAAAACACAGTTAATATAAGGTAGAATAAAAAGTTAATATAAGGCAGACACCAGCATCCTCTAAACATGAGGCACAGCAGACCACTTAATCAAACTGTAATGTAAGCACTGCAACCCACAACCATAATGAGAAACCTGAGGAATACACCGTACAAGCAGCTACTGTACCCCACTAAGCCCCATTGCCTTACGCACATCAATACTCTCGCACACACACAAACAGGCTCGGACTGGTAATCTGTACAACCGGGCCCGGTGGGCCGGTCACCTCCGGGATTTTTTTTTTTTTTTTTTTTTTAAAGTTATTTAGCCTATTTGCGGCCCGTCATGTAGACCTAGGCTTAGCCTATAAATGCAGTTGCATCAATTTGGATTGGGGGGTGACAGGTCAATCATTTTGGCCTCTTCATGACAGGTTCAGTGTGTGTTACGATCGCGCCCCGCTGCCCCACCCCTCAAGTGGATTTGTCCAAGCAGCCGCTTGGTTTGTGGGGAAATATAGCCTACGAGTCCATGCATGGTAGCCTAGGCTATATAAGTGCCCTCCGCTGGCTGGTGTTCACATCATCGCAGTTTAACCGTAAACAGCAATCAGAGGTGTCTAATTGTATTCCATAAATATATTGTTTTTATAGACGTAAGTTGCACGCGCTACGAAGAGCTTCCATTTACTGCACCATGCAGCATCCAAAAATACACACCAATAAAGTATTTTGATACAAAATACAGAGCCATTTCCTTCAACCCAATAAAATACAAATGACAAATTACTATTTTGCATTTGAAACACATATTACATGTTTCAAAAATACTACCCATCCCTGGGAACAGGCAGATTACATCTTTATAGTTGGCCATATAATGACATACTTAGGTTAATACTGTATTTCACCAGTTAGGGCACAAAAATGGCCAGTAGCTGCACTGTGTAGCCTATCTTGACATGTCTTTAAAGGAGAATTCCGGTGTGATATTGACCTAAAGTGTATTGAAACATGATACCGAGTGTGAACGTATGTCTCATAGCCCATCTCGACTTGTCCCCTGCACTCCAAAATCTGGCGCTAGTTAGCCGATGCTACCAACAACTTTTTCAGTAGTGGTGCTTCGGCATCGGGCTAGCCATGCAAATAAATCACTGTTTTACACCCATTTACGAGGCTCAATGTATCTCCACACTTCATTGGTAGACTTCCTAGGGCCCTGACATTTAAAACGAGACATTGAGAACTTTGAAAAAGCACTGGTAGTTTACTTACAAGACGATTTATACAGACAGTATCTTCACGAAGTTTAACGTTTGCAGCCATCTTGAATTTAGTCACGATAAGTCGAGCAACGAGTAAGAATGAACAGGTATGATAAGGGATCAGATTCCAAAAATAATTCAGTGGAAATGCATGGATTCCAGTTTCTTCCAGTAGCAGCAACTGGAATCCATGCATTTCCACTGAATTATTTTTGGAATCTGATCCCTTATCATAGCTGTTCATTCTTACTCGTTGCTCGACTTATCGTGACTAAATTCAAGATGGCTGCAAACGCTAAACTTCGTGAAGATACTGTCTGTATAAATCGTCTTGTAAGTAAACTACCAGTGCTTTTTCAAAGTTCTCAATGTCTCGTTTTAAATGTCAGGGCCCTCGGAAGTCTACCAATGAAGTGTGGAGATACATTGAGCCTCGTAAATGGGTGTAAAACAGTGATTTATTTGCATGGCTAGCCCGATGCCGAAGCACCACTATTGGAAAAGATGTTGGTAGCATCGGCTAACTAGCGCCAGATTTTGGAGTGCAGGGGACAAGCCGAGATGGGCTATGAGACATACGTTCACACTCGGTATCATGTTTTGATACACTTTAGGTCAATATCACACCGGAATTCTCCTTTAAGTTTTGGGTTACAATATACAGGTAGTGGGCTCTCTGTTGATTTTAATGAGTAGGCCTAAGCCTAAAGTTACAGCATTTCTATTACAATTGACCAGACTTTGACCTTTTGTCTTCTTTAAACAAAATTCTGGCTATGATTGTTCCTTGTATTGCATCATAAGCCATCACTGCACCTATTGCATTATACTGTTGTTAGCCTTAAGCCTAGCTCAGTCATTATGTTGTACCACATCACCCTCCATTAGAAGTGCAATGAGCTGCATTGAGCATAATAAACTGCATTTAGAATTCCAAATCCATATTTCCAGATATTTTGGTAAAAATAACTTAAAAGTAATACAATAGTAGTGTAATGCCTTACAATTCAGAGACAGTAATATTATAATGTAATGAATTACTTTGAAATGACAGTAATAAGTCATACATAATATATTACGATTTTGAAGTAACTTGCCCAACACTGAATGACTAAATGAAAAATATAGGCTACTGAACATGCATGGAGATCGTCATAGTTGACAGAAATTACGATACTGATTATATAATAACCTATAGGTCCAAATTTAAATGTTTGGGTTCAGTTTATGAAGTGTTGCTACAGCATGATACTGTGTGTTTGTTATTTATGGGGGGGAATCAGGGGGGGATTTTGGTATCGGTGGGCTTGTGTGTGTGTGTGTGTGTGGGGGGGGGGTCGTCGGTCCAGTAGTGGGCCGGTCCAGGAGAAAATTGCCAGGGCCGAATTTTGTTCCCAGTCCGACCCTGCACACAAAAACGCACACAGAACAGATTAAAAGCTTTTTTTTGCTACTGGGCTCCCTCTCCAGTTGCAGAGTTTTTGTATTTTACACAACTGCTGTAAATACTAGGTTACACCCTTCCCCCTGGACACGGTTCATTTGTTTACAAACCTGGAAAAATAATCTCCGAAGAGCCATGTTGACTAACAAGGCTGGTTCTTGGGCTATGGATGGGAAGGCATACCATTCTTCCCATTAGAACATACTTACTGAGGAAGCTTAACTGTTTTGGTGTCTGTAAACAAATTCTATGTACATTATGTCAAGCCTTTATTGAGAGTCTATTGACATTTTCTTTTATATGTTGCTTTAATGGACTGTCTGTGAAGGACAAAAAGAGCTTGAGCGACATTGTCAAAGTATGCTCAAAAATCACTGGTACCCAGTTAGAAGATCTCTGTTCTCTCTGGAAAACACAGGTGGTTCAGAAAGCAGAGAGAATATCTTGCCAACCAAATCATGTACTCAGTAATGAATTGGTTATCATGCAGTCAGGTCGGTGGTACCATGTGCCAATACGTAAAACTAACCGCTATGCCAACTCATTCATTCCCTCTGCTATTAGATTGTTAAATGAACATATAAGACTGTTAAAAGAATGCACATAACTGCAACAATACTGGTTCTTGGACTCTGCTACTCTGTTCCGTCACTGGTAGGCGAAGTGTGGGTGTGTGTGTGTGTGCGGCTGTGTGTGGCTGTAGACAGGTGATGTATGACTGCTGCAGTACTTACTTATTTATTTGTCTATTTATTTTTCTTAACATTGCATACATTTATACAGTGTATGCTAATTCTCTCTTTAACTTTTATCCCCTTAATGGATGGGTTGGCTGTAAACCGAATTGCCCCTCGGGGACTAATAAAGATATCTGAACTGAACTGAACTGAACTGATTACAACTTAGTTGACCATCAAAATCACTTCAAAGCAATTATCTTAAGGTAAAAAAAAATTGAATAGAATGCTTTGAAAAAGTACATTTAACTTCCCAATCGAGGACAACACCCCTTGGGTCTGAGTTTGAGGTGCTGTCTTAAGCCCAGGGAAAAGGCTGAGCAGCATCCGACAAAGTAAGAGTTGCTCACCCCATGCCAGGAAATACCACACCTGTATCAGACACGGCTAGTCCAGTCTTCTAAGACCCCGGCCTGACTCTTCTACACGAGGCACCAACCCCTGTATTTCAGTTATACCCAAACCCTGCTTCATAAGATTGACTGACACAACTACTATATTATAAACAATGATAGATATCATATAGATGAATTGACATGAAGGCTTTTGTTAAACGATATAACAGTGGCTTTTATCATTTACCATGGGGGATAGGAGCTATTTGCAGCCAGGCCATGTTGTTTAGGGGATTTTAATATTTTTCTCTGAGAACTCAGCAATAAACAAACAGAATGGAAAGAAACATCTAAACACAACATCCTACACACCAGGCTACGTGTTTTGAGTATAGGAGTAGTTTGAGTAATTTGGATGAATGTGTGTGTTGGGGCATGGGACTGATCAAGAAATTGAGCAATAAGCAATGCACTTTGTGTCAGCTAGTGCAAAACAAGCTAGCACTTGCACCACTTCACCAATGGGAATGGCTTGCACCTGCCCTTACAGTGTTAAAGGGTATATGATCACAACAAACAATTGGCCATGTGCCTCCAATTTATGATCAAGTGAGATTTATCGTTAGCACATATGGGTAGCACATTTGAATGGTTAACCATGTTGGGTACATCTGGAGTTGACTTGCCTTATTTCATCTCAGAATATACAATTAAAGAAAGAGAGAACCCCTGGATCCAGCAGAGCCTCCAAAAGTGGTCACTTACTGTATCTGACACTTGCGTGGTTGTGATCCATGCCTGGGGCTTTCTGTATCTCCAAACAAGAACTATCCACAACATCTCAACAGCATCATCAATTACACACTCTCCTTTTTCCTGCACTTACCATAACAATTTCTCTTCTCATGCTTGTAATCTTTTCAATCGTCGAGAGGATGAATTATCTTATCTGTGTGTCTGTTCTAACAATGCTGCAACCACAAGAGTCATCTCAGACAAAACGCCAGTGATTGCTAATGATTACACTTGCTCTTGTTCTTTCTGTCACAATGTTCACAGTTTATTTACTCAGCCCAGAGTCAGTTATTAAGGAAAGTCTATAAAGGAAATGTGGGCTTTCAAGACCATTTTAATAAGGGACCGTCAACATAAAAACACCTGGAGCAAATGAAGCTAACTTGCACCACCTGCTGGATTCTGAGTCAAATGGCTGCATTGGCTCAGTCAGACATGATTTACAGTATGATGATTTCACCACTATCAATGAGTTTTGGGCTTACCACAGAAATTGCATGTATGGTCTGTGTTTGGCAAACAATTTGTCAGCTTTCTCTGTGATATTGTCCAACATAATTACTGTAAGTTGGCAAAAACTCACTTAGCCTTAGTCCTGAGACAAACTCCAGAAGTGAGAGGATGTTAGATGGCTAAGCACTGGACTACACTCTATGGGGCCTATACACTTGTATACCCTCTAATGTTAACCATTAAGGGAGTTATACTGTATGCTTTGTGCTATACAACAAATATCATTCCCTACCTAACTCCCCACTATGCTATCTCCCACCTCAACTACTGCAATGACCTCCCCTCCCATGCACACTTCACAGAGAAATTATTACCGATCGTTCAGAATGTGGTGGATTTTTGATTCAGCAAAGAGTTGTTAACATCCAACATTAATAAAATAATAATATAATACAAAATGCCCATATATAAAGGGGACATATACTACTACTATTAATCATGATAATAGTAATAATAAAATAATAATAAAAGATCATGAAGAAAATTAAAACTAGTTTCGGGTAAAATTGTCTGCCAAGTGAGTAAATGTAAATATATTGAGGTGAATGTATTAAATAAACAGTACTTTTTGATTGGGAAATATGGAATGTGGTCAGACAAAAAATATTGAATAGTTCCTGCCCACTAGGGTGCAGTACAACGCAAAATGGGTCTTCATAATTGTAAATAATTTGCTTTGGTGTATTTGTTTTTGGACTGTAAAGTGTGTGGTGGGATTTCCAGTAAGAGTTAGCTATCTCTGCTTAAAGATCTACTTTTGTAATCATGTCAATTAAAATGGTCTATGCCATGTAAATTCCTGCCATAATGTACCTGCAAAAACATTGTAAATGGTCAAATGTGTCTTCAGGAAGGGAATGATAGTAACATGTTCAGTAGTTTTTTTTTATTGTTGCTAAAATAAAACAAATTCTGGTTTATTTGCCCTGTAGATATTAGGACTTTAAAAGTAACACCTAAAGGCACTGATGTTATCCAAACTGAAATGGTTCCAAATACATGTCATATCTACTTTACGATGGATAAGCAAACACCTCATACTGCATGTAGCATTGGTGGACAGTTTGTGTTTAATCAAATTATTAATGTGTTCCTCACTAAAGGCCATGACTAAAGAGTTTCAGATGGACAAAAAATTCCTTTGTGTAATACCCACCATTAGTACATGGTAAGGTGTGCCACTGAGTCCTGACACCATACAAAAGTCAAAACGCATGTAAGAAGACCTCTTGTGTTTTACAGCTTTATTCCAACCATTTCATACAAACCTTTATAAACGTCAGACTGTACACACCCACCCTAGTTCCCAAACAAGATCTGAATAGACTACATACTGTAAAAGATGTCATCAAAAGGCGCCTCTTTGAGGGCATATTTTGTAGTAGCTGAGTTACATCATCTTCATGCTCCAAGACAACACAGGGCGTTTTCCCACTCACATATAGTCAAGGATTTTACAACAGTTAAAAAAGAGAGATGGATGGTGCAGAGGCTGATCAGTACAAACAGCTCAGGTCATGCAGCTTCACGTCTCACCCAGACGCAGGGCTGGAAATGAATGTGAAGGGCAGATGAGAGCGGGGGAAAGAGGGAGGGAAGGAGAACGAGGGATTCATAGGATGGGACAGAGGGAGGGGACTGAATACTTGTGGACACAAAAGGCAGTTTTAAGGCTGGGCACATCTCATGGAGCAACACTTTCCTCCGTTTTCAGTGCAGTCCTTTGAGATAATCTTTTCCACAAGGAAAGAATGGATGAGAATATGAATCCAAACGTCAGCAATGTCCAAGCAAAATAGCCGAGTAGCAAAGATGGCAATTAATGTCTGTAACCAAACAATTTGGTATCAACGCATGGGGAGAAGGGCTATATAGTCAACAGCTCACACTCTGCTCATTATTATCTGCCGAATGTATTTATTTTAATTATTAAATATAATGATAGTCTGTGTAGTAATATACTTAATCAGAGATAAAGAGGAATAGATTTGATTATGAATTGAATGCAAATAACTCAGACACATGTGTGAACTGCCAGCTACTGCACCCTGTTAGAGGTATGAAGATGACAGCAGGATTGTCAGGTCAGTCTTCCTCCTGTCCAGCGTTGTCCTCGTGTTCCTCTCCACTGTCCTCATAGCTGTAGCTGCTCACCGCTTTAGGATTCGAAATGGCGCCAGCGTTATTACTTTTGTCAACGTCTCTGTGTTGCTGGATTGGCTCTGCTTTTGCTGAGGAAAAATGATTAATGGTTCATTAATGTTAGCGTGGCTGTAACATGAATTATTACTAATGGTGGGAAAAATCATATAAAACAACAACAGACAACATTTGCTAAGACAAACATGAGACAAAACAAAACTCCAGGTACAAGCTTGATGCATGGTAGATCATCCTCACCTTCAGCTCTTGCTAAAGCCGGTTTTTCTTCTTCACTCTTGTCATTAGTGGCAAGTCTTTGCCGAGCACTTTCAAAAACAGACTGCAGTACAATAGAGTCCTGGTAGATCTTAAAGAAAGGGACACAGAGAGTGTTACACAACTACCTTCCCTGGCTGATTTACTGAACACAGAACCTAAGAAAGAGCTGAGTTCATTCTTTATTGACGAGGGGCAGAGTAACAGCGTCTGGGATGCTGTCATTTCCACTAGTAGAACAGTTTTGTGAAGATGCTTAATTAGAACATAAAGGTTCAAAATAAGGGAACAAGGAAACGTTGAACACAGTGCTATATGCTCACCTGCGATCCCTCCAGGTTGAATGTCTGAGCATTATGGCACATCAGCGCAATGTCCTTCTCCAGATCAGCAACACTTCTGTACTTATGGTTGCGCACACGTTCCTGTATGAATGTTAGATCATTAGAGCTGCTTCAACATAGGGTTTAGGAAGAATATTCATACAATAACCATACCAAGTATGAGCAAGGAAATTACTTAATATTTTGCCTATATATTTACAACCAGACCTCTTGCAACAAAAGAAATCTCAACAATTTAAGACATCACTGAGTGACAAAGATGTACAATGGAAGCTGTTTTCGGAAAAAAAACTTTATTACTCAGCTGTAAAGCGAGTTACGAGGTTATGACGCCAGTCACATAATGTTGTATTTCTCCAAAAATATATAGGGTTCATATAACAGCTTAAAACGCTTAAGATAAACGCGTAATGTTATTTGATGACAAAGTGACACCAAAATGAATGGGGGTCAATGGAATGCTAACTCCAAGTGGTCGACTTCCAGCCTCAAAGCCGCCCATAGGGGGTACGCTTTTCAAACGTTCGCCTACTGTATCCCCATGGTTTCATCAGGCCCCTTGCCACAGGTGTATTAACTCAAGCACCTACTTTATGAATGCAGACTGCATGGTGCTTGTTTTTATACACCTGATTTTATACACCTGTCACTAGGACGACAGAAGACAACTCTCTCTCTCTTGCATCACAAAGCAAGCAGGGTGGTTTGATGAGATGCCTTACTCAAGCTGCTACAGAACCAGGGTTACGTCAATGGTCTGAAGTTCTATTTCTAGTTCAAGCATTAATTACAGTCCATCACTCATGTGGTTGTGTGCAAATCCACCAGAATGCAATATCTTTTCCTTTTTACAACTTCTCCCTCATTGAAACCTGAGGTCTGAAGAATGGGAGTCTGAGATAGGAGGCATCTCATGTCCTCGCCTCCTCACTCCAACATCCAAATGAAGAAATCTGTTTACTCAGGCTTAGTCTGATGTACCTTGTTACTGGAAATCAAAAGAACACAATGCAGGTTCAGTTGACTTTATCTTACATGGAGGCAGTGTCTTGGACTCAGCAAAAGTGTGGCATATAGTTCCACAATATTGGATTATGTGAAGACTTGAGGCTATGTCATACCTTCCATGCTGCAGATATCTAGTGGCTTTTAAATTTAATTCATCATCCATCTACTCGACTCTAGCTAGGGAGATGTATGCTGTGGAAGATATGTGGTATAATCCATTAAGGGGCTTCTGAATGGCCATTTGGTGTGGTGTGCCACCTAACTATGTAGGGATGGTGGAATTTGTTAGTAGGCACAAAGATAATGACCACAGCCACAGTCATACAGGCACAATGAATCAGAGCCTGGTATACACTGGGTAGTGCAGACCATAGCGAGACACCAAAACAACTACTGGAAAAAGAACCTATTCATGCGAGTACACAATCATGTGATTTAAACTGAGAAAACCAAATGATTGTAGCTGCCAGGCTTAACCAGTGTTTCCAACAAACTGAGTAATCAAGGTGGTGGTTGTAACAGGTGGTGGTTGGACTCTGTGAATAAGTCATCTCAGAGATTGGGAAAATGATTTTCTCTCTCTCCTCTCTCTCTCCCTAGGTCATACTACATTATCTCTTTTCTATAGGTACAATAAACTGTTTAGGCATTCTCCAAAATGATGACCATTTCAGTGCATTTTTGCATGTTATTGGAAAAATCAGAATTTGAATGGCAGCCATTGGAAATTGATTACTTTGGCCGAGCCATTCACAGTGCTCATCAGCACATTTGGGACACAGATGGTTAGGAATCCAACAAAAACACATAATTCACTTTGTACAGCAACTGCATTGATGAAAGAACACATAAAGAGATTAGTGGGTTACACATGGAATCCATAATACCCCCCCCCTCCCCCAGCTTCAAGCTACAAGCTTCATCATTTCACTGAGAAAACACAGAGGCAAGCCTAAATGAGGAAGAGCCAAATAAGGCAGAGGAGGCTGCAGTCATGCCTCTGACTCGCTGTATGGTAGAGGTATAGACTGTCACTGCACTTGTTTTACCATGCAACACTACACTACCCCAACTGACAATATGATCTTGCACTAGCAGCAGCATGTGAAGCAAATGAGGATGCACCTTTCTGTGTCTCTGAGGTCGATGTGAGCAATGCCTTTAGGAGGGTTAAGTGTAGAAAAGCTGCTGGACCGGATGGAATTTCTAACAGGGTTTTGAAATCCTGCGCTGCTCAGTTAGCTCCTGTGTTCACTTATATCTTTAACACATCATTGGCTCAAGAGACAGTTCCTACTTGCCTCAAGCAGTCTGTTATTGTTCCAGTACCGAAAAACAAAAGCCAGTAGCCCAGTAGCCCTGACGTCAACAGTGATGAAGTGTTTTGAGAAGCTTGTGAAAAACATTATCTGCTCATCCTTCCCTGCCTCCTTCGACCCCCTCCAATTTGCTTACAGAGCCAACAGGTCTACAGAGGATGCCATCTCAAACCTCATTCACACCACCTTAACTCACCTGGAGGAGGGGAATGGGAATTATGTGAGGATGCTGTTCATTGACTTTAGTTCAGCATTCAACACGATAGTACCTCTCACCTTGGTCACAAAGATGAAGGCCTTAGGACTGAACACCACCCTGTGTCACTGGATATTTGACTTCCTCACCAACCGTTCACAAGTGGTTAGAGTGGGGGGTCTGACATCTAACACATTAACCATCAGCACTGGTGCTTCCCAAGGCTGTGTTTTGAGTCCACTGCTGTACAACATCTACACACATGACTGCAAAGCCAACAGTAGTCATACCTCCATCACCAAGTTTGCAGATGACACAGTGATCTTGGGCCTGATTAGTAACAACAATGAACAGCTCTACTTGGATCAGGTTGATGAGATGGCACAGTGGTGTCAATCTAACAGCTTGACACTGAATGTCAATAAAACCAAGGAAATGGTAGTGGATTACAGAAGGCAGCAGCAGAACTACAGTTACACCCCACTAATGATCACCGGGCAACCTGTAGAGAGAGTCACAAGTTTTAAATACCTTGGTGTCCACATTACTGAAGACTTAACATGGACTGTTAAGTCCAGACAACGACTCTACTTCCTTCATCAGCTAAGGAAATTCAAAGTTTCTACATCCATCATGAAGGCCTTCTACACTTCAGCGGTTGAGAGTGTTCTAACTGGTAGCATCATCACCTGGTATGGGAACTCCACAGTTAGAGATTGTAGTACTCTGCAGAGAGTAGTGCGTTCAGCTGAACGTACTATAAGAACTCAACTCATAGAATACTGACTTTGCACTCATTCACTCCTCAGCACTCATGATCCCCCCCCCCCACACACACACACCTACATGACTTTTAGCACTTTTACATCCCTCTCCCTATGCTACAGACCTTTTATTTATTTTCTTATTTCATCACACGTCAAAACACACACACACACACACACACACATATCTGACTTTCTCCAACTTTTACATATCTCCATAGAACTTTTTATTTATTATATTTCTCCTCCATCTATCTACCCATGTCCTTGGTTGCCTAGCCTTTCTGCCCCCCCACCCCCACCCCCATCCCCAACACACACACAAAAAACACACACACTTACATCGTCACTGTCACCTCACATACATACAACACACTGCTTGCTACAGTAAGCCTCCTCTACATACTTGCTGTACACTGCCCACCCCCCCCCCCCCCTCCCTACATACACACAGGGTTTCTACGCAGTATGGAAAACCTGGAAAAGTATGGAATTTGATTTTAGTAATTTCCAGGTCTGGATAAGTATGGAAAAAAGAAACAAGGGTATGGAGAAATATTTATGTTTCCAGACTATGGCATCAACAGTAATAATCACTTCACTCAGTGAACTATTCCTACTGTTGTGTAACTTAACTGTCAGTCCACATCGTCAAGATACAATTATGTGGGGGTCCTCCAATTATCTCCAAACAAGGGGACCCTGGCACCAAAACCAAACTGAGAACCACTGGTCTATGCAAGTGCCCTACACCATTGTGCACTGGTATGTTTGTGTAGCTCTGCTATTTTTGGCTAAAACACTGGTAATCAGAATCAAATAGATTTCGCTCAATGAAAAGAATTTTTGGTAGACTTTATCCATAATTGAATTTAGGGCCCCTAATTTTTTTGTATCTTTGAGGTCAGGTTCCAACATTGCAGTAACGACTTTTCCTTTTGACGTATAGCACAGTCTACAGTATGAGCTCCGCTCGGTGAAAGCAGAACCTTGTGGTTGTATTTATTAATTGAAAACTATGATGCACTAGATAGAATGGCAAAAGCGTTACAGTCTGAACTTGACAACAACTGGATTGAGTGAGTGCCTGTACAAACTGCCAGCTGGCTCATAGAAAAATGACCCGACTAAATGGACTAATATTACTGTAAGTGTCAATTTTTAATTCACTTTAGTTGTCCATATGTTTGTTTTCACCAAGTTATCCCAAACCAGAAGTGGCTACAATGTCGAGAATATGGTCAGAAAAATCTACCGAAAAAGTATGGAATTTTAAAATTCTCCTCTCCCGCCCACACACACATCTTCACTGTCATCACTCACATACATCATACATACAGTACTCTGCTTGCAATAGTAAGTCCCTTCACCATACTTGCAGTACACTGCCCCCCCCCCCCCTCCCAGCACATTATTTCATCAGGAAGCTTATCCAACACACATCCCCAACATACTTACAGCACACTGCCCCCCTCTCCCCCAATACACAGCACATTGTCTCATGAGGAAGCTTCTCCAACACACATATTGCACACTGCCCTCTCCCCACATACACAGCACACTATCCCATCTAACTTGTCATCCCCCCCAACACACACACCAAGACCCCTGGCAGCTGGGTTAGCCCCTTGAGCCGTGGATCTGCCCAAGGTTTCTTCCTTAGTAAGGGAGTTTTTCCTTGCCCCTGTTGCTCTTGGGTGCTCCTTGTTGGTGCCCCCCAATCCCAATCCTCCCCCACCTTTCTTATGCAACCCTAATTTCACTGCATTTCTTACATCCAGTAACTATTATGTGACAATAAACTTCCTTGTATCCTTGTATGATTGGCATGTTGTGCTTATATATAGAGTCTGGTTGCAACAAATTGTATTTGGCAGTGAAATTAGATGTCCTTTAAGTGTAATTTATTAAAATAAATATCCTTAATAAATATTTTTTTATTTTAAGAATACTTTCATAAATGTTGCCTCCCAACACCCTTAGTTTCTTTCTATACAGAGTAACAGTAAAATAGCTGCACAGAAAGGGTTCTTTTATATATTACAGGGGGGGGATTATTCTGGTATTGGGTTTAAGCACAAAAACAACTGCTATTGTGGGCAGTTCAGGCTCCATAAATGAGACAAAAACAAATGATAAAGACCTGTATCTCTCAACCATACCTGAGGGAGATACCCGGCCTGTCAAGACTATAATGTGGCTATCAATCATACCAAGGCAAGACTACAAGCTTGTGAAGTGGGATGAGTGGAGAGGGATGTATTCCAAATTAACACACAAACTGTATACTTTCCATCACAAACTCCTTAAGATAATTTCACTGCATTTCTTACTTCCAGTAACTATATGCATGTGACAATAAACTTCCTTGCATCCTTGTATCCTTGTATCCTTGTATCCTTGTATCCTTTTTCCATGTCAGATTAGATGTAAGTTCTGCCCACAAAATGATTACCAAAAAGTGCCAAGATGTAATTCTATTGTTCTGTAGTGCTGACTGGCAAACCATAATGCCAAATTCTGTTTTAGCACAAACAATTCCTGTTAATCTTTGAAGTGCTTGTCTTATAGGGCTTACATCTGACTCAGAGACCACTGTCCAAAACACATACATGTAGTATATTGTTGAAGTGACATCATATGTAATTACACAAAATAATCAATCAAATCTCTGCAGGATGCAGCACTTTCTCACATTGTTTCTCACAATAGCTATTGGAATGGGCAGATTTCATTGCCAGATGTTCCATATAGTTCTAGTTCTTTAGATCGGGAAAGACTGCTGAGCCATTTCCAGATAATAGTTGTCTCCTGATTGACTGTCTGGATCTACTGGATATGTGCCCTTGTAGGCCAGCTCTTTGGGGTTGATTTAAGCAATAAGTCCCGAGAGGGCGTAGGTTCCACTGATCTTAGAACAGGTAAGTGATGTTGTTAGGCACGATGAGCAGCGGATAGCTGGCCTACAAGAACACATATCCAGTAGATCCTGCAGTCAGTGCTGGAGCTTTTCTAAAACGGTTACTACATACAGTATATACATATCAGGCAAGATTTCATAAAATAAAGGCACAGCAATGAGAAATGTAACGATTTATTCATAGATAATCATTCTTCCGCCAGGAAACATATTTCCTCTATCTGAATGGTTGCAAAGCAACGTCAAGACACAGCTACTCTGGTAGCGCAGTACTATTCACCTTATTCAGCCCCGCCCATTTTTTAAAATTCCACGTTGTCTTTAAACTTCCGGTTGGCTAGCTACGTCTAGTTAGCTTCATTGGGATAACACGGCAGAAGAGGACAGAGAGGCTAACTTACAGAACAGCCGCTCCAAAGTCAGTTTTTTCCTAACTTCAGACAGGAAAGCTGTATAACAGAAATGTCTTAAGTCACAAAAATCCTAAATAAACGTTCCTAACTTTAGGATGACCCATAATATATGATGCCAGTCATCTCGATAGAGCTCTGCTATCTCAATGTATCGCAATGGATGTACTGCTCAATCGGAAGTTCGGAGACAATGTGGGCAAAGCTAGCGCCCCCATGTTTGCGCGCGGAATAAGGTGAATAGAACAAACTGCGGTCAAGGTGTATGTTTGTGTTGGATTTTACAACAGCACCGAACGCAATTTAGCCAATCATAATCAAGGACTGGATAGAAAGTTGGTTTTACACTTGAACAGTTATGTTTAAGTATCAACATATAAAAGTAGGACACAATATGGAAGAAGACAATAAAGTGTGACTTGAACTCAACCAGAAGCATATCTGTAATGTCTTACTCTTATCCTCCTGAAATCCACAGGTTTGCGGATGAGTTCGTAGTATTCAGGCACCTCTTTTCTGGAGGGCAGCTGCACAAAACCCTTGCTGATCTGTCTTCCTAACCTGGAAGAAGCCATTTAATAAAAGCTGTTAGGGAATGATGATCCAAGTTAAGTACTTTAAGACAAGTATTCACTCTCGCAATTAAAGAACTCCTAATTGTGATTATACTAGTAATTTAGTTAGTATGCTATACTCATTTTATAAGGTCCCAACAAGGAAACAAATGGTAACAGCCAATAGTCAAATGTTTTCTGATGATTTTCTCACTTATTCAACTGTGGAAGAAAAGTTTATTTGGTCAACAGGTTCTATCTGCATTGCTGGATGGATGTTGGTTAAGAGGAGCCCCACACATTAGTATGTATTTGGAATGCAACCAAATAAATTGAGCAAACAGGCCTTCTAGGTTATGGTTATTGTATTTAGCAGACGCTTTTGTCCAAAGCGACATACACATAACAACTATACGACTAAGTTAAATTTAACAGTAAACAATTTAAAAAGTTGGTAAGACTACATTAAGGAGAACAACAATAATAAACAACAATGTCAATTCAATCAATAGCCTAATGAAAATAAAGAAATACTGTACAAACCATAACACATAAGAAATGCTTAATAAACTAAGTTCATGTTGAACAGATATGCCTTTAGACCCCTCCTGAAAGTCCCAAAACTATCACAGGAACGGAGAGCACTGGGCAACTCATTCCACCAACAAGAAACCACTGAGGAAAAGAGTCTTGAATTTGACCAAGCGTTTATGGCTGGTCGACACAACAGACGCTTATTAGAAGACCGCAGTGGGCGGTTGGGTATATATCTTGATCAGTGAATTAAGATAGCAGGAAGCAGATCCAGTCAGTGTCCAACAGGCCAAAGTGAGAGATTTCAATTTAATTCTGGCCACTATAGGGAGCCAATGGAGAGTAACTAGGAGAGGAGTTGTGTCCTCTTTGGCTGATTGAAGACCAGGCATGCTGCAGCATTCTGAATCAGTTGTAACGGCCAGCTAACAGTGAATTACAATAGTCCAGCTTGTAGATAACCATGGCCTATACAAGAAGTTGTGTGAAATCTTGTGTCAGATGAGGTCTGATCTTCCTAATGTTGTAAAGGATAAACTGACATGATTTTGCAATTGAGGCTACATGCTCAGAAAAGTCGGTCACTACAATTACGTGCCGATCTAGTTAAACCATCTTCTGTCCTACTGGGCCCCTGAGATCCTACATCCTGGGTCTTTTGGCTATTCCAGAGTAAAGAATAACCAATCTTTTCCAGTTAGGGCCCCTAAACTCTTGAACAGCCCTCACAATATTTATTCTGCGCCGTCAGTGTCAGGCTTTATTATCTTTATTATCCCTTAAGACACACTTATAAAATAGAGTAAAACAGGGGAAGAGCTCGACTTGTGGCCTCTGGATGGAAGCCGAGGGGGAAAGAGGGCAAGCTAGCAAGGAGCAAAGTCCAGGAGAAGGTGGACATCACCCTGCAGGCTTTGCAGGACTCTCGGAAACCCCTGAAGGTCCAGCTGAGAGCCCAAAAAGGCCCGCAGCCAGAGATGGCAGAACATGGTCCTGCAAGAAAACACCAGGCCACCAACCACCCAGGACCAAACGTGGACACGTAAGTGAAATAGTGGACTAGAATCAACACATTTGTATTTCAGAATGGTTAGGTTAATGTTTGGGCTGAGACACCTAGGGCTGTATTTTGCACGCTGGCGCATGGCGTAAAACCCGCTTTCCACCCGCGCAAAGTTTAATTCGGTATTTTGCACGTTTATTTTTTAAACAATGCGCCCAGGGGTGTGGCAATTAACAACCTAGGGAGGGGCCTGGCGCATTGTCTAAAAATCGCTATTGTACACCTGGAGAAGTCTATGGCGAGTTGTTTATATGTTATTTTAAGAGCACATTGTCAACAGTCATATTGGCAGGTGCACGCACCATCCTTCTATCATTCATGAATGCACACCAGCGCACGTCCATGCAAAACATTACAAATTGCACGATTACAATGGGAAACATAATTAGAATAAAGATATTACGAAATACGGTACATCTCATGATGAGTAGTTATTCGCCATCATTTGCAAATTGGTAATGACGGTTAAAAGTGATTAGGGGAGAGGCGAGAGACAGGTATGAAGCACAGCTGAAGACGCACTGTCACGAGATTTAAGTCTCCTCTGCAGGATAAATGTTGTTTTATTCAGTCATTTGAGCAATATTAGGGTAAGTGTTGCTTTTTCCAGTCTATGTTTTCGATGGTAACCCATTGTCAGTCAATAGTGAAAGTAACTGCATATAACGGTCTTGTCGTTGACTGACACCTTGGTGAAGTTGGTTTCACTTTGCCAATGAGTTCAAATAATAGACGAGTGCAAATGTGTGAAGGCTATGCTAGGTTTTAGTACAGCATGGTTTAAGAATGACTATTCCATACGGTCTCGCAAGCAGCCTCCTTCAAATGCGCCGTTGAATGCCAAAATACCAATGCATTTATTTGACATATCGCGCTTTGCGCCGTTAAAGGGAATGACAGATGTCATTCTCATTGGCTTAAATGATGTTACGCCCCAAACACACCCATATGACTGATTAAAAAACCTAGGAACACCTTGTTGCGCCATGCACTCCACGTTTGATAACGAAACCCCTCCCAGTGTGAATTGGACATCCTATTAAATTTGAATAAAAATTAGAATGTCATGATAGGGCCCTTATTGTAAATGACTGAGCCTCAATAATGAAGCCTGTTTTGCATATATTAGAGAGTCCTGCCTGTGATGGTGAGGAGGAACCTGTGGAGAGAAAGGAGCAGGAGATGAGCCTGGCTGAGCAAACAGAACTTCCTGTCCCTGTGGAAATGAGTGAGTTGAGAAAACTGAAAAACTGGATCTGAAATAGAATTGGAATCGGAACCCAAGCTGTACCATGTAACTGATATTCATTTGGAATGAATGAATTTTGATAGGCACTGAGTCCAGCACCCCAACTCTGCCTGAACTGGACAATGATGACTTGGAGGACAAAGTGCAAATTGAAAACACAGAGGAAGGAGATGTCCAAGGTATGAAGCTGCTCGAACAAGCAGAAACTCATGGTAAATACTATCTTCCTGTACTGTTCCTAGAGAATCAAAAATAATTATTATAAAAGAACAAAAAGAGGTTTAAAGTTGAATAGTTATTAGGAAATCCCATAACCCAGGTACAGCACTTTGATTCTGATAAATCAATGAATTGATTGAGTTAAATTAATGCATGTCCTCTTTTACATTATGGCACAGGATATTTGGCAGAGGACGAACACCTGTCTGCATTTGTAAGACTGGATGACTGCAATGAGGCGTCAGGAGATTACACCTGTGTCTATTATTATTACTACCATTTGATTAGTTATTTTATTATTTTATTTTGGATTATTATTGTTTTTTATTTCCCTCACTGATAAATTAAATAAAGTATTTTGGCCAATAAATATATTGCTGAATTGCATTGACTGTTTTGTAAGGCCCATGAAACACAACTGAGAAATATTATTTTATACATTAAATATGAATCGGAAATAATGCCCTTCCCTGTGTGTGTGTGTGTGTGTGTGTGTGTGTGTGTGTGTGTGTGTGTGTGTGTGTGTGTGTGTGTGTGTGTGTGTGTGTGTGTGTGTGTGTAAGGATGGTAAAACACCTTTTGATACAAAATACTCTCTACAAATTATAGTTTTGATGAAAAAGTAATTTCATAGATTGTATTTCAAAAATCCAAAAAATCCATTAGCAAGGTGACATGACTTGCAAATGATAAAGAATGTAGATATGTTTGTAATAGAAAACCCAACATGGAAGCCGAAATGGAATGATATATGATGTGCTCGATCAATAAATAAAAAAGCAATCCTTTAGCCTCTTTGTTTAATATATAGTATATATGTCTTAAATTATAGTATTATAATATGTCCGAACGCTGCATGTGGTCTTTCCACAAGACCCACTCACCCATGGCTCACTAACAAGAAAAGTCAATTTAACTGAAGAACCGTGCTCGTATCTCCCCTCTTCCCTTCTTCCCAAAGGGTCTTCGGAAAATGGTGTTCAAGCAAGTTTCTGATTCTTATGTAAGAGCAAACTACTAGACCCTAAGGAGCCAGGTTTCAAAAGTGGATATTATTCTATTGAAGCTACTCTTCTATCTGTGATTGAAGCATTGAAAGCAGCTAAAGCATCAGGTTTTGAGAAAGTGAACCATGGCATTATCCTCTCTACATTATTAGAGCTAGGGATTTCTGGGAAAACGCCAAATTGGCTTGCATCCTACCTCAAAGGACGTTCATTCAGTGTGTCTTGGCAAAGACAGGTATCAGGCTCACAACCTAAACACAGGTATACCTCAGGGATCAGTACTAGGGCCCCTTCTGTTCTCCATTTGCACCACTTCACTGCTCCCATAGATTTGCATATCATTTTTTATGCAGATGATGGTCAACTTTACCTGTCTTTCCCACCTGATGACTATTTCTGCTTGGACTTCTGCATGCCTCAGGGAAATTTCTGTCTGGATGAAAGATTGACACCTTCAGCTCACTCTCTGCCAAGCTGAGCCTCTGGCATTCCCAGCCAATAAAGCTATTCCACAAACAAATTCAGCATCCAACTTGGCTCATCTCCCACTGCTACCCCTGCTAAAATGGCATGGATGTCAAAATTGATGACCGAATGAATTTCTCTTAGCTTGTCTGCCAGTTGATGTCTTAATTCCATGATCCACCTCTACATCCCTTCTCACCCTTTGCCTTCCTCTGATCGATCATCCATCAACATTAAGAGGTCACAGTCAAGACTGTTCTGCGATTCTTATTTTTCATATAGATGAAAATGTTCATGCCCCCAGAGTGTAGCGCTGCCTGGCTGCTTTACTTTTTTTTTTTTTGTAGCCTATTGACAGTACTTGGTACTCGAGAAACAGAGATATATATGAAAAATTGCCACATTTTTCCTTAAAACTTAATTTAAGCTACATTTTGTAAGTAGCTTCCACATCACTGCTGTTTTCTTATTTAATTTAATTAATTCTCCTTACAGAATCACTTTTTTTTTAAAATGTGTTTATTTATTTATTTGGGATATATTAAAGGGTTAATTTTAATGTTTATTGATGTCATTGTCAGCAAATAACTATAAACATAAACATTTAAGATAGTATAATGATTTATTCAAAGATATTATTGGTGGGATATGAAAATATTTTACTCACGTGTCCTTATAGTTGATGACCATGTCCACAATGGTGTTCATTTGTTTGGTAAGATCTGGAGGATTTGGGGGGAGTTTCTCTGCTGGTGGTCGCCCCCGGCGCTTTTTCACTTTCTCGGCCCCTTCCTGTCCGGTCTCAGAGTCTTTGTTGCCTTGGTGATCACCTTTGCGCTTCTTCAGGCTGGTTTCCTCCTCCATGGCCTCAGAAACCCCGTTCTCCACAGCCTGAAATGGAGGCATACAGTACAATGTCCATGTTGTGGAAAAGAAAAGAGGAAAAACTCACACATCTGAACATCTGTTTTCAATTAGATTTGCACACGGATGGAATGTACTGTGTGCCAAATAATTTAGGATTCAGTGATAATTTGGGGTGTGTGATGAATATTAGACACACTGATTTGAATACTGTTTTAAATAGCAGAAAGACATACAGCACTGGAGCTATGTGTAATTCTGTAGGCTTCGAGTTGTCTTGAACGCGTCCTTATTGACTTGCATTGTATTTAGTGTAGTGCTACATGTGGTACAAAGTGGTATTACAAGAGAGCCAGTTGGTTTGCATTCTAACTTCAGTGGATATCTGGACAACACAGGCCATTAAGCATTTTTGACAGTACGTCAAAACATCTTAATTCACATTCTGTTGCTATTTCTAGGTCATTTTTGGATGTTTCAGACTAAAGAAGACTCCACATAGCACCTTTAAAGTTATGAAATCTAAAGTGGACTGATGTTATTCAGTTTACACAGAAGCCATTTCAACATATAGTTTGCAGTCTTTGGCCTCACAGTCTTGAATATGGTATGGTAAAAATGTACTCATAAACTGAGATAGAAATTGTCTTTATCTATTCAAAAAAAGGGTCCAAAGTGTTTGAAAGTGAGAAATATGTGTTGAAGGTGCTCTTTGGTGTAACAAGGAGGACTACACACTGAAGAAGGCTGTTTGTGCGGCGCCACTACACGTGGGTTGTCACTCAGCTCACTTTTACATGTATACTATGTTTTTAAAGATCAAATCATGAAATGGCCACTAAGGCTATTTTATATAGCAAATGAGGAGTGCCTTGGATTCTCTTTTTTTCTCTTGTCCTTATCATTGCATCTATTGGTGATTCACTTTTAATCTGCTTTGTTGAATTCTTTCACAAAATGAACAATAAGAACTATAATCAAACTGTCTTCGGGACTGTGTGACTCTTCATTGGTTGTCATATTCTCTCATACAAATAATCGTTTGCATTCAAAATTTACATTTATTCATCTAGCAGAGGCTTTAACCAAAGTGTCAAGTCATGAGCACTGAAGCTATGCAGTGCAATAACAGACATGAAAGTAAGCAAATAGTGCTACTATCTACAATATTACAGAGATAACCAAAAGATGATAGTAAAGAAGTGCATGGAAGTGCATGTCCAAGTTGGCACGGTAGGGTTGTTAGAGGTGTTAGAGGCTAAATTGATGTGTAAAAGTAGTATGAGCACATTATATCACCAAACTATGTTGTACTTTATACTATACTTATACTTATATGAGCACATTATATCACCAAACTATGTTGTACTTTATACTATACTTATACTTATATGAGCACATTATATCACCAAACTATGTTGTACTTTATACTATACTTATACTTATATGAGCACATTATATCACCAAACTATGTTGTACTTTATACTATACTTATACTTATATGAGCACATTATATCACCAAACTATGTTGTACTTTATACTATACTTATACTTATATGAGCACATTATATCACCAAACTATGTTGTACTTTATGCAGTATGCTTGGATAGCGATACACAGTTTTCATGCCAGTATCTTAGTGTCTCAGTATCTTATGACTTTATGACTTTGAGGTAGGTTATGAGGTTATGAGGTAGGCTATGGTTCATATCAAAATTCAAAATCCTCCTCAACACTGAGTGAAGAAATCATAATGATGAAGTCATTCGCTTTGATTGAAACAATTGACACCACTTCCTCTTGAAAGGGAGAAGATTGTAGCTTGGAGAGATTTGACAGTGATGTCGCTTAAGTCACTAAACCATCTCTCTCTCTTTCTCTCTCTCTCTCTCTCAAACTTAAACTCATCAGCCAGTCAGCCCTCTCACAAGATCACTTGCTTTCAGATAAACACAAGACCATGCCATCCACCCACATATCAGTACAAACACTATCATCTTTCTTTTTTTCACATCCGGCTCGCTGTGTGTGTGAGTGAATAAGTGTGTTTGTGTCTGTGCTGCGGCAGTGGCTACTGTGTCTATCACACAAAGGCAATTAAAGCGAAGTGATGTGCTCTCAGTATAGCTTCGCTTTTGGCAGCTCCCAGACACAGGGAGCAGAACATTATGAATTCACCATAAAGTCACCGCTTGTAGGGGGGATGGGGAGTATCTCTGTCTGAATCAGACGCATATGACTGAGAGACAATGGCATGTGTGTCCTTATTGTGTTTTGCAAGAAAAACCCTTATAAATAGCATTCTGATAAATGCATATTGTCAGAGCCCTGTAAAAGTACAAAGAGCTCCAACATGAACAGACATCAGCACACACACACACACACACACACACAGCCAAATTAAATACCCACGCTCTTGCACACATGTGCAGACACATCCCCAGGGGATCATGAACAAGAAGGCCAAGTAGTCGGAGGGGAAAACATTAATGCCATTTCATTAGTACTGCGAGCTGCACATGCAGAAAACGGGAAAGAGAGGAAGAGAGAAAATAGACCAGTGCAGTGTGATCAGCATTCACTGTAAAGGAAAGCAGCGGATCTTGCATGTTAGCGGTCAGCATAAGAGAAGGCTTTTTTTAAGAATACAGAACTGGCACTCGCCAAGGAAAACAGAGGACACGCCATAATCCTAAAAGACAGGAAAACGACCTGACATGGGTGAGTGGGTGGGAATGTGTGCATGTGGGTGTACATGTCTTCTAGCCTGGCTAAAGCCCTCCACCACAACCGAGTAGTCTGGGAAATGATTCCCCTCGTCTCCTTGAGTTCACACCTACACAGACTCACACTCACGCTCTCACACACGCTCCCACACAGTCATATTGTCTCCCTCTCTCACTCTCTCGCTCTCTCTCTCTCTGACACACTCACACACACACTCGCACACACTCCCTCACTCCCGCTCTCTGTCTCTCGCTGTCTGTGCCTGTGTGATGTAGCCTGACTTAATCGCCTACACCAGAAGAGAAAAGAGGGAAGAGTGTTATTTACCTGACTGTGGTGTGCAGGCTGGATATCAGCTGGAGGGGAAAGAATTAGCAAGCCAGCATAGCAGCGTGCAGCAAGCCTCTTCATCAGCTGATCACTCAAAACGCACCACCGGAGAGGGGGGCGAAAAGCGCCGGCTTTTCATACACAAATCAATTGGCGTTGGGGAAGATGAGAGAGAGAGAGAGAGAGAGAGAGGGAGAGAGAGAGAGAGAGAGAATGGAATGGCGGGCTGCGGTACTGGAGCTTTTTCTCATTCTTACTGCTGGAGAGGGCCTTAAACTTTCGCTTTAATAGCCAATGTCGCAATCACATTTTTTTGAAGCCTGCATTTTTTCCTCCCTGATCCCCTGTTAAAGATACCCGATCATGGTATTGTCTTGGGTGCCTGGAAACTGTTGTGTTCTTCATCCTCCTATGGAAACTGCTCTACTTATTAGACTACATGACAGCATGTGTGTTCATGTTTCGGTGTCCTGTGTTTATGCATGTGAATGTGTATTATAGTTATTAAACCAATCTGTCCTTTGCAGATTTATCATTGATTTTTAACAGCTGACCTCTTTCTTTGACATGTTTTTGCACAGGCTCACATTTTCCAGAGCTCTGACAACCCAAGACACTTCTTGCCAATAAACTGTTTCAGCACCAGTGAAGACTAGTTTTATTTCCCAGAGAATGTTTTTACATTTGTACCACTGTGCTCAGTCTATCTGATGGGAATTAGAAGGGTGACTTGCATGAGTGTTCTGCTTACTCACATTTCTTTTTGAGCTTTATGTGAGTAAACATAAAACTGAAGTATATATTTTACTCAGAAAAAAATCCTATATATTTTTTTTTTCAGAATTCCTTACACATCAAAGATTTACATATTTCCAGCCACAATGTGTGATGCGTCATAAAGCTATGATGGTGCTACATTAATGATGTATTATTATCAATAAGGTTTCAGCAGATGTCAGCTTTACCTCAGTCCTTAACAAATTATAACAATAGCTGTGAAGATATTCAACTGTTCAGATATAACCAGAACAATATCAGTGATACTGTAAAATAATATTTGCCAACTCTGCTGATGGTGGCACAATACAATTTTGTCATGGCAACCATTGTAATATTTCATATCAATTATTCAGGGGAATGGACAATTGATATTTCACTATCTTCTAAAGAACTGACTGCTCTGCAAATGATTATTGATTTTGATGAAGGAGAATGTATGGCTCTATCAAATGTCTGTGCATGTGTGAGTGTGCCTGTGTGCGTTCTTAAATGGACCTCAGATGAAATTACATATCAGATTCAAATCCAAGTCTGTAGCACTCTGCCATTTCTGTAAAACACCACTTACTGCTAAGGCATGTTACCATGGCAACAACACGTTTTGCCCACTGCAGTCCTCACAGAGTGATATTGCTTCAGCATTCCTTCACTACATGCACACACACTGAGACAGACAAAGACCGACACACATAGACCAACACACACACACACACACACAAAATATGCATTATAATCATATACAGAGGCAATGCACTCCTCAGTTTCACAACAATTTCTGTCCCAATAGGGCTATTTTGACTCCAGTAAAATAGGTCTTTTGATTTTTGCATGCATTTTCACACTACTAGGAAATCTCTCCCTATGAGTCATTTTTTATTACGTTGACGTGCAACTTTCTGTCCTCTCTGAAAATTAAGTTGTCGTCGATCCCACTTTAAGTGCTTGTGTGTCATTTGATATCGCGGACAGTAGGATGCCAGAAGTGCTGTGATCCATCGCTGTCATTTTTGACCCACAAACAGGGCGATTTGAGAAGCGCCCACAGGCGTTCGCCTGAGAAACACTCCAGACTGTCAAAGTGAACACAGCCAGAAATGCATCCGTACCACAGATCATAAAGCCCCTGGAAGCCTAACATGGTCATTTGTTCAATGAGCGTTTTAGGAATGTTTATCAGATACATCGGCGTATAAAAGCAAAGCTGTCAATCTGCCAATAGCTCCCCATTTTTGGTCAAGGGCATTCTGTCCATTAGGTAAAAGCAATGCATTTCTCCCTGTTTTTATAATACTTTCTTGCTTCCTACTGTCGGAGACAGGATCACTTAAAGACGCCAGGAACATTCTTTGGCATGCCAATTGTCATTAATGTGGCGGCATATGATTTGGGTTATTCTGTGCCTCTCTACCTCAGTAACTAGCTGGCTCTCATCAGCAATGCTTTGGGCTAATGCTTAGCATGGTTTCCTGTAATTTGCTCATGTCCTGGTCACTCTGTCACTAAGACAATACTGTATTTCTGTTTTCTGTTTCTATGTGGAGATTGCTTAATAACAGAGGATTTGGAGTTGCATTGTGCGAACACAACAAATTGATCCTAATGCCTTGAATTCTGACCACATTTGACCCTGTATTAATGTAAGGGTTAAATATAAAGGACTGCCTCTCCAAGTTCTCTGTTGAGCTGGTGGAGGCCATTTAACATAGTTTCCATGGTGGACTTGTTCATTAAAGGATCATTCCCTCGTCTCAGTAACTCAGAGATGCAGAAGACTTAAGGACTAATGTCAAGTAGAGAATTCAGACAATTGAGCCAAGATGAAGCACGGACCTGAACCGACATGATTGTCAATCTTCCACCCGCAGTCAGAGCTGGTGCAAAAAGCAAAAAGTTCACAGTCCATTTGCTGCCAAAAGAGGAGAAGATGCTTAGAAAGTGAAACTCAACACAGTGAAGAATTAATGCCACAGAACAACATGCCATTAGGAAAGATGTAGCCATTTTCTGAAACTCTTAAGAATGTGGGGTTTAATGGAACACAGAGGGGTGCAGTAGACACCCTAATTCTTATGTTCCAAAATGTTGTCATTTAGGTTGAATATGTCATTAGAGTTTTTAAAGATTTAAAGTACATAATATAGAAGAGAGCACACAAACTGTGATTGTGAGAACACCATGGGGGTTTCAGATGGGATTTTTCTTAAAAGTTAAAAGAAACTATAATGATTTTTCTTCCTACTGAGAGCACCCTCAAAACTACTGCTAAAATATACGTGTTCATTAAATATCTGCAGCATATCTAACTTCTAGTGCATTTGCATGGGGACGTGACATCTCTAAATGTAAATTTGAGTAGTTTTCATGTCGGCGTATTCCAGATAGTTTTAATGCCCGACACTATATACTGCTAAGTTGGCCTAAACAAGTGGCAAGACAAGTTTAAATCTACTTAGTAAGTATCGAATACTATTGAATAATACGTTGCACTGTAGGAATACTTTGAGTAGTTCAACAATGACCACTAGCTGGCTGTGAGTCTGTGCAGTTTCATTATGACCAGAGGGTGGTGCTGTCTCTACACTACACAACACCAGGAGATCAGAGACAAACGTATAGTGAATATCATCTTTATTGTTTAAGAATAAGAAACTTTAGACAAAATAACGCACTAAATATAATCTTAAACTAGTTGGCTGTACTCAAGAGGAAATCCCATTATACAAAGTGCAGGTTAACAAGCAGAATATATGCATATACTTTAATCATTGTTGGAATTTTGTCTGTATCCAACATAATACTGTATCTGCATGTTAATGATATAAAATAGATAGAAAAGGGAAATACATACAGGTACACACACAAAAAACATTAAAACATTACTATTGCTTTTAGTTTGTCTCCACAGGACGTCTGTCATGCCTGACATAACCTGATCCAGGCACAAAAGAGAAACAGATACTGCATAGACACCTCCCTCCGTGGTCTCAGAGATACAAACAGCTGCAGAACAGGCAGTGTGGTGTATTTATCTAGCAACTATGACTTGTACAAAGTGGCTAAAAATGATTAAAGGATATGACTCAGAGCCAAGAAAAATATCCTGCAGTCGTCTAGTGCTAGCAAGAAACTGCACTCAACTGCAGTCTTTTGTCTTTAGGAGTTGGAGGACTGGATATGGCCCATATAAAATTCTCACATGACCGACATGTACTTATGCACTGATAATGACACATTTCCATGTAATTTTAAGCACATTGATGGGATTCTAGCTTCACCAACAGATAATTTCCAATTCCAAAGGCCATGTAGTTCAGCTAAAGTATTCAATTATAGGCCCTAACCAGGGTTAAAAACGTTTGCATTTTGCATGCACTGAGAGTACATATAGCAGCAAATATGTGGAAAAATTACTGGCATCCAGTCGGGCCAAACATCCTCTCCCTACTGAATTTGAGCAAGTCTGTTTCCAAGACGTGGAGTCCCCTGGAAATAGAGGAAAACATTCACAAAGGAACTGCTTTATACTGATGTTCAAATTCACTACACTGCATGCAATTGACATCAACAGTATTCACAGGTGTGCCTGATAATAATGTATGGGTGTAAGACCTTACCGGAGTTTGACCCTTGGAGAAGTTAATATGGGCGTAAAGCAGCATGGCAATGTCTTTATGTCCAGCTTCGAGGGCAATGGATAGGGCAGTGCTTTCATCCTAATCCAATCATTCAAAAACACACACACAGACAAGCATCCATGCAAACACAAACACATTAGTTATTTACAAACACGGAGAAAACTGCAGTACCATTTCCACTCCTCCCTTAAGGATAACTGGGGGATTGGTCACATACATTATCACTCAGAGTGGCATCACACCCAGGCTGAGCTAACAGCAGCTTCACAATGTCAGCATGGCCGTGTTCACTGGCACACATCAGTGCTGTTGACCCCTCGTCATCCTGAATGTTGACCTCTGAACCCGAGATCAGCAGGGCTCTGACCATATCCATGCGGCCATGGCTGACTGCCAGCATCAAAGCTGTCTGACCCGCCTGATGCAGACACAGACAAGTTATTAACAGCATTGCATTAGTCTGCAGCTACATAAACAGTTATTTGTACATATGAGGTAACTGTATAGAAGTGTATTATATAATAGGATTATTCACTCTAGTTTGTATGAGAATGATCAGGTGGTAGTTAAGTGTAAGGGTGGTTAAGTTGAGTCCTGTTCTTCAGGCTCAGTCTGACCTGGCTGGCTTTAGCATTCACGTCTCCCTTACGGAAGAGCTCCTCAACAACCCCCATGTCTGCTTTGGTTTCCACAGCAGCCAGGGCAGCTAGCATGATTGAGGTGTAGCCGGCTTTGTTCTGCTGGTCCACATTGCACACGTCTTACAGAAGAGATGAAAACAAAAGCATAGCCATTGATGCCCAAGGTCTACCTCGACAATTCACAGGCAAGGACAGTTTCAACTTAACTCAAGGAACAAACATTTAAACTACTGATGACACACAGTTTAGAGAAACACTGCGTCCTTTTTACTGAAACGAGGACAGGGATCCAGGCACTCCAGATTAGTGAAGAGGAAAGAAGCATTAAAAAGTCTTTATTACAATAAATCATTAAAACAGCCAACATATTTCGATAACTACTAGTCTTTATCAAGGCTTTAAAAAAATGCATCCTCTTCAGTTTGAATAATTCTCTCCCTCTTCCTAATTCCTCTCCAATTGAAATCCTCCACACACTGCCCATACAACATCATATTAATGGACTGAACTAAATTCAGTTCCCAACATGTGTTTATCCTAGACTGAGATTTTTCTCTCAAATGAAAATGATATCGACATTAAAGATGAAACACACTAGCCACCACGAGATGTAAATGGAAGAGACTGTGTGGCCTGGCCAGGGTTTTATGGCTATGGTTCAGTCCACATCAACGGGACGGACCAACCTAGCCAACCTTGACCATGCCTGGGCTGGTTAAAGAGTATTTTGGGTATTGGATATTTCAATGTGGTAATATGGTGGCAGCATGGAGGGGAGTGTCTCCAGGACGCTGGTTTCACTGTTAAGCCTTCATGAGGTGTTATGGGCCTAACTTAACGAAACATCGGTGAATGAGGGTGCCCACTTGATAACCCCAATGACATGCCGCATGCTATATACTGCTGTTGGATGGGCCATTTGTATTGTGTTTGTGACCATTTGTTGGCAGATTTGTGGGTAGTGTGCTTTTTAAAGTTAAACTTGAGCAGGGGCTTCTGAATGTGTTTTTACCTTGGATTTTGGCACAAGGGATTTTAACATCTAATCCTGTGTATTAATGTAACGAGATGTAAATGGAAGAGCCTGTGTGCATCCAGAGAGGAGCATACCAGCATCCAGCAGCTTCTTGACCACATTAAAGTTGGAGTGAGATACACTGTAATGCAGAGCGGTGTTGCCATTGCCGTCTGCCATATTAGCCACATGATTCTGCACCAGTGGGGAAATGTGGTGCGCGGCACACAGGAAATCCCCCACGGCGCCGGCCTGCGCAGCCTTCTGACTGGAGACGCGGAACCACTCCTGTTGTAGAGTGTTCAAGCAGGAACGCTATAAAAGGAAACACAGACACATACAGTGGGGTTGGCCATTTTAAGTCTTGCAAATAATCACACAGCATGTATAATGCAAGCAGAGGCCACAGACACACCACATAATGTCACACTGGCAGAAAAGGGTTCACATATTCAGGAAAGGGTACATAATAATCTGCATCCTTCAGCGTCACAGACAGTCTGGACAGATTTTCTTATGTGAAAGAAAAAGAAACACAAAGACTGTGTTGATGCTGAGACAAACATTGAACGGTGTAATTTATATGTGAAAAGGTCGTGCAACACTGAGCAATTTCAACTTATAATAGAAGCCATTTCATAATTATAGGATAACACTAAAGACGGGTAAACATAGCACACAATGCACGCTCTTTTTCACTGAGGCCCTTGCAGAAATGCTGGGTTGCCTGGGTGGTTTTTGGGATGTACAAAACCAGTTGCCACAAAACATTTCACTCCCTCACTTTGCCTCTCTCTCCGTCTCCAAAATGGACAAACGGCTTTAACCACTGAGAGCTGTAAACTTAGTATTTCCCATAGCCTGGAAAGGACATCAGTTTTATTTGAGCAAAACACAACCAAATCAGAGAACTGCCAGATTCCTGTAATTTGTTAATCTTAGACATACCAGACATTTGTCAGAATGGAAGAGGATCAGAGGGGGTGCATCTCTCCAACCAGAAATCAGAAATCCTCTGTTCTGGAATGTAAAAGTGCCTAGTACAAAATTACAGGCACATCCACATTCCAAGGATGGAGGGGTATAAAAAGAGTCCCCAAAAAAAATCAGCAATTTCCTCTGAGTCAGACTATAGTCTGGCGCATGGATGTGTGCCAAAACCATAATGGTTTCAGGGATATCAAAATGAATTATAAATAAACAAATATTCAAAGTGTTTTTATGCTTACACATGGCCATAGCAATCTGTTAGCCTGCAGTGATCAATCAAAATGAGTTAGTGGGAAAACAACGGCAGTTGGAGAGCTCTGCCTCTTAAATGGACGCATTAACTCAACACATTTTCTCAAGCACTCACACTTACCATTGCATTTATAGGTTCAGGAGTTTTCTGCTTACACATACATACTAAATGTCTCATATACACATGTAATAACATACATACATACATACACATACACTAACTAATGCATAATTATTAATTAGATAGGGAGATTTTATGGCAGGCTATCCTATGATACATGTAAAGTACGTCCTAAGCACAATCTGAGGTAAAGAGAGAGGAATCCATAGCTGTCGCATGTCAATCAAATACAAAAGTCAGCTTAAAAATATGAGTTAATGTGAACCCACATTCTCCACATAAAGGTTTTCATACACACACAGAGGCGCGCTCACACAGAGAGATCTGCAACACTCACCAGCTCTCTGCTGGATAACGTCTGACCGTCACACAGATGTGTCTTTAGTGTGTGACATGCTGACAAGGTCTTTTCACTCAGCTCATACCTGCATACAAAAAAGACACGGCATATTTAAATCGAGAACGGTTGTGTTTTGTAACAGTTGTAACGAAACATGTTACAGTGCTCCTTAATTCAGTAGTGTCTATTGTGTATTAATCAACACAGATGTGGATAGGCATAATCAAGAGTCTACATGGTTGGAGCAAATATAGAAAGCATGTTGAAATCCGATCCATGCGGACCGTCTTTCAACATCACACTACTGGGCTTAAAGTCAGCAGAGCGGTGACCTGCTTTATTCATGTATTTGGCATTCCTGTCCATCCATGAATAATGAATTAACTTTTAGCTGCAGTGAGGTTCTGTGCGGGGGATTACAGCTGCTGACGCTAGAACTAATCCTCTTCTTTCCCCTGTGGCAACATCCCACAATCAAGTCCAATTGTGAACAGGTCATGTTCAGTAGGGATAGATTGTAACTGCTATCATTTAAGAACTTGGACCTAGTCTCAGGCCCATTGCATTCAATTGTTCATTTATTAATTGTTCATTTATGAAGATACACATAAGTATGTATAATTGTGTCATTTTGTATAACTGGAATGGGATTAAGAGTCACCAAACATCCTGCAATGTTTACAAAAGTTTGAGAGGTTACTGCTGTTTGTCTATGATGGTTGTTCCTACCGGTCCCTCTTGTCCAGTTGCCCTCGGTTCCTCCTCTGCTCAGCAACAGGTCTGCCGCTGCTTTCCCTCCTCTCGGACGTGGCAGTGTCCACTGCTCCATCGGAGTCACTGCCCTCGGAGTTAGAGTCCTCACTCATGACCATGCCCTCCAGCCTACTCCACACAACAAAACACAACACAACACAACACCACATGACAGGATTACACATACGCTCTTTGGAGTATACAACACATATTTAGAGTAGCCAGGGTTTGTGGTAATGGTTGGACTGAGTAGTTAGTGGTGAATTTACTTCATTAGTTTTTCCCAAAGTAAAAATGTATCAAACATTTTGAGACCAAAGGATTCAACTGAAAATGAATAGACTGAATGAGCAGTCAGAGCCTTTAATCTTTAAGCCATCAAAATGTATGCATAATGTATTTGACAAATGTTTTGAAAGAATCCATTTATCTTTCTTTCATGGCATTATGTATGAGCTTGCTGAATGAAACTATGCATATCATTTTCACTATTAAAGAAGCCCTATGGAACAATTTTAGCAAAAATGACCTTAATTATGCAGGTTGAGAGTCATTCTGATGGTTCTACAACACTTTTTGGGTTGTTTGGTGGGTGCTTCGTCTCCCCCTAGTGTTTCTCGTGGAAAAACCGAATATGCAACTTTCTGGTCCCGTCCCGAACAAATCCGGATGTGACTCAGCGGAAGTATCCAATCGTGTCTCGAAAATGTAGTCAGATTGTAGTTTCTAAGAAGACTGCAAAATGGACTCCGACTTGGCTTTGTTGCTGTTGAAATTGTAAGTAGCCTACCCTTGGGTGAACTTTGTTTTTGTAATGTGGTTTGATAGTCTCTTGAACAATGTGTTTGCTCGACCGTTTTATCGTGAGCCCTGTATGTGTTTAGCTTGGTTTCTTGATGGCTAGCTCGCTAGCTAGTGGGGGTTTAGCGTAACAGTCACTTGCTACCAAAGCTGCAGGGGGAGCTGTCGTGAAAAATGCGAGCCCAAATCAGGCGAAAACCCAGAAACAGCGAAGGAATAACCAGACCGGCATAGGGCTTCTTTAATATTCCAATACCATTCATTCAAATTTGTGTGGAGTGTAGGCCTGTTTCTTTGTTAAACAAAATAATGTCAATCTGCACAGTGGTGTTAAAATCTTGATTTTGAATCCCATGAGAAACCCGATAAATTAAGGGGCCTGATGATCAGCAAACTCACCCTACAGGATTCAACTTCAGATACTTCCTGCTGTCTTCACAACATTGGTGGCCATCTTTCCTCTTAATGATAGGCTTGAGTGACAAGGCATCGCTGGGGGGACCTGGAGAAGTACCAGGAGTATCTCATTATTGCAATTCTACTACCAATTACTTATTGCAATTCTACTACCAGTTACCATTACATGATGCAAATGCTCCATAATCACCATTATTGCTGCCTCTTATTTATATTGCAGTAACTTTCATATAAATATAAAGCCATTGTATATCCATGTTTCCACATTATATATATATATATATATATATATATATATATATATATATATATATATATAAAAAACATATAAAACACAACACATTTCTAATTTGGCTCCTTAGCTGTGAAACACAAACCTGTGCTGATCTAGGAGGTCCAGACCTGGCAATATACACCTGTTTGAAAATCTGAACCTACTGAGAAGAGCTCAGTATAGTGTTCTAGTGGCGTTTGCATATTTTCCCTGTTCTGCCGTTGGTTGGATGGCTCAAATTTCAGTTGGTGAGTGTCAGAAACCACAGCACCAGAGGAAAATGAAGCCATCCAAAACCAAACGCCATCCCAAATATTCTAAGTGTAGGTCTCAGACAGCCAGCACTAAAACCAGAAGATGCTATTTCCACCTCTTAGCAGAGAAGTCAGAGGAGGTGCCTGCAAATGCACACTTGCTTAGACTGTTTTTGTTTGTCTTTTCTCTTCTCCCATAGAGGAGAAAACTCAGTCCATTTTCTTCATAATCTCCTTGCTTTTAATAAAGGAACAGATGTGCATAGAAGTCTATCTGTCTACCAATAGAAGGAGTTACATGGACAGTTTTTTTGTCATTCTGATTAAACTAATCCGATTGAAAAATTTGTTTCTGATCGGAATAGCGTTTTTACTTATACTTGAGAAGATACAGCAGGCAATCCAATTGACTTTACACATGGCTGTTCAATTGGAATAAGATCGGAGTACACCAATGATTAAAATTCTGATTCTAATCTGAATGAAGTATCCACCATAAAAATGTCAAACACCAACCAAGAAGGTCAGAGGACTTCTTTTCTCCTTTAGGGCTCTTCTTCCTGCCCGGGGACTTCTCTGCGGTTTCAGACGATGGGCTGGCCCCAGAACCTGAGAAGTAGCAGAAGGAAATACTGAGAAGGACCACAAGCCTCATTTCTACCATAGTTATGTAATCATCAACTAAGAGGAAAACACTAAGAGTAAAAAAGTAAACCACTTTAGACAGAGAGGCAGAGCAAACTACTTTTCTGAAGATAAACCTTACCCATGTGTAGATAATTATGAATTTTTGAGTGTACAGTTTATGCGTAGGTAATGGCATTTTTCTTTCTACCTTTGTGTTGTGGCTGCGGTTCATCGGGGCCTGCGTGTCGCACGACGGAGTCCAGGCAGGAGAGGGTGCTTGCCAGCTGGGTGCTGATGGAGGTGAAGTGGGCCTGGGGCTGGGCCATGACCTCCCCCAGCTCACTGTGGCTCTCCGTCAGCAGGCTCTGCTGCTCCTTCAGCAGCCTCTGCATGCGCTCGATGTAATGATCCAGGCCCGGCTCCAGCGCTGCGGATGGCTGCGGTTGCGCGTGCGTCTGGGTCGTCTGCGTGAGCGTCTGCCAGTGTCCGGATGCGTCCCGGAGCCGGCCGTCGCCCACGCCGATGCCAATGCTCCTGGTTTTGGTGGGGTCCGGGAGGCGAGATGGACCACAGGCAATATTCCTGGTTCTTAAGCCCACTAAAAAGTTCTCGTGGACATTAGCAAGCCCCACCCCGGTGTCTCGAGTTGTTACTTTTGCAACGGGGGACACACAAGGAACATGAACCATGTCTCCCGGTACTGAAGTTCCCACACCAATGGAGCGCATTCTCACTGTTGCCTCTGTGTCTTTAACCTTGCCTTCACCTATGGCAATACTTCTGGTGAGGTTGGACATGGTATTGGTGTGTTTTTCTTTAGTGGTATTCAGGGAGGTGTTGGTGCTAGACTCTGTGACAAAGGCCATTGCAGTGCTAGTGAAACGAGACACGGTGTCGACCGCTGTGTTGGTGCGCTGGGAAGCTGTGCATGGGGTCACCATAATGCCCAAGTCCACTCCTCTGACTGTGTCGGTGACCGTACCCCGAGACACCTGGGCCTTCAAAGGCGTCACAGTCACATCCACCGTGCAGTCCCCACACCCAACTGTCCGCTGGTCCACCTTCCTGGCCCACTGACTGAGAGTTTCCATGGTCTCCTCTGTAAGGACTCCTGCCTCGCAGATACTCGTTTCTGTACACACACCCTGACAGCGCGTGGAAACATGATCCCCAACACACTTCTCACTAGTCTTCACTTTCTCCCGTACGACCCAGTGATTCATAGGTGTGTCGTGACCTGTAGCCACACACCGGGTATCTGGCTTGCATGACACCCCCACAGATATACCCCACCCCTTCTGCTCCGCTTGCTCTCCTGTGGATGCATCCTGCATGTTGGGGTGATTTCCCACACCCAGACTCCGGGTTTGAGCTCTGGTTTGAGATCCAGCACTGAAGGTCAAGGGCTGCGCTGTGGAGCTCTTGTGATTCCTGGCCCCCGCTGCGTTTCGAAGCTCGTTCCTGAGAAGCCCCATCTCCTTCTGCAAAGCCATGTCTTTCAGCTCGGCCTCCAAGCGCCGCACTTGATCCTTCAGCACCTGGATGGTGTGCTGCTGGGATTCCAGTTCCATCTCTGCTGATGATGCTCCTAGCATGGATTCTGATACTCCCACGGCTGCGGATCTGGTGTCAAGTTTCACCTCTGTGGCAACGTCTTTGGTGAGCTTCACAGAGCTCTGATGGAGGATGCCTATTTTGTCTACTGGCAAGTCATCGCCAACAGCCACAGACCTGTTCCCTCTGATGTGGGATGCTTTCACGACCACACCGTGTCGTGTTTCTAGGCGAGCATCTTTGATTTTTTTCTCCAGAGCCTGCATTTCTGCTGTGAGCTGCCTGAACTCCTTCAGACCAGTAGTGGTGATGGTTTTCAGGATGTCTGGGTTGTCCCCAGTGGTCTCTCCCTCGGCTTCTTTCCTGAGTCTGTAACGCTGTAGCTCCAGCTGCTCTGCAGAGCCGGTGCTGTGTGCCCGTTTCCGAAACGACGCGTCCGTCTCGGTGTCCTCCCCCTTCAGATTCTTCACCTGAGAGACCAGTTGTCTCTTCTCCTCCTGGAGGACGGAGATTTTGACCTGCAGCACAGGAATGGCCTTGACCTGCTCCTCCAGATCCTTCAGCCTCTGGAGGGCAACCATCATCTGGTCACGCACCAGTTGCAGATGAAGGGGGCTCACGCCCGTCACTGGGGTGGCCCTGCCAGAGCTCAGTGGACTGTGCCTCAGCGATCCTCCAGTGGTGCCCCCCAGGGAAGACATCCCCTGCCCGGGCTGTTCAGCCACGCTCAGCTTGGCACTGCCAGCTTGCAGGCTCTGGTTCAGAGCTTTCCAGCTTGTGTACGGGGAGAGCGAGCCACTGGAACCAACGCCACCGAAGCTGGCGAGCCTGCGCCTGGGATGAGGCTCTGGAACAGCTGCCGAGAGGGAGGCCTTCTCCTGCTCCAGGCGCTGCCGGGTCTCCAGCAAGGTGCGCTCCACATGGGGGTTAGACCTGGGGAGAGCAGAGGAGAGCGTCGCAGTAGGGGGCTTGCCCTCCAGAGCCCTCTGAGAAGCAACGGGCGGCTGAGAGGCCTCATTGCCTCCAGTGAGGGAAGGGGAAGAGTGGGAAGGAGGGAGTGGGGGCCTTCGATGACTCATGGAAGACGAGGACGAGGATGAGGAGGAGAAAGAACCTCTGTGGACTTCATCGCTGCTCACAGATGACAGAGACTCAGAAGAGGTCCACTGGGTGGGGCCGAGTCTGTCTTGAGGTTCTGAAATAGGATTGGCTGCCCTGAGGCGCCTTTGAAGGCTGAGGCGACGAATAGTGTTGGTCCTTTCAATGTTGTCCACGTACTTAAGAAAGTCCAAGTCAATCTGGTATCCGTATGGAGTCTCCAGACAATACCCAACACTACTGTGCTTAGTGCTACCAGTAGACTCTGTGTTATCTAAGTGGGAATACAAAAAAAAAATATTTCAGTAATATGTTTTTCCATGCATCATAGAACAGATGAACTGTTCATTAAAAACTGTTGATTCTATAATTAACGTGAGATGCAGCAGAATAATTTTCTTGAGCAAAGGACATTGTACATGCAACCTATGAGAATCCCACATGGTAGTCTCAGATCAAAACAAAATTTCAGGGAATGCAATAAAAAAAATGGCATTACAAAAAGGAAATGGAAAGTGGATGAGGAAAAGTAGGAAAGAGGACATTGGGTTTTTTTGTGTGTTTGGATTTAAAAGCATTTGATTTCATAAACACATCCGTGCATTTTAGGAATAGAAAAGAACACATTTTTATCATTTCATTTCATCTAAAATACATATAGGATTCAAAGACATATAATTATTGCCTGACATAATTTAGCTACACTTAGGAAACCATTTAATTACTGTGCCAAATATGCCCTCTGTCCAAACAACCCACACCCATGCCATCCTCTGTTAGTGAGCATTCAAAGCTGAGAACTTTACAAACTTTTTTTTTACCTCAGGAAGTCAGTGTAAATCACCACCTACATTAGCATCCTTAGTTCATCCCAAGCATTCCCAAAACAACTTCTCCACCCTCTTCTGCTCCTCTCTCTCACTTTCCCCCTCTCGTCTGCACACTAACAGTGCCACTTCACCTCTCCCCAAACACGGAGAAAAGTCACCAACACAGTGAATTTAACCCAAAGTGCTCAGTGATTGGCTGACCGTGTCCTCCAATCACAGCACACTTCCCACTCTCTCCTTGTCAGGGAAACCCCTTAAAAGACTCCCCTTAGCCGAGACAGATAGATGATTCTACCAATGATAGCCTTTAAAACAACATTGTGTTGGAGTTCAACATGCAGTGAAGTACAGTGTAGAGGTCAGAAGAGAGCTCGTGTGAAAAGTGAGTGCATCACACCTGGGCCATTGGTATAAAAATATGTGCTGTGAGCCATGTAGAAAAGAGAGACGAATCATCCACAGCTCATCTTATCTTCCCAACAACCTGAGAAATGGACAAAAAGGAGAAGTATTTAAGGGTGAAAATGCAATCAGAGGAGAGGGAACCGTAGATTAGGTTTTACATCACCGACTCGTACACAGAAAACCGGTCTCTTTCATGCTTGGAGCGAACAGACATCTGTAACGCACACATCCTGTGTGCCCTAATGCTTTGCAGCGTCAGTGCAGGTCTTAGGACGGTCTGTCCTCATACCCTGGGGATTCAAGGGAACATTCAAGGGCACATCCTGATGATGAGGCGATATATGAACGATATATGATATATGAGGGATATTTGAACCCCATTCTTTGCAACAGCGAAGCTAAAAATCTTGGCAGCTGAACAAGGCTGGAGAAAGTGGGACAGTGATGTGGAAAACTTACAAGTCAGTATAAATGGTTGAATAACATCACTCCAACTTCCTTTTTTAAAGTAGCCAGTATACACAGACTAAGTAGTAACTGATGAGGAAAAACAAATACATAAACAATAACACATAGCAATAGCTAGTAAATGATAGAGCAATCTAGGTGCCTTTTCTGGGCAGACATAAAAAGGACTTTGGTTTGGTCTCTTCGGCTGGTCAGGAAGTGTCTCTATTCATGGAATTTCATTTAGTCCAGCAGAGTGAACCTTCTGCTCTGCAAAACGCAAAACACAGTGCCCACAAACCAGAGCTATTTCAACCTCCCTCTCTCTTAAGTGGAATGTATGAAGGTATGTCGGAGAACTGTTTGGAACAGTGATGCATAGATTTTACTGCCTTGACTGAGTTACAGAAAGTCTGATTGGACAAGGGAATGCTAACCTGATGGCTAAATTTACATTCACCTTCACATCTGAAGTACAGTATTTCTTTAGTATTTGTAGTATCTCTGTTTTTGTAATAGTTATGAATAGTTTAAAATGCTATTTAATTATTTAAATTAGCATTCAAAAAGAGGACTACAGGACACCAGCTAAACACAATATTCCATCATTAGAGACAGTTATTGAGTATAGCTTTAGACAGCACAATGCACATGAACACACCACACAAAGAGAGCGAATACATATTACATAAAGGACACTCATAAGGCAGTCTGACCATTCCTCACAACAGGGCTGCCTTGAGCTGTGGAACTGCTTAATTTTTTTTTTTTTTTTAAAAACAGCTTTTGCAACCCAAATCATGAAAAAAGCAAATAACGTGTCTCAACCTCTGACAAGAACAAACAATCAATGGGGCTTAAAAGACAGGAAATAGTTTTAATACACCTATTGCAATCCACTTGACAGTTTACAGGTCAACAAGAATAGTTGACCTGTATCGCTCATGTCTGACCTGATGGTCAGATATAGAGACAGTGACAGAACCCTGTTTGTCCATTCTTTTCTTTCGGTCTCTCTTTCTTCCTTTCTTTCACTGGAACACCCTCGGTCACTCCAAGCACATAATTGAAAAGGTCGACACAGAAACTCTGTAACCAAGGTGACCCCTCATCTTCCCCAAAGAGTGACATCAGAAACCTGACGGGACTTTCTGAGAGGGGCTTTGTCCAGGGAGAGGGATTCAATGGAAGTCAACGTGCATGCGCACTTGGACGTGCATGTAGCCTACTGGTTTTACAGACAGAATACAAGAAAGCATCCAAGAAAGTGACAGCAAGCACACTGCTGAATTAAGTGAATTCCTGTCAATCTCAAAATAATTTGAAACTTTATAAACAAGCTAATATCTTACAAACATCCAACTTCAATTCCATTTCCAAGACACTCATTTGTATTAGCATGTGCAGCTATAGGCTAAAGTTATTAGAGGCCATTAGTCTCAAATGGCTCAGTCAAACAAGACAAAACAAAGCTTGTTTTTTTTTTTTGTGTCCATGTTGCTTATTTACTAAGTCCTGGTGAGTACAAAACAAATTCTCAAGGGCAAATATCTTGCTAAAACCCACAAAATCCTGCATTCTGCAGCTGAATAGCCCTGAAATCCCCCATGTGCTTTGATCAATGAGCTAAGCTCCCCTTGGTACCACCAAGTCCACTGTGCAGACTGGATTACAGTTGGGGCCTGCCACCATAAACACTTCTTTACATAGCCTACATGTAAAGTTTTTCGGTCAAATAATAATATGAATGGGGGGGGGGGGGGGGTTACACATCGTAAGGGCCTTTCTAAACTAAAGCTTGTTGCAAATGATGAGCACATGTGCATTTAATGAACAGTAACAAGCTGGTTTGATAGGCTAAGTTTCTTTATGCTGAAAGTTAACGACAAACCAAACGCCTAGTTGTACATTTGGAACAAAGACAAATCAACAACAAAAGTCTACCATCAGTTCACTTAGCAAATCAATGAGTAAAGATAACTAAAAGGAATCAACATAGCCTACTGATTCGTAATGCATTGGAACTTCATATCTGATGATTCTCATGCAGGGGTTAGGTTTGTATAGGCGCATTCATCCATCCGTAGGCTACAATATCCGCAATCATTATTAGGAAAACTCGATTTGAGAAATTCAGTGTACATATTAAAAATGATTACCTTGCAAATAACGTGTTTCCTAGATCCACAAACTTCTCTCTTCACATTTATCTAAGGGTAACTCCGTCAACAACAGCCCCAGACCTCCCAGCTTGCGCGTGTAAGGACGCCCAAAGGTACACCACCAAGGTAGCCTTCTCTGCGTAATGACGCAAGCGTCAGGTAGGCTATGTGCGTAGTCCCTTCAGAGAGCGTTAAAACATTAATGAATGCTGACAGCCTATACAAGTACCGCACTGTACCTGCAGTGCCAAAAAAAACCCTACTTCAGTGAAACAGCAGTTAAAAAATGACTTAATATGGTCTGAAAATAATTTTGTCATGGGCCATAACTGTACCTAACAGCCTACATCACGCAAACATGATGAAGAAAGAACTGAATCTTTTGTTATAGGGCAGCAACTAACGATTATTGTCAGAGCTGATTAATGGATTAGTAGTGTGATCAATAACATTTAAAAAAAAGGTGAAACAATGTCAATGTTTCTCCATGCCCAAGATTGTATTCAAATGTCTTGCATTATCCATACCTCAAATAGTTTACTGTGTAGGTATGATGAAAATATTCAAGTTTAAGGAGCAGTTATCAAAGGATTTTAAGGTATTTTCCTTTAAAAATGATACAAATCAATTCACTGATTACCTAAATAATGTGATTCATTTAGTACTTCAGAAAACTACTAATTTAGACAACTACTCAAACAATTGATTAATTGTTGCAGCCCAAGATATTATATACCCTATAACAAAGGCAAGAAATACTCATCATGGCACTGACTTTGGTCAAACAAGTTTTATTAGGCATATTTACAGCATCAATATTTGTTTAACAAAGTGTGTTCAGTAACGCTTCAAATGCTTTCTACAGCTGCATTCTTCTACAGCTTTAAACATTATGTACATCCTGCTCAGAAACGTCATATCTATACAGTCCAGGGAAAATATATACTCTATTTCAGAGGCAAAATTAGGTTCAACAGTTCAAACAGTTAACACCTGCCTGGCATTCTTAGTAACTGTTGGCACCGTCATTACTGCAGCCATCTTCACAGTAACCTGCTGCTCCAGATCATTACATTCATGGAATGCTACTTACCAATGTGTATGCTGACAAATATTGAATTCACACCGAATTCATATTAGAATGAGTTCAACAATCAAAGTATGCCAGAGAGTTCCAACAAAACAAAACAAAACAAACATTAATCCTGTCACTAAGTCAGTTTTTGGTATACACCTAAATTACACTGTAGTTCAAATGTGTGGCATTGTAATCTTACTCCTTGACAAAAACAAACAAGGAACAAACACGACTGATATGTTTTGTCAGTTTCTGGACTCCTCATATAACTTGCTGTAAATGCTTCAGTTAAGTCTTTAAACTGCACCTTGACTTATTGAATGCTTAAAAGGGAAAATGCTTTAGCTAAGCTTAAGCCGGTATTTCGTCATCATATCGGACTCATACGCACATACTCATACAACTCATTCCCAAGAAACATAGTGTTCTGATCAGAAAAGTGACCAGCACTCCTTGAGGATCACCACAATATAACCAATGCATCTCAACATGCAAATAAGAAATATGAAAGCTGTTAAAGGTTTCTAACACAAACGTAATCAAACAATGGACATGCCACTGTGGCCAATTATTTAAAAAAGTGTTACATTTTGTTGGGAAACACAAAGTATCTTTGTGCAAGGAGAAAAGTATTAGTGTTGTTATAATTGCATAGGAAATATTGATATTTTCTAAATTCATCTTCATCCATCTGCTGTCTGAGTCACTGCATTATTTTGACTGAGCATGCCCCCCCCCAACAGGTAAAATATAGTAAAGATGACTGGAAAGGGCTGGTGGGAATATGGTTATGCTAATCTACCACTAGATGGCAGTAATGTAACAACGCTTTAAAAGCTCTAAGAAAACTGAAGGAGGCGAGGGACAACACCACCACAAACTGCTCAACCAAACTAAACACATTAGCTTGGTATTCTCAAAATACTATGACAGACACTGTCTGTTAAAACTAAGCCTGTGGATAAACAGGTGCCTGTAAAGACCAGTCAACCAAGCTAGCTTGAACCCTTTTACTGTTAATATCATTGACAGGCTTTTCTCTGATGTAGTGTTACTTTTTTTTCCTCCATAGCTAGTATTATTGTAGCAATGGCGTGCGGTTGAGCTTAGATCAAGGCAGGACATCTGTACAAAGCAAAGGAGAACAGAGGGCACAGAGATCAGTTGTGTGATTAGGGGATCACTCGTTTTCATCCCTCTCTCCATCTATCTGTCCTTCGTTGTCAGCTTGTCAATCAACTCCTGTAGAGGGGCTAGTTCCTTTCGGTCAATCAGATTGAATTCCTGAAACGAAACACACACAAACGAATCAGACAACCCCCCCAAAAAGATTGCACCTGAAATCACACTGGGAAATGAATGATTCTTTCAAAGAGATATGACATGTGTTTGAGAAGTGTCCCTGACCTGCACAAAGAAGATGAAGTGCTTGAAGGAGGTGTTGAGATGGGCCTCTTCCTGCAGCTGCATGACAGAGTCAAAGTGCTGGTGGTAGATGTGAGCGTAGACACGGAACAAGCGCTTCAAGATGGTCTTTGCCACAGACATGAAGTTCTTGGGGAATGGCACCCCTGTAGGTTAAAAGGTGTCAAAAGATGAGAAATCACACAAAAGATGTAATCACAAAATAATGACAAACAACTTCAAGTCGCAACAGACTATTAATTCACTTTTCACAATCTGGCATGAAACATGAGAGAAACTTTGTTTCAGAAATGAACTTCATTTAAGTACATTTAATGAGACTTCTGAGAGGACAGGAACAGGGATTCATTGTACACTGCCACTACTTAGTATCCTCCTTTAAATCCCCAAAATAGAAATAGAAATATCACACACAAACAGTAAGCAATGTGAGAACTGAAATTCAATTTGAGAATATTTAGTACCGATTTTAGAAGGGAATAGTGTTTCATCATCAAGTTGATCTTGCACCCAGGTCATCAAGTAGTCAATGTACTTTGGTGCGGAGCATTTAATTGGCTTTTTAATGTTGGTCCCATCAGCCCAGTGGTACTCATACCTATGGAAACAAAATAACAGGAAACAACACCGTCAATTGAGAATGCAGACAGTGAGTCGAAACATGCATGTTTAAGGTACTGTAGGCTATATTCAAAATCTACAGAGATATATAAATTTCTTAATTTGCAAGTCAAGCTCATGCGTCACATTTAGAATGAAATCTTGCAAAGCCATCAGATTTCCTTAGTATATTATTGACAATATCCAACATGACCCAATCATTACAGAACAACACACAATGTTGTTCAAATCGAGGTTTCAGTGTTCCAGAAATGCTTACCAACACAGCACAGTCTTGCTGTATAAACTTACTTTGGCCCTGCAGACATAACAGGGCAGCTCTCCTCAGTGCAGAAGTCTGTTATGGTCCCATACAGCATGTTGATCTGATTGAAAAAGTCCACCGCTGGGAGTGTGTGCAACAGGGTGAACAGGGTGGAGGAGAATGAACACAAATCATTAGATGTAATACGTACTTGTATCATTTAAAGGTCCAGTATGTAGGAAATAATGGAAAATAAACTGTAACCATTCCAAAAATGATCATCATATGTTGTCAGAGAGTAAGGAAACACGTTAAAGCAGCTGCAGGTCAACGTTAGCTAAGTCTTCATTACATCTGGCAACCCAGAAGAGGCTCGCGTCTGGTAGTCTTGAGAACGTTCACCAGTGTTTTGATTTTGGCCTACAGAACGTTCGGTAACAGTCCTACAAATCGCACCTTTAAGAGAAATGGAGGAGCAAAGACATCAGCATCAACTATGTGTAAAACGTAGCGTTGAACTACACAGGAGCAGTGTGTTCAGTTCTCATACCAACCTAACTTCTCAATAGCTTTGCCATTAGAAGAACAACTATAGTCTGTTTAGAACTCAGGGGCTAGGCTACAACATATCAGGTTGGACATCTCCAGTGCTGAGGGCCCTCTTGCTGCTGAGGGCTACACTCGGAGCACAACTCACAAGGTACTCACACCATCTCTTGGGTTATAAAGCCAGGGAGCCCACATTGAGATAAAAATGCATGTCCTCTGTACATAAGCACTTGCTAAACAAATACATGTATATGACTGATGCATATGATTGCATGAGCTGGTCAATCCTATACTTGCTAATCCATTACTGGCCTTTCTTGTTGGTAATTAGATGTGCTGGAATTAGGTTTGTGTAGTGAGTTCTTTCAGGGAGTTGGTTCTCAGTGTAGAGGCCAACAAAGAGATGGAGATGGGACAAAGAAAGTATTTAGAATTCACAGACTACCACGCCACTTGGACATCTATTCCCAATCATAATGCTCCCACCAAGAATCAGAATCAGCTTTATTGGCCAGGTTTGCATAAACAAACATGGAATTTGACCCAGGTTAATCTTTGCTCTCAAAGTACACTCACTTAACATAAAAGAATAAAAAAAAAAACAGAAAGAATAAAAACATAACAGTAAGAATAGAATGATGGGCAGTAGAATATGGCTATGTAAGTATAAATACAGTATGTACATCTGGAAATAAATTGAACACTATGGGTGGGATAAGGTAGTGCAATGGGGGGTGGGGGGGGGGGGCCTTCTTGTTGTCCCCGTCAAGGTTGCCATGGTCGTGGACACCTCAACAGGCACAGGCAAGATACAATATACAATTGAAAAGATTGACTGAGATTTAAGATTAAATATAAATATAGTGCAAGGCAGTTCAGTGCAATGATAATGAATAACAATATTGTAATTGAAGATTGAAGTATACATGAGGTAGATGAACAGTGTTGATTGACTTTGTTCAGTGTAAGGGTGGGGGCTATTTCTGAGCGTACAACAGAGTGATTGCTTGGGAGAAGAAGCAAGACACACACACATTCCTCACATCAATATATTGCTCAATACATTGTATATACTACTGTATGAAATATAATATGTGTTTGAGGTACTGCAGACATTGAAGATTTTGCAATCTAAAAGCAAACGTGTTGAATCAAAACTCTAAAATCACTTACTGTTCACAGCCACCCATTCATTTAGGTCCTCTCCATCTGGTAGCATCACAGCCATTCGCAGGTTGCCGCTGCCAAGGGTGGCTTCTGCATGTTTTAACAGCTCGTATTGATGAGACCCTTCAGGAATATTCTTCTTCGGTTTAAAGGTTTTTGACGAACGGTTTCCGCTGTTAAAATGGCAATGGTGCGATAAGTTACTGTATGAACATAAAACTAATATTGACACTAGCCTCTGACACAAACCGATGTCTACAAGTCTATGTAAATAAGGGGAAAAAACGTCTATTAAAGGTCCTTCTTACAAAATCAGTAACGTTACAAGTGTCGTGCTATTGAAGTTTGCTTACGCAAATCCTAAAGTGTTAACTTACAGTATCTATAGTGGTGCAAAGAGTGATCCTCTCTGTGGTGGTGTAACCTTAACGTTGAAATGAATGGCCCCAACATAGCAATGTCTAGTGCAGTGTGTGCATTTAGTTAACATTAGCAAACGTTATCACTGCTAACAACCGGCTAATGTACGCTTAGCACACCTGCCTCAAGTGTCACTGTTTACCAAGACATTAGTTTTGGTTTATGAGGTAACGTTACGTCAAGTCAATGGATGGATAAGTAGAAAGCCATCTTAATCTGCTATATTAATACGTGACAGCTAGCATTAGTCGGCTGCTGAAAAGTTAGCCAAGACACTTCGCCAGAGATGAATACATGGTATTCTCTTACACCATCAACGCTAAATTATGTGGCCACATGCGTTTATCACCATGATATGAATGCTTATACATAGATACCAACATATGTCACATTTAGAGAGAAAGCATCGCATGGTGGAAACAAGCAAGCTAGCAGCATAGCAAGAATATAACACAGGTTCAATAGCAATGATATGGTACGTTAACGTTAGCAAAATGTTAGCAAAATGTAACTTTAAAGGGTGTCAATGTTAGCTTGCTAGGATACGATGTCAGTTCAGAGTGTTTGACTAACGTTGAGTTATTGCCTCTTCTAAAATACTACTTGACAGCTAACGTTAGTAAGTCGTCATTTGATACAAATAGGCCAACTCGCGATGGAGATAACATTAGCACCTGGATGGGATCATTGATATAACGTTAACATTAGCAAAATCATGTTAGCCAGCTAACATAGCCAAGCTAAGGTTTTCGTTGCATCGAAGGCTGCTGTAACTTACAACAAGAAGCTCATTTTGCCAGTGTGCGATGCCTCCCAGGGTCCTGGCCACTTGTACACGGTAATGTTTTTTTAAAGGCTGTTGACGGGGAGAAGGAGCTCGACCCAGCCTTTGAGGAAACTATCTTTGTGAATCATGCAAGGCACCTGGCAACAAACTTCGGGCTTCGCTGGGGTAGTCGTCCAGAGTGTTACGTCACTCATAGGGTTTGGGTACCGGAAAGAAGGATCATCAGAAAGACTGTTCATCACCATTTTACGGGTCAGTGATGGGAAGACACACGTTTATGAAATGATAAGCACTGGCCTTGCTCATGCTTTCAAATTATATGAAACATACCTACACGAACATGCTTTTACATATCACAAGAAAACTGGAGATAACTCCAAAGATCCCATTTTTACTTGCATTTTATTGCATTGTAGATTGTATCAGAGCCACTATTTTTCTTGCTACTTTGTTACATCATCACTAGGTGGCAGCATTAGATAGCTAGGTAGCCTACTCGAAACTAGGCTACTAAAACTCCTAGGACAAAATAAGGTTTTAACTTTTTTATTATTTGACCTGATTTCCTAGTAGGCTAGGCAACCACAAGTGGGTTCACGAGAATGATTGAATTCATTTTTTTGTAGCCCAATATAAGGTCTAAGTCTAAATGGTGGCTGATGGGCCCCTTCTACAATGGCAAACTCAAATAGCCCACTGAGTTTCCATATAGGCCTACTACTTTAAATGATCAGGCATAGTTGGCCAAATTTAAGATTTGTCTGGCACATCCATGCAGGCTATAATCTGACACAGAAACACTTAACATATGTAAACAGAAGATCTTGCACACACACTGCAGGAAAATGTCAACAACCTGAAAAGGCATGATACTCTTTTATTTACAAATTGCAAATAGTCCAGTAATAACATTTTAAAACATATCAACAATTTCAGGAGATAAATATGTACACTTTAATGTGATTATTTACCACAGAAATTCAAGGTGATTGATATTGAGATTTACAAAGCAAATACTGTTGTCGTATTCTGTCGAGGCAACTTCCAGCATTATTTAGCTTTTAAAAAGAACAAGGATAATTTTGTTCCATATAAAATAGGATTTCATTGCTAACCTCAATGGTCATTCTGTAATGTGTCCATAAAAGCACTGTTTCTTTACCAAAAAAGGTAACATAAAAAATCAATGGTTTATTGTCTTTAAAAGTAGTAGCAGCCAAAAAGAGAACAGAAGCCAAAAATATACATAATCTTCTAGAATATCTGATGTTTCCAGAAGTTAATAATGTTGATAAGATAATCTATGAATTTGTTCTAACATTTTTCAGTCCCTGTGGACAAGGGTTGGTCTCCATCTTTACGTGAAGCTTTAAAATGCTCAAATCATTGTAACAGTCTCATCAAAGGAGCTCAATCTTCTATCCTGAGATAGTCTCCTCTGCTTGAAGACATCTGAGCACATATAAAATCACCTGATAGCAGAAAATGTATTGTTCCTGTTGTGGAAAGACAAACATGGAAAAAATAAATAAAAATTCTACTGACTACAAACTTTACACATTCAATGCACAACAAAAGCTGTTGTCATACAATGTTTGGCCATGAAAACAGATGCAGAATAGTTTTAATCATTTTATAGACAACACACCTCTGTTTGTACCATTCCTTGTCTCTGAAGCCTCATGGTACGAACCACATCTGAAATATCAAACTTCAAAAGAAAAACAGCTTTGAGCAAAACATTTCGTTATGAATTTGACTAATGAGTTTACAAAAATCAAACTCACAAAAAATAACATGCAATATAATCTGTGTCAATCATTACTTACATCGGCATCTTTGCTGATGAGCCCCAGAACCACGTCTATGCAGATCAGAGTCCCCGATCTTCCGATCCCTGCACTGCAGTGAGTGATGATGGGTCCTGATTGGTGGATGTGTCTCATGTAGGAGATGAATGTGAGCAGTTGCTCAGGCTGTGTGGGTGTTCCGTGGTCAGGCCAACCAGTGTAGTTCAAGTGCGTGACCTGCTGCACCTCGTTAGTCTAGGAACAAAAATTCTAATTAGACATTAATATGTCTACATCTACTGAACCTTAACTGTAAAGAAATATTGTGATCATTTCAAGGAAAATAAAGATACCCGCACACTGTTTCTATAAGCTCCCAGAGTGGTTTATTAGTACAATGTTTCGACCAGAGGTCTTCGTCAGGTATCAAATATCTAATAGCCTTATACCCAGCACCTGTTTAAATTTGGAGATGTGCGTGCACTCCACTCTTTGATCATTTCAAGGAAAACCAAGACGAAGTCCAAGAAATTACCTGAGTATCTTTAACCTCAATCAATCGAATAACAAAGTTGTCCAGGTGTTGATCCTTCACTAGTGTGATCTGGAGTCTGTCATCTACCATTTCGGCAGTTCTGGGTGTATCAGGCCAGTATCTCTGGCATTTGACCTTTCCTCCTTCCACTTCCTGGGTCATCATTGCAATGACGTTTGATTTCTGTTCCCACACCATTTGCCAAAAGTCCCCAAGAGTGGTGGGTAATGGTCCTTGGCAGGCAATATACAGAAAACATTCGTCCTTCACCGGCATCTTTATGAAGTTGGCATTGATGTATCCACCTTCTTTGCCAAGAAGCACTCTAGTGGTGTCGACTACAGACAAAAAGGCAAGGTATTTAATGAAAATAATTAGAGCAAATTGTTGCTTCATGCTAAGACAAAATTATTGTGTGTGCACCAACATTGTATGAGAACACTCACAAGGTACAATATTTTTGTAACGGTTCTTCTTTTTGTTTTCTTGTGTTTGTCCAATCAGACAGTCATCAAGAGGCTGCAAATTCTGTAAATTCTAGATACAAAAAGTATGAGAAAGTCAATGTACTATCTGTAAGATTTCGCACACACTCACAAATTTAGTACATTTGTACATTGAAGTCAATGTACAATGTAATACATTTGTGAAACCTACAATGTGTTGAATAAAGTTTATGAGTTGGATGAGATCACTTTATGAGTTGGATTTCATCACTGGATCACTTACTCACCTCAAACTCCTGCAGGGGCACCTTCTGTTCCAGCAGACCGCGCATCATGCGCACCACTGTGTTCAGTTTGGGTCCAGTATACTGACCATCAGGGATGACCTTTACCAGAGGCAGAGATGTCAGCTCCTCTTCAGTAACAATAGGCCCATCTAATGGAGAGAGAAAGAGAGAAAATGATAAATAATCATGACGAAATCCCTCTACAATCAATCTGAAATCAACAGTGGCTCCAGTATCCATCCATAAATGTCCTTTGCTGAGTCATGTCAGATTAATGGATGATTATCTGCAGTTGATGGAGTATGTGAGGAACCTGACTTACCCTCTGTGAACCTGGAGTTTATATTCTCAATAGGAAGCTCATCGCTGTCCCACGTAATCTCGTCCTCCTCCTCCAGTTGTCCTTCACTGGTCTGCAGATAGCTGAGAATGGCAGATCTGAGGGGTTACAACATCATTTCAGGATTCTCAAGTCATGTCATAAGAAACAATGCAAGCTTGCACTTTGACATGAAGGTCCTGGAGACACTTGGACAAACTCATTTTGATACGCTTTCATTTAAATTTTGGGTTCTCAGTCGTGACTGATGCTTGTTTTAGGTCAGGCAAAACAGATGTTAAGCTATGCCAGCACAAAGCCTATCCTCTTAATAAAGATCCATAGTATGTTCTCCTTATTTGTAAGTAAATTATATTAAACCATTCATGTAATTATAGCCCTTACTGAAACAGTACACCTCTACCTATACAAGTAAACTCATTCAAAACTATGCTTATAGACTTCATAAGGAGCACCTTTTCCCCCATGATATTTACCGGTCATTGGCAGGGCTATCTACACTCTCTTCTTTCCAGTCTGTTCTCCTTGAGGTCTGAAAACACAAAGAAGCAACACTTGACCACTGGACTGGATTATCAATGGAGCATTAAGCCTCATGTAGACCAGATGGTGGTGGTAGACATAGCACAGCACTTCAAAACTAAAACGTGTTACGACAGAGAGAGAGAGAGAGAGGAAGCTAGAGAGAAGGAGAGAAAGAAGAGGGGCAGAATGGAGAACCTTTACTCAAAGTACTTTTATGAATGCAAACTTAAGTTGTATTTTACAGCACCAAATGTTTCCATATTCATCAAATAATCCTAGTTAAGTTTGTAATTAAGTGCATATTTCTACCTCAGGGGAGTCTTCAGGCAGGGAGGAACCGTCACAGTCTGTGTCCTCTGATAGATCCGTATTACCCTCGGTCCTGTTTTCCTTTGAACCTACATCATAGTCTGTGCAAACACACACACACACACGCACACACACACGCACACACACACGCACACACACGCACACACGCACATCAACAACAACAATTACCTCTGAAACAGTTGTGGGTTTCCCTGAAAGCACACTAGCACAGATAAAACATAAAACAGTGAGTAATGTACCTATGGGTGGGATGACAGGTGGATCTTTTTCACTGCTGGACTTCTGACCATCTTCTGGGCTGTGCACTTTAGTTCGCACCCCACTGTCCTCACTTACATCTGTAACAGGTTAAATCACCACATTCTGAGCAGGTGTTGTGAGGTTTTATTCATCTTTTATTTAAACAGAAAGAGGTACTGAAGTACCTGTGTTTCCATTGCACTTGTCTGAGCTGAGAGGCAGGAAGCCCAGGTAAGTGCTAGGGGTTTGGTCAGGAGGTCTGGACACAATCATACGGACTACACCTTTGGCTTTCCTGATGGTGGTGACTGCTTTGGAGTGAGACACTCCTGTCATCAGATCATCATTCACCTGCAGGCAAACACACAGACACACACATATTTACATTATTTGATTTATATGGATCAACAGGCAAAAGGCAACAAAGTAAGACTTAAGAGGTATGCCTGGTCCACATGATTGTATCAACACAGACAAGATTTGGTAATCTACTATACACAGAAACACACACACACACACACACACACACAATCAAAAAACACCTAATCTGACAGACATGAATACCAAGAAATCTGGATTACTTCCCAAAGTTAGAAGGAAAGGGCCTGCTCTATCCATTTGTGACAACATTTTAACTGTAATAGAGTATAATAAAAATTGCAACTCACCTTCAACAGCCGGTCTCCGACCTGCAGCTCACCTGAGCTGTGAGCCACTCCTCCAGGTGTGATGGACTTGACAAAAATGCCCCTCTCTCCACCAATGACTGAGAAGCCAAGGCCACCAGAGGGGGGCTTTTCCAGCTGCATCTGAATGAGCTGTTCCTGGAACACACACACACACACACACACACACACACACACACACACATACACACAGTGCAATATAAAAAGGTCACAAATTATACAGTTCACCCAGAAAAAGCTTTGTGCAATATCAACCACAGAAACCAGAGCTGGACAACAAAAATAGCCGTAAGTCCTAATTTGGCTTGTGATGAGGGGGATAGAGTTCTCCAAAAGAGTAGGCTACACAGTGTCTGGTCAAACACGTCAAGATCAAATGTGATATCCTACATTCACTCAACTACTAAAAGAGGATTTTCAGTCTGGGACAAAGAAAAAAACACCGAGCAAGAACAAGTAATTGGATTAGGTACCTCAGATGGACAGATACTGGAAAGGACTTCCAACTCGTTGCGCTCACCATGGAGATAACCTTCAAAGACAAAACCTGCTGTGAGACACTGTGCTGTGCATGTGTTACGGACACAGCTTTGCATTGCTCTCAAAGAATACTGTACTGGCCCTGAAATCCTGACTTACCATTCATGCTATGTGGTGTGTTTGCTTTAGAGCTTAGGTTATTGTTAAGATACGAGACACTCTTTCGCCGTGGAGTCACTGGTTTCCCATCTCTGCAAAATAAAAAAGGAATGTAAAATGAAAGCAGTCCTAAATGGATCCAAGCAGTCTAATAATTACTTATATATGCTCATATATGTGTCTCATCTTATATATGCTCATATGGGTGATTCTCGAGAAACCCCAACATCTTACGGTACTAAGGATTTGATGGTCAAATATGCGATAAATCCCACTGATTACACTATTTAACAATATAGGTACATGTGCTTAATCTTGCACAGAAGGTAATTTCTCCATATTTTATTGTTATTTTGTATTTTTTATGCATTTTATGAGTAAATTATTATTACCGCAATGTGACCTGGCTCAAATCCCAAGTGTTTGATCATTAAGAAAATCTTTATCTTTTACTTTAAAATAAAATAAAGTTCTACATATTGTTTTAAGTCCAATGCTTCATCAAAATGTGTGTTTTAATAATATTAACATTATAATGCAATATTAACATTATAATGCAATACTTTTGAGCACTGCAATAAAAACCTATAGGAATGTCAACATGAAATGAAATTTCCCATCATGCATCAGTAATAACAGAAGATCAAAGATGGCGTCAAGGTGAGCATGTCTCCTTTTGTCTTTGTGTTGAAATTCCATGATTTGTCTCAAAACTGTCTAAACACAACACTAATTATTCTCATTACCGAAATTAGTAACAGTTTTGTGATAAAAAATATTTTCTTAATTCAAATTTGTTAAGTAATAAGGTAATAAAACACACAATGTCATGGAGGTAATTTTTTTTGCTAGGTCATGCTAGCTAAATCTTAAATTGGCATTTTTGTGTTAGGTCGTCTCATTACCGCAATAGTTAAAGCCAATTTCGGTGATGATAATTTCAATTTCGGTAATGAAAATATTAAAGGAATTTGCATTTTTCAACGTCGTTCATGACATTAATTGCTTTTTTATAAGAGACAACCTCAATGTTTTGGAGGGATATTAATGAGATCAATATCATAAAAGTTTTTTAGGTTGTTACACTGTACTTAATGAAGTAGATACATTGTATCAGAGACCCTGTTACCCTTTTTTCCCCCTTTGAATCTCATGAAAGTTGCTATGGTCATATAGTAATGAGTGGCCTACATCACGTGTAGATTACTGCCATAGACTTAAAATGTCACATTATTGGAGTCATGGAGAGTGCATGTTCACAATTTAAAGATTGATTACTATGATGTTTCTTATCTGTGTTTTTCTTTCCATGATTGCATTCACATTGACCAGGGGGGTATTCAAAGTACGTGGTTTAGTGTCAAACCTGGGTGAGTAAGTGGTAAACCTCCTAATAGAAGAGCTGTATGGCTTCATTCTCCTAACAAAGCAATGCCATAGGGCTCTTGTTGTAGGAGGTTTACCACTTACTCTGAGTTAACTTACCCAGGTTTGTCTCTAAACCACGTACTTGGAATACCCCCCTGGTTGGCAAAAAGTGCACAAAAGAAAGCTGCAGCAGAGAAAAGATATACACCAACCCAGAACTTTTAGAGGAATACAGAAGGAAGGAAAGAGAGAGGTGATGGATAAGGGTTAATATGTGTGTCTCTGTGTGTGTGTGTGTATGTGTGTGTGTGTGTGTGTCTGACTGTCTGTGCTTGACATATTGGATTTCTGCTGAAATGCTTACCTGGTGGCCTTCAGTGTGAGGTTCCTGAGTGACAGCTCCAGCAACCTGCGATTTTCGCTGAGGGTGAGGTCATGGGTTGGGGCGCCGTTGATGAAGTGGATCAAGTCCAGGGGTTTCAGGCTGCCCTCGCCTGCTGCCACCGATCCAGGCACCACCTCCTTGACATAGAGCAATCCCAGCAGGCTATCACTACCCCCCTCCAACACCACACCTGAGGAACACACAGCCCCACGGGTGAGATAGACCTCTGGGCATATTCACAATACTTCACAATAACCAAGCAACCTACCACCCACAGTTAGACAGCAGCTCAGTGACACAACACCCACACCTACGTCTGTTATGAGGGGAAGGCTCGCATGGCTCTGCCTCTACTGAAAGCATCTTATTGTGTGCTGGTTCTGATAAGGTTCAGCTGTGCGTGCCTAAACACAATGCGCAGTAGTAGGTGTTTGGTTTACACTGCTAGTGGCTGATAATGAAGGGCTGGAACACCCAGAGAGGAACATTTCAAAAGTGAAACACAGGAGTCGAGGATTAAGCCTCAGACACCCAACACAAACACACTGCGTGTGACCTATAAAGCCTGTTGACAGCTAAACTCACAGAAAGCTATGGCAACAATATAACTCTATTAAACTAAATGGAAAATGTTATATTTACATCCATTTGGCATTAGCTTCCATTAAAAGAAAACAGCGTATTGACTAATGCTAAATGAGTTACATAAGCCATATGATCCCATAACCAGATGTGACTTCCTGATTGTAATAAATGCATGGGACAATGCATAGCGATACAATTATAGCAAACCACACAGCAATACATGCAATACAATTAATAGACCAAAGTACCATTTATTATTGTCTATTGTTTTTGAATTAATGGTGCTAAGAAAAGGGTTGATTTGGATTTCATATTCCATGAATATGTCATTAACATCAACAATTAAACCCAAAAGGACGCACCATGATTTCTTGAACCAGACGTAATACAGGCTTAACACGCATAAAACAGAATAACACTGTTTTACCTAGAGAATCTTCCTGGCACTGGTAGGTGATGTCGGGTAGTAGGTGAGCTTCAAAAGGGGGTTTAGGAGCTTCCAGAACTCTCCCAACCACCAAGTCCACTACTCGCGGTGCAGCTCGGACCAGATTCACCACTTCGGTATGGCCCATGCTGGACACGTCTGTGTTATTGACCTGAGGAGTGAGGAGGACCGAAATAGAATGAGGTGGGAACAGGACATCATTCTGAGCCATTATGCAGTCAACAAACTACTTCCTCATACATTATAAGAGATAATAGCACAAATGACCGGGATGTGGTTGTCGGTGAATTAGTTCTCATAAACCACATGCCCAAGTAGTGTGTTTATTTGCCTTGTTTCCTTATCTGTGAGTGTACATGGTACACAGACCATGTGTGTGTATAGTACCATTATCATGCGATCTCCGGGGCGCAGTCGTCCGTCGCCTTTGGCTGGGTCCTGAATGATGTCGTGGATGTAACAGCTAAGGTCATTTCCTTTGGTTAGGGTAAATCCCAAACTTCCTTTGTCTGACTTGACAAGAGAGACCTTCAGCTCAACTTCCTATAGACAGAAAAAAAATACTTATTATATTTCTTGTCAACTTTTTAAGAAGAAGCCCAAGAGCACGTATCAAATGTGTCACTACAAATAACACATTCATTTTTTTGTTTCATGAAAGAATGTGCCTTGAGCAAATATTCAGTCAAGTGAAAAGGAGGAAAAAGGACAGATGTAATCAGACACTGAGGAGAACAGCTCCCCTCCAGGTCTCTTACCGGCACAAACTCCTCCATGTCCTGGCTGTTGGGGAGGCTGAGGGTGGTGGGCACGGGGAGTGGGGGCGGCAGGGGGTCTGGGCTGGGGCTCTGGCCCGCCCTGTCGGGGCTGACCGATGACGACAGCATGGGCTGCAGAGTGGAGTCCAGCTCCACCATCATGGGGGACGAGGAAGGACACCTGGAACACAGAACCAAAAGACGTGATCCAAAGGAGCCAGATGTGTGTGTAAGACAGTACAGATACGTGTGGAAGCTCTCCGATTGTCACATGACTAAATTACTCTTAACTAGAAGAGTATGGATATAGAAAACATTCAAAATACTTCCTACGCTCTTCTATGGAGTTTGCTGAACAGTGAGTCTGGCTGACCACACAAAAAAGCCAATTTCTAAATATCAATAAATAGTCTCTGGTCTCTAAACTGTATCTGAGACTTCAAATGTCTAGGTTATGGGTCAAGGGTGGATCAGCCCAGTACCTTCTGTCCAGATCTGTCCTGCAGATGGACGGGTTGGGAGAGTAGTAGGTGGATCGCACTGTGTCATCCAGCTCACATGGCGTCTCATACTGGCTGAGTCTCCCTAGTTGGGGGTTGTTGCCAGGGGTCTGGTAAACACTTCTGTCCCACGACTGGCTGCTGTGCTCCAGGGAGGGGCTGAAGGCCTCCTCCACCTCTTCGTCATCATCCGTGCTGTCACTGTAGCTGTCCCGCCGGCTGGGGGATTTCATCAGCAGCCTCTCCAGGGCCTCCTCCACCGCGCCCAGGCTCTGGTGGCCGCCCCCCTCAGCGGGAGAGACCGTCTTGGGCTCGCTGGGCTCAGGATGAGCGTGGAGCTCCTTACGAGGGGAAGCCTTGGGGGTCTGTGGAGAAACACAGGAAACAAATTGAAGCTTATGAAATAAGCATATGATGCAAATGTTTTTCTAGCTGGACCAGGTGGCATTTGGGAAAGCATGAGAAGTTTTTTTTTTTTCTTCTCACCACTAGAGAGGGGTCCATTTCTGGAAGGAGTCCTTTGTCTGGTCTACAAAGCAACAGAGTGACTTCCTGCCCTGCTCCTCTGAGAGCTGATATCACTTCCTGTAACAAGCCAAACCACAACATCAAGACAATCACTGAATACAGCTGCTGAAATACTCTATATCCTTCCTCCTAAAGTTGATGACTGTAGTTATGGCACATATAGGTGAAATTCCTGTATAAAACTGAGAAACATACATGTTGTGACAAGCCCTTGAGGGAAGTCTGATTGACACGCAAGATGACGTCGCCCACTTCAATTTGGCCACTCTCGGCAGCTGGTTGTCCAGGGAACAGCTTCTTTACTCGGACCATGCTCGTCGCGGCCGCCTCCCCTGGAACGTTCTCCTCTCGACTGAAGCTGAAGCCCAGGCCTGAGGAGTTCTTCACGAGGCCCACCTCAAACATGTTATCTACAGGAGATAATAGAATATAGAATAGATTGTTATTGTCATTGTACATGTTCAACAAAATGTAAAGTGCATACCTCTAAAGTAGGATGCGTGGAGCGGGATGCTTTCAGGTTCCGTACTGGTTGCTAAGCCCACAACAAGCTGGATACGGAAAGCAGGGAGTATGGCAGGAGGGGCTGTATGCCGTCTTACACCCACACTCACCATCTGTCACAAAGTGGTAGTCAGCGGGAGGTTTAGGGGCTGCTCGGGGCTTCTCTGGGGGTTGCTCTGCAGTGCTCTGTGGGGTGAGTGGGGCGTGGATGCTATCAGCTGGGGGGTGACCTTTCTCTAGTAGCAGGTGGACAACCTGGGTGACAAATGGGGTCAGAGGTCAGGACACCTTTCATTCGTTTCTGTGACTCAGAAATGACACTACATGGACAACAAGTCTCAGCTGAGGAGTCAACAGAAAAACAACAGAACAGGGCATCGTGTATTTGTTGCCTTGGACGTCCCGAGCCCGAGACTGTCTTACTTGTCCAGTGTCTCGGAGAGCTTCCACAGCCTGCTGGTGAGTAGCTCCTTCCAGGCTCTTCCCATTCACAGCCATTACTCGATCACCTGGTGAAGACAAACGCAGTTGTCATGTAACATCATGACACACAGTACAGTTACACCTGTGGCAATTACTTTCATCACCGTCAAAAATGGCGAAATGATCTGGCAAAGGTCAGAGTCACGTCTAATTACCCCCAAAATGTCTCACCTTTTTTAATTCTCCCGTCCACCTCAGCGGCTCCTTTAGGGATGATGGCCTTCACATAGATTCCCCCATGCTTCACTGTTGTGTTTGACCCACCCTGAGACAGACATAAATATATTAATACCCATCCAGATCATCCATATATAGCATCACTACGCTCTAGTCTACATTACTGCTGTCCTGCCTCTCTCTGACCTCTAGTGGCTCTGTGAAGATGTGTAAATCCATTCCAACCGTGTTGTGCCCAGTAAGGGGTGATCTCACAGGTGATGTTAATGTAACTATTGGTATTTAAACATTGTCATACGATTTGTAAATGAGTCAGAAAGGGATTAGATGTGAAAATGAGTTTTGATTAAAACAATAGTGTGCCGTAATTAAAGAGCTTCAGTTGATTTAAATTTGATTTGAATTGTCGACAGTGATTTTATTGTTGCAGAGGTCAAGGATCATTTCAGTCGTGCAACAGGAAGTAATTTCACAAGACAAGATTACAGCACAGCACAGCACACGTCAGACTGATGAGACTGAAAGGATGCACACAGTAGGTGAAAAATCAAATTGGTCACAACGCAATCAATTAAAAGATGATCAGCAATGCAAATCTATGCAGGCATTATTAGTGGGGTGATGGATGTTGGTGTCAAACGCTGTGCGTTTTCTGTCCTCTGCAGGCTAAAGGCTGAACTGCACCTACTGTGTTTGGTATTACCGATTCGCCGATTTCAAAATGCCTGAAAAAATCTGCATGCAATGAGAGCCAATCTACTTTCCCCAAAATGAAGCCAAGCGGCGGACTTCAAAAGCAGGCACAAGCTACTGGCAAAATGGGGAAAAAAACACACACACACACAGTCATGAGTTAAGAGGGAGAAGGGAGAAAATAAAGAGGAGAGAGTGAAAACCTTTCCAAACAGTACCGTCACACTAATGCCCAGGCTGCTGTCTATTTTGGACAGCTCAACGTCAAATAGATCTCCTGGTTGGAGACTATTGACCCCTGGAGCATTACCACTTAAATTTCCCATGTTGCAGCTGGGAGATAGCTCCTGCAAACAGAGAAAAGGCGTGTGTGAGTAGACCGCACGTCACACACACGGACACATGCAAGAGGGGGGCTGAGGGGGAGAGAGAGGACATTTGGAGGTCGAGTTAAGAGAGTGGCCAAGCACATATCAAAGATAAGGTCTCATGCAGCAGTGTCATGCACTTCCTCATTCCAAATGCAGTCATGCATTGCGTTGCCAATTTGGCAACAAGCAGTTAGTTTGGGACTAACAGAGCGCTAGTGTGACCGTACGCTGTGGAGCAAGTGTATGTGTGATTGACAGGCGGTGGAGACCTGGTAACTGTGGAGTGATCTCAGCTGCAGGAAACTGCTTGATGAATGAAACAGTGACTAGATGAAACCCAGAGGTTCTGTGCACTCAAGCTTGCAACGTCTGTTTGATTGAATCATGCACATGACTGCCATACGTGATTTGAGGACAAATCAAATTCAGCTTGTCTTTATTTAGCCACACTGGCAGAGCCTGACACCAGTGATGCCAAAGTGAACGGAACACTACACAATGTTGTAAATCAGATGCTTATATAAACCTATTTGTTTACTGCAAGTAACTGTATCAATTTATATCAAGTCTTATATCTTAAAAAAAAAATGTATGCAATGCAATTTTATTCTACCTCTGTTCAGTTACTAAAACAATAAGCTATATACCGTACATACAGAGATCTGAAATGAACTGCAACCAATAATACCCGTGCCCAGCCGCCTTAAAGACAGTCACCTTTCTAAAAACTCCACTTTATGGACACACTTCTTTTCTCAAGCTTCCAACATTGTTGCGGCTACCTTTCTACTGACTCTACCTTTTTAAGTTTAAGTTTCTCTGGGCTACCAGGGTATGTCTCCTCATCCATATCCGAGTCTCCTCTGTCTGAATATTCGGGTTCTTTGGGCGTCTCTAGCACCTTCTGGGCTTTCCTGGTCTTGGGTGGCAGGGCGGGCGGCGTGCTGTCCAGGGCGGGCTGTGCTGCCGGAGGGCCTTCTGGAGGGGGGCTGCGGTGGAAGCCGTTCAGCTGGGCCTGGGGGAGATTGGGGCTGTCTGTGCGGGAGTTCTGAGAGCTGTTCAGGCTCCCGTGACGTCGGACCAGCGGGGATACGGACACGCTGGCAGTGGACATCGGAGGAGGACTGGGGGACCCTGCAATCTCTTCAGACGACGACTCCAAGTCCGCCTGTGCAGACGAGGCCACCGGGGACTTGCTGCTGTAGTGAGGGAAGCTTGAAGGGGAGCCTAGGATGGAGGAAGCCAACACAATTACACTGAAGTCCCACTGTGCAAACTAACACTAGCATCATCCATTAAAAACCACTAAATAGAACACAAACCTTAATATCACACATGGAAATTAGAGATACACATGTATTACTGGTATAACTATATTACAAAACCATATGACAACTGGGCCTCCCCAGTCAACACACAGTTTTACACAAATGTCCTTAAAACCACCTGAACTACCTAAAGATGATGCAATACAGTTTATTTAGGTCATTTGCTGCTGACATTTTAAATACAAATGTTAAAAGTGAAATGCCATTTTAATGCAAGTGTGCAACACATAATTGCAATACAAAATACATTATTACTCTCATTTTAGGACTGATTTTTGGTAAAGAGCAGCTCTATGCAATAATAATTAGGATATCTCACTAATTCACTAGTTTGTTATTTCACCCAAAGAGCAAACATATATATTTACCAGCACAAGGTCAAACAGCATATCAGGCCATTCAAACAGCAGTGAAGTGAAATGGCAACAGTGTTATGCCACCAGTGTTGTAGCATGGTCATGGTCACTAAGCAACACATTGACGGGCATCTATGCACCTCTAGTGCTGAACCCTAACAATATCTAGATATCAGTCAGCTGTGCTCACCTTCAAACAGTCTCTCTTTGGGCTGTGACACGATGAGAGTGACATCATCGGGGGCGTTCTGAAGGATGTCCACTGCAGCTTCATGAGGAAGTCCCTCCAGATTGACGTCATTCACTGAGATCAGACGATCTCCTGATACATCCATCGGGGGGTGGGGGGTATAGAGATACACCAATCAGGACAAGAAGACTTCACAACTCCTTTACATGACTTAAGATGATGTAGTGCATAATATATATAGCCTAGAAAACTAGACACACCCTAGTGGCAGCAAATGTAATTTGCAGCCAGGGTAGTTTAGCAACTCTCCGTTGGTTTGCGAGCTGGAAAAATTACTTCGATCAGGCCAATCACATCGTGTAGAGTCCGTGGGCGGGCTTAAAATAATGATGGCAGAATTGCGACGGTTCCGTGTGAATTCCCTGCTACTTCAAAACCAAAGATGATGGATGCTACTGCTGGCGAACAGTGCGACTCGAGTCAAGCTTTTTTTTAACTTGGCAAAAGTCTGACCAACTAGCCAACTAGTGGGAAAACGCATGGGACTCATGAGTTGTAGCACTGTCCTATTGCGTGCAGAGGGAATTTGAAAGACAAACGTTTATCCTGCCCCTCGGATTGAGCACTGCGAATGGTGAGTTCCCAGACCCTACATTTTGCTTGATGGTCTGGCTCATCAGGCTATAATATATAGTGCTTCAATCTTTTTTTGTTAATTTTCCATTTTGGTGAATGGTGAATCATACCAATTCCACCATTATTTCTCCATGATGATTTTGACTCTTATCATTGACAGTGCTAAGACAGATGTGGAAATCTGATCTGTAAAAGGGCATAGCTAAGAAGATACAGACCAGGCTTCAGGTAGCCGTTAATGTCAGCTGGACCTCCAGGAGTTATGGAGCTGATCAGAGTCCCAAGATCCATCCTTCCTGAACTCTCTCCTCCTACAATCTGGAACCCTGGAGATGGAAAAAAAAGGAATTCTTACGGAAAAAGAACAAAATGAAAAAAATATAGTCAAATGATCAAAAAATCATTGCGAAGCCAGTTAATATAAACCAAATGACTTGTCTTTCAAGCTAGAAACTTCTTCAAAAGGAAAATATGAAAGAGGAACATGAAAAGCCTCTCAGTCCTCCCTCTTCCATGATTCATTAATCACTGGTACAAATGGGACTGAAAGCAAAGCCCCTCCACAGTTTATCAGGCCTCTCTCTTTCTTAGCAGAGAATGCTTCCGTACAAGAGGCATCTGGTTTGGCCCAGATAACCCCATTCTGTCCTCCTGACATTCATCAGAGAGTCTGTGTCAGCCGCGGAGGCAATAACATGATATATGGCTTCCCCACCCATATATGGCACAGGCAACTTCCAGCACAAGGAGAGAGAGAGGGAGAGAGAGTAAGAGAAGGATAAAAAAAAGCTTACCCAGACCATACTTTGCATCCTTCTTTAGATTTACGGTCATAATCTCCCTCTCAGGAGAAGGCAAGGCATTCAGCTTCTTCTTCAGAGAGTCTGTTTGAAAAGGCCAGCAAGGAAAACAAGCAGTGTTTATAAAGTTGACTTCCCTAACAGAGCACTCTGGGCTGCAGTAGCCTTTCTACAGCTACTGATGACCACCAAGGGGATGGTAAGAGTGGCTATTGTGAGGTGATAAAATGTACAGAGCAGCTAGGTACTTTTACTGTTTATATCGAATTGCACTAATGTAAGAATGAGTAAGACAAAACATTTGTGAAAAAAAAACCCAACATGTGAAGTATCTGACATCAATTAGACAAGCAGCCAGTAGCAGCGAGAGAGAAACTGCAGTGCATCCAGCCATCATTCTGTGCACATTAACCCTGGGCTCTGTGAGCCTAATTTGCAAGAGTCCCTTCTGAGTGTTTATAGACAGCATTAACCCTCTCTGGCGCGAAAGGCATGTCTGTCTGCGCCGCAGCAACTGCCACAGCACAGAGACGACTGTGAGGCACAAGTGGGCTTGGCGAATCGGTTACATGCTGGGATCAGACAGATTAAGCTGGAGCTGAGCTATACATCACGGCTATAGGCCCCAAAGGGGGCTACAGTTAATGCACGGCCATCAGACATGGAGGCTTAATAGGCTCTAACAATGTGTCTCTTTATGTGTCTGCGTGCTTCAATGGAGCGAGTGCGATGACAACTGTCTGCATGTTGGAGAGGAGATGCAGAGATGCAGCCTCGAATTGTTTATAGAAGGGAAAGTATTCAACCGTAGCAACCGTATTCCGTCACATACCATTGACTGTGAGAGAGGCAGGGGTGGAGGGTACTCCTGAGCTGTGCATGCTCACACCTACACAACACAACACAGAGACACAGACAGATAAGCAAGCAGACAGACAGGCAGAGAGAGAGAGAGAGAGAGACAGACAGACAAGATCTGTTGTATTGCATAGCTTAATCAAATCAAATAAAGAATTACATATTACTATTTCTATGATCTATAAATATTGCACATCTTCATCCATAACAGCTGTGACCCGATGTGTATTAACCCCTTCGCTATGCACTAGCATGTGTCACTATAAGTGAATTAAATAATCATTCTAGCCTTGAGGTTTTTTTTCTCTTTTATCAAAGTTAAAAGATGCAGCGCAAATGAAGTGCACTTCATCTCGTTGACAGTGCAGGGAAAAGCAGATCAAAGGTAAGGCTCTCTCATGAGGCAAGAGTCACTGCTCAGAGAATAAGACGTTTTTACAGACACCGAGTCTGACAGCTCCCCCCACACTACCCACCTTAACGCACAGATCACTAGACGAAGGGCTTGAAAGCCTGCCAAAGGACAGGGAGGCACGTAAACAGACCGATAAACAAAAATGCAAACAGAGCCATTCAAACAGTCAGCAGTAGACCCTGGCCAGCATGCACTGGGAGTCAGAGATGGAGACAATCACAGAGGCAGGCAGACAGACAGAGATGCCAGCAGAGAGACAGACAGAAAGCATGCAAGCAGGCAGACAGACAGGCTGTTGTAGTAGGTTCTGAATAAAGTCACAAGGAGGTGTACTAACCTACAACATAGGCGTTGGCTGTCTCCTCACACGAGGAGGAGTCCGACTCTTTCTTAAACTTCTCGGGGCTCCAGTGAGGATTGCTGTGGACCAGAGAGCTGAAACTGCTGCTGTGGAGACAACAGAGGGAGAACGAGAGGGACAATTACCAGCTCTGCCAGTAAACACACTGAGCCAGCTCTTGATTTAATAATTCTGTCTGTTCTAGAGTCTGGAGGGGTGGGGGTGGGGGTGGGGTGGGGCAGAGGGCAGTAATGAGGACTAGACGAGAGAGGCTTGTTTTGTCTGTTCACAACTGTATCCAAGAGAAGTAGAGGAAAGGGCTACAGGGCAAGCTGAGTAAATTGCCCCAGTATATCACAGAACTCCTCCTTTGAAGATCTCAAACAGGCAACTTGAAAACAGACACACTTTTTCCACTAGGTGGCTGAAAGACTTTTGGTACTTGCATCACATGGCTAATACAGATCTGCAAATAGCCGTTTTGTAATCTGTTCTGGCCACTCTGTTCTTGGCATGTACTTTTCTAGGACTGTATGAAATGTCCATGATGGCCTCACAAGGCGTTGGTGACTCACCCGTCCTGCTGTCGGCTGACGGTGATGGAGTCTGTGTCGGAGCAGGCACGGTGGTGCGAGGGAAGCTGGGTGCTCAGCCGCACTGCGCCGCTTTGGGACTGGCTGCCGTAGGAGAGCGCCGCCCGGTGCTCGGGCGACTCGGGCAGCTGGCCCAGGTTGTGGTGCGAGCGGCTCAGGAGCCGGGGGTTGGGGTTGGGCACGTAGCCCGGGTACGAGACGTCGCCGGAGGCAGGGAGCCGGACCATGTGGTGCTTGTTCAGGGCGGCCTCCGAGCAAGACATCCTCTTGAGGTGCTCGCTCTCCGAGCGAGCACTGGGGGCCAGGCTGAGCGTGCTCACTGCCCTGCCCATGCCCTCAGGACCCGAGGGGAACTGCAGGCTACTCAAGCTCTCTGTCACAGATACGAAAGACATTTCAGTATCACACAAGAGGCAGCATCAGTATCAGACCTCAGAGCACCTCCAGTAAGGGACATAGTTTTACCCAAGTCTTTGGTCTCCTGGTTGCTCTGTCTGGCTTTCGTGTGCAGGTGGAATTTGTGCTGGGCTGAACACAGGTTCAGCAGATACTGGCAGGTCTTCTGACTGTCCGTCTGGAACTGGTGCTTGATCCCATCTGAGGTGTTCTGGAGAGAGATTTTCTTTTTCTGCAGGAGATACAAGCCCAGCCACATGCAGATGGTGAAAGCAAGTCCTAGCACCCAACAAATATACTGTAGGCTTTACTCAAACAAAAACAGTTCAGCCTAAACTACTGCAATTACTGGCAAACTTACAATGAAAGAGATTTTCTTTGTTTCTCTCCAGGGGAACCTCAGGACAGGGGTTCGGTTTCCATTCAGGACCTCAAAGATGAGCACCCCTTTGGAGAAGACCCCGAGCATGATGCCCGTCTGAGACCTCTTCTCTGGCAGCACACGGTGGAAGTGAACACCGTACTCAGTCAGTCGTTGGCACACCTTCATGTCAAACAGCAGAGGAGAAATCAGCCAGACAAAATACACAGTTGCAGCATTATGTGTATGTTACACATAATGTCTTTGCTTTTAAGTATCAACTCCAAAAAAATATTTTTGCCCTTGATTATATCACTGTATAAAGCTATTTAATACACTTGGGCTTTTATTTTGTGTCTTGCTTGTAAAAAGTCTAGAAAATTGAGAACTGCCTTTGTGACACCTCAGATCCAAAGAGACAGAACATTACACAAGCAGTCAAACATTACCCAATTCTTAAAAAAAACCCCACTATAATCACAGGCAGTGGGACTTGATAGGAGGCCTGCTCCCAAGTCTTTGGCAGGCTCTTACAACTGTACCTTCAGGAACTCAAATTCAGCCTCATCCTCACAGACTCCATAGTAGGAGCTGTGTAGCTTGGACAAGTCCTCTTTGATGGATGTCTGGTCAATCTTGTCCATAGCAGAGGCGGGCAGGTAGTGCTCCATCCTGAAATATGTCTTCCCATGAAGCTGTGAGGAGAAGATGGATCGGACAGTTATCTGAGGTGCACAACACATGCTCCCAAGCTGAGCCAGTTACCAAAAAAGGAGAATTAGAAGATAAAAATAAAAGTAGAGAGCAGTGGCCAACACAGAACTAGGCAACAAAACTGTTGAAATGGTAATAAGAGAAACAGATGGACTGATGTGAATGTTCGATTTGACACTTGAATGGAAAAGCTGTCAATCTTACAAGCTGGCTTAAACAAGTTCTGAGGAAAATAACTCTGGCAGTTGTTACCTCTGGCTGGTAATCACCAAACTCTGCCTGCAGAGCGAGAGACGCCAGAAGCATGGCACTCTCCAGGTCACAGCGCATTCTTTCCTCCAAGATGTCTTTCCGCAACTGCAAGTAGTACTGGCGTTTGGTCATCATGTGTCTGGGTTCAAGCAAATGAACAAGGATGGTAATTACTATTACAGGCAGCGCCGAGGCCCTGGTCTCAGGTTTCTACGTGTAGGAGTGTGAGCTGAGAGTGGCGTAGGAGGAGAGGAAGGCTGGGCCTCTCTCTCGGGGTCTTACTGAATGAGGTTCACATCATCTAAGAAGAACTTGATGCGTAGGAACAGGTTGAAATTGACATCGGTTTTCTTCTTCTTGGGATCGTCCTTCCAGCCATCTGGGGCCACTTTGGTCAGTTTGGCATCAGGCTCAATAAAGAAGAACTCGTCGTCTGCAATACATAAACAAGACACACTGTAAAACCACAGAAAACACTGGCAATAAACACTATCAAACCGGATGCAAAGATCACTGCTAAGTCACATCTGAACTCTGCACAATGCAGGATTTCTTAGCAAATCTTTCCACACTGAACAAAAGACTTAATCCATTAGTGATCAACAGCAGCGAGCAAGTGAGTGACCGATCGATGTCATGCACAGCGGCCTCCCCCTCACCTCTCAGGCTGGCCAGGCCAAAGAGGTGGTGCTCCACCAGGCCCACGTGAGCCACCACCATGTCCAGCACGTCCTTGCACACCGCCTTCACGTCGCTGCTGAGCTCCAGGCGCTGGCCGTTCAGCAGCACCACCCCCACCTTCCGCTGGCTCTCCTCCACCTTCCCACGCTTATTCTGTTGGAGGAGAGACAAAAGCAAGGGGATGCAGCGGGTCGGAAATGCCACAGTGGAACTGAATAAAGGTTTAAGGCCTAGCTATGCTGTAAAAGTCTCTTTGAGCTGTATTACACCTTAGGAGAAACATGGCTCACCATTATGGAGGAGGGGACGCTCAATACAACACAAGGCTCACTGGCCATCTTCACAAATTCAGGCCCAAAGAAAGTCTATAAAACAAAAGATAAGAAAATAGTTATAAAATAGTCTTTACTGACATAACAAAGAGCAGAGCATTGACAAGTTCCTGACTTGTTCTCAACTGTTCTCATGTTACCCCAGTTATGCTATAGTATAATAGCATAATAAAGTATAATTTGCATTACATAATAATGTAATGTAATGTAATAATTTCAAGTCTATTTAAATTCTTATTATCAATATTAGTGATGTTTTGAGCTACTTTCTATGTTCCTGTAGCTGTACCTCATGCTGTAGAAATGGAACTGGTCTGGAACTGACAGTACTGGTACCTTAGGCTTGCGCGGAGCTACTGTCCCCTCCAGAGGACTGCTTCTGCGAGGCTCCCGCAGGTCCAGCATTGAGGTGCGGAGGTCGTCGGATGGGTAGAAGCTGGTGCGGACGCGTGTGTCGTCGGCTGGGTGGATGCTGGCGTGGGAGAGGCGCGCCTGCAGCCGCTGGATCTGCTCCTCCTGCCGCTGGATGAGCAGCTCAGTGCCCAGAGCGTCATCTTGACCTGCGTCCAGCAGCCTGGCAGAGCACAGCACAGGACGTGGAGTCAGAATCGCTCATAAGTGCCAATCACAGCTCAACACCATACGGGACATGTAAGACCAGGTAGGTATAGACCCTTTCAACAATAAAAACAAAAACAATGCTTGAACGTTCTATTTGGTTCCCAATCTACTTCCTCTGCATTAAGGTAACATATGGAATTTTAAAACGGAAGCCTTGTGGGGCCAACTATGATGCTGATAATGGAACTCTCTTGAAAGGGTCTAAACATAATACAAACATAACACAAAGATAACAAATGTATCCTTTTCTGGTTTAATATCAGCTGCAAACTTTTATACATTTAACTGACATATTTTTGACCAAGCATTTATTCTTTGGGAAACTAGTTTGGTTTAATGACAAATAACATTAAGCTCCCAGTCACTTGTCCTCATGAGAGACCTGATTATGTGAGATATGTGTTATCAAAAATGAGAAGCTTTTGAACCTAAATATAGTTTACATTTTTTAAACTCTGCGTAATCCACATTAAAGCATGTGTCATGCCAGAGAGAAAAAAGATAAAAGAGAGAAAAGCACCTTTAGAGGCAGATTAATGTTCTTATCAGCACAGCCTTGGAAAATACTCGTTTTAGCAACACCTAATCTCCATGACACAGAGGGATCCGGTCTAAAAAAGCTGGAGGGTGAGGTTTGGAACTCTCATCCTTTTTTAGCATTTGATTCTGATCATCAGTGAGTCAGTCTAGTGGCGCTGAACCTGAGGCCAGGTGTCCCAGCACCTCTGCCAACGCTCTGGCCCAGCCTCTTGTTGCCAAGACGGCAGATTATCCCCCGAGTGCAGCACTGCATTTTCCCATGCCACTGACCTCAGCGCACAGGCATGCCAGCCTGGCCCAGGCTGGGGCGAGCAGGGCAGGGCACTGCCAGCTGGAAGCAGTAGCCCGAGCACTTTGCGCCGTGGCGCTGTGCCCCGGTGCAATCACCTCAAATCGGTTATGAAAATCATAACCCCCGAAAAACTGATTAACTCGCACAGGCCAGTGCTAGGCAACTGTTGCCATGACAGCCCAGGGGTGGGAGGTGGCTGCTGCCGAAGTAGTTTCAGGAGGGAGCAGCAGAGGGAGCTGGAGAGCCACACTTACCTGAGCAGGAGAGTGAGTGTATGACAGTGTGTGAGCGCGTGTGTGTGTGTGTGTGTGTTTGTGTGTGTGTGTGTGTGTGTGTGCGCGTGTGTGTGTGTGTGTGTGTGTGAGCGTGTGTGTGTGTGTGTGTGTGAGCGTGTGTGTGTGTGTGTGTGTGTGCGTGTTTGTGTGTGTATTTGTGTGTGTGTGTGCGTGTTTGTGTGTGTATTTGTGTGTGTGTGAGCGTGTGTGTGTGTGTGTGTGTGTGTGTGTGTTTGTGTGTGTGTGTTTTTGTTTGTGTGTGTATGTGTGTGTTTGTGTGTGTGGGGGGGTGGGGGGGTTGGTGGGATATGATGACAAAACCACTTGACTGAGTGAGCTGTTGATTAAGTAATGGTAAACAATTAACAGGCACACACTCAGGGGGAACACAGGAAGGAAGAGCTCAATTTTGGATGACCTGGAGCGTGAAATGGTCCACTTTGCTCTTTTCCAAAGAACGACAGCCCTACACTACTTCCAGTGTTCAAGTTAGGTAACACTTTCCACATCTTTAGTCCTACATACTCAAACATGCACATACACAGGGAGATAGGGGAGGGGGGGGGGGGCACACTTTGTTATTTTGGCGAGTATCATTGAACACTGTGAGAAAAGGTTAACCCCAATGAAACCTTTGGGTTGAATATTAACAGGTGCTGGAGATGAGGCACAGTGGGCTGGGGCTCTCAGGCATACCTGAGGGTCCTCTCTGGAAGATCCGCATGACTAGCCAGGTATGTGCAAGTAATGTTTCAGTCATTTTCCCTCCATCCAACACAAACACACACACACACACACACACAGACACACACAGGGTGGGGAAACTACCTCTGTCTGCTGAGAGACATGCCGTCATGCTCCGACAGAGCCACCTGTGAGTTGCTTCTTCTCCCATCTTCTGGTTTCTTGGCTAACAGGAGAGGGACAGGGAGGAGCAAGAGTAAGACCAAATAAACACAAAGGAATAAGACCATAAGATCAGATGACCGCCTGCTGCGGTCATTAAAAAGGGGGAGATGCGGAGAGTGAGCTGCTGAGATCATAGAGTAACCTCCAACTCTAATGAGTTTCCAAATCAGGGGTGGGAGTCATGCCACTCCGAGCCACTTTGAAGATGACTCACCAGAGTGTTACAAGCACTTATCTCTTTGACTGAAACACAATGTTCCAGAGGATGTGCTTAAGAAATAATTCAAGCATTATGGGCCCATATTTGCCACATCTACTTTCTCTAGAGAGCAATTGGTCTCCAGTGGATGATTAGATGTCTATATTTAACAACATGATGGGAAAGCTTGAGTTGGATGGGTGTACCTTGTCTGTAGTCTGGATCTGAGGACGTCACTGAGGGGCTTTCGCTGGATGAGCTGTAGTCACTGTGGTATCTTCTGTGGGTGTGGAGGGGATCTGAAACAACAACATGGGATTGAACATAACATGACTTTGATGGTGCACGCTAAACAACCAGGAAGTGAACTAATGAACTCAATTCCAACTGGCTCCCCACAATTCAGTTCTGATACGTGCTTTTCTAAACTAGTCATAAAATGACTCATATTAAGCTCCAGAGGTAGTGCTACTTTCATTTTTATTTCCAACACCTTAATAAAGACATCTGGTGAGGTGTACTGAGGTGTACATTTCCTTCAACACACATTTGTCCACCAAGGTTTAATAGCGGGTCTTACATACTGTAAGTTCTTTTCTCCACACAACACTTCAAAAACACTTTCCAAAGAATAGGGGGAGCAATCCGTTCTAAGAGGATTAGGTGAGTTGACAATTCTTCCTTGGAAGTTATACATTTAAGAGGTGTATAGCTGAAGGTTTAAAGAGGTCTAAAACAAACTCCCCTTTCATAGACATATAGATTTGTGGCTACATAAACGAATAGCATCAGCAGGAAGTGCCTGGACTTGTCTTTCTACTAAAGTAAGGACTTTGCTCTCAAGTGAGACACCTGGCAACATTCTTGGTGACTACTGTTTTCTTTTCATGCCCACTGAATTCAAATTCACCTCCAGCTTCACAAACTCATGACAGGGGCTAAAAGTAAATGCACTATGAAAGCATTCTCTAGCCAGATTAATTCCCGGTGTGGACTCCAACCCTTGCTGTTTCAGTCATTAGAGAAAATTACTGCATGCACAATACTTCTTAAATACGTTTTAGACTCATTGAGTAAACCCAGTCGGTGTTGCTTAAAGTTTGCAGCATTTGACTGTAAATTACTTTTGTGTGGCATGTAGTCGGCAGCTCCTAAGTGATACTGTTACCATTTTGGCACACAATAAAACGTACAATACGTACAATGATACAATAGCAAGCTTAATGAGCAAATCTATCATATCACATTCTCAGAGGAAACGATGAGGCCATGCTTGGAAAATCATGATTGTCACATCTAATCCCCACTCTGTGTTAACGCTATCCTTAACAAAACCGTGTAGTTGGACACACTTCAAGAATGTGATATGTGATCTTTTTAATCCCACGCCTGGGACATGTGGGAGCTTATTAGACATTGCACACAGTCAGCATTCCTATTTGTCAAAGCTCAAGGGCCTTGTTGCTAGACCTGACACAAGGCCGGCCTCGGACACCACATCCCAGCATGCATTGTCCCTGCGTCTCCCGCCTCAATCAATTTTCGCGGGTGATATAAGTTGGGTAATTGTAAAGTTCCTCACAAGACACATTCTTCTCTAACAGACACGGGCTTGGGAGGCAATGGAAAAATCAGACACCTGCTCGGTCTTCTCTACAAGAAAGGTTTAAGCAGAACCAGTACATCCAGTCTGAGTGCAAATCTTTAACCCAGAGTCGACATAGTGACATTCTTAGGCTCTGGGTCAGGAGTTTCGAAATGCCACCTGAAATAGAAACAGCGGAAGGATTACACCTGGAACACAATATGACCGTATTCAGCCAGTCTGACACTGTTCCATGATGCATGAAAAACGGATGCAGTCACAAAAATATCAGTCATGGACTACATGGCGTTGTTGTTTGTGAGCACTGGTTTTGGACGGCCTTGACACACTTAATCTCTCCACACAGAGGAAATGACAGCAAACCAAAGGAACCGGTCTTCTCACTTCACCGAAACTGAGTCAGAGACTTTTGCAACACCTCTCCAGTGTTGAGCCAAGGATACCAAGGGTTTGTTTTACACTTCAAAGAAATCTATTCAACTTCTGCGATATTTGACTGAGTTCAAATTAAAGAGTTACATTACATCTACCACTTCAATGTGCAGCAGTGAAGTGAACTCTGTTTTCAACAGTTTGCATGCACCCTTTGAACAGAGCATCATTCCCATGATCAGTGAATGAGAACAAAGACGTGACTGAGAGATGGTAGGCGGGGGAAGGATACATCCGTCAGGAGGGAGAGTTATGGCACATGTCCTCACTCTCTCTCTCTCCAGCTTTCATTATGAAAGGATCTGCCACCCACACGCTCACTTCTCAAGCACAACTCATTGTTAGTGATGCAGCAGAAACCCTGTGACTCACAGCTTAAGGCCAAGCGAGAGCAGAGAGCAGAAAGAGGCAAAGAAAGGGGGAACGAGGTGAAGGAGAGAGCAAAAAAAATGGGCAGAGGGAGAAAAAGACAGAGAGAGATGACATGCTCTAGAGATTTTTTGAAGAAGGGTTATGTCATCACAGCATCCTGTAATAACCTTCTTAGTATAAAAGTCTGTAGGTGTTGGCAGAAGCCTGCAAGAGCTTTCAGAGGCATGATGGGAACTGTCCCTCCCCTCAACGATACCCCACTTCCTCTGGAAGCTTTGATTGAATCCACAGGAAAAGACTCTTTATGGATTGTAAATCTACGCGACATCATAAAATGGATGAAGGACACATTTAAAAGACTGACGAGGTCAAAGCACCACCAATTTGTTAGGAGGGAAGAGAGCTGTTGTGCTCACATTGAATTGTCATCGGCCACCGGAGAAGCCTCACTGCCAACACACGGAAAAGACATAACCCGAGAGAACATGGAGTTCGCTTGCTCGCTGGGAAACATCATTGTGTTCACGCATTGTCTAACGAAAACCCAGACGATACTTTTGCATGTCAGAATGATTACATCAACCTCTCGCCCCATTTGAAACGCTACAGAAAAGAAAATGACCGAAAAGACATCGCACCGGCTGAGGAGGCCGACAGATGTGTGGACGGCCCACAGAGCAGGAGGCTCAGGGGTGGGGGGTGGAGGAGGCCGACAGATGTGTGGACGGCCCACAGAGCAGGAGGCTCAGGGGTGGGGGGGTGGAGGTGGGAGGGGGGGGGGTGGAGGCTACGGGACCAGGTGTTTCCATTCGGCTGCCCCTACTCGAGTCCAGCCATCTCAAACGTCTCCCAAACATTAATTCGTGCGCACACAGCAGAGTGTGGGCTGTGTGTTTGTGTGTCTTGTGCTCCATGTCAGTGTGATGGACAGTCATAGTTCTAGGCCAACAAGCACTCTGTGCTGAGCAATTACGGAGATGAGAGCCAGCCACCACCATTCTCTCAATCTCTCTCTCTCTCTCTCTCTCTCTCTCTCTCTCTCTCTCTCTCTCATTATGTGCCATCCTTCTTGCTCACCCTCCCTCTTTTGCTCTGTTGCACTCAATTCTCCACAATACTCCATTAATAGCCTCTTTTCTGCTCTCTCTCTTCTCCTCCTGCTTCTGTGTGTGTGTGTCTCTCGGTGTTGTTGACCTTCTCCCTGTGCATGCCTGGCTGGCTGGCTGTCTCTGTGTCTGTTGTTCTCATGCTGTCCCTGTTTCATCACTGTATTCATCTTCTGTCCTCTCTGGGTCACTCACATTCTCACCACAGCCCCCTAGTCGGACTCTGGTACACACATTTTCCCTTTCACTGGTCCTCTGCTGGCCTGGTTCTGGCCCCAGTGGAGCACAATGGCCACCCCGCCTCACCCCACGCCCCTCCCCTCCATACATGCAGAGATTAATGAACCAATTAGCAGTTGATTCACAAGACAGAGGTGGCGCAATGGGCCTGTCTGTGAAAGCTATTCATGTCAGGGAGTGCCCTCCCCAAGGACACAGACACACACATCACCACAGACAAACTACACACGGGCGTGTGGGTGGTGGGGTGGGGTAGGGCATGGTGGAGTTGGGGCAGGCATTTCTTTTTAAATGGTGTGGTGTGGTTCAAATGTGCAGAGGCATCCTTTTCATATCGAAGTGAAACTGGCGGTGTTAACTGCTCTATGCAAATATTTTGGTTTAAATCTCACAACTGAGCGCTGGCTGGCTGGCCGCTTGCTAAGGCGTGTTGGGACACGCCGCTGCTCCGGTGTGTGTGTGTGTGCAGACCACACTCATGTGATGCAGAGTCTCTGCTCTGCGGCCTCCAAGGAGGAGCCTACCGAGCTAGCGCAGGAGAGTGGCGCACAGATTATTTACAGTCGGCTCGCGCACACACACACACACACACACACACACACAGGCACAGGCACACACACACACACACAGAGACACGCACACACACACAGACACAAACACACAGACACAGACACAGACACAGACACAGACACAGACACACACACAGGTACCATTCCAGGAACCTGAGAAGGTTGAGCAGCCTCTTCCTCCATATTGAACTCTAAACCTGTGAGAAAGCTCCAAGCTATTTCCTGCTCCACGCATCCATTCGCCAGAAGCCCTGCGACTTTCCTCGAATCCAGACCAGAGTGAGCAGCAGCCATTAGCGCTCACCGTTATATAAGCAGCAGCAGCAGCAGCACATTCATGCACTAATATCATTTCATCATTCATGCCATTCAGGCCCCTCCAGGAAAAACCCCCAAACTGAATTTGTAGGAAATCAATCATCTCATTATGGGACTCGGCAGTGGCGGCCATGGGTCGGAGCAGAAAGCAGGGCTGCCTCTGTTGCCACGGCGCAGGAGTGGACAGAGCTGGACAGAGCTCTGACAGCAGCTATACGTCCTCAGAAGGACCGCGTCTCTTGACGAGGCCTCACAGACACGCACAGGCCATCTGTGTTTCGGTCCGTGTGTCAGGCCCAGTTCACCGAGAGAGAGAGAGAGAGAGAGAGAGAGAGACGTGTCTAAATTGAGCAGAACAGAAACATGGCCGCCCGCCATTAACGCCAGGTGACTGGGCTTTAACTCTAAACACTGTGTGTCTTTAAAGAGAGCAGCTGGGGCTGTGGGCTCATTTCTAATTTCCTTGAGTATTTCCTCTCAGTATGGCATCACCACTAGCAAGGATCAACAACAAAAAAAAAACATCTCTGCGGGAGGAAGACATTATGACCTTTCACCTTAGCCATGAGCCCACCACTTCACCCCAAAAGACCTTTTTACCTCATCTGTAGGACGTCCTTCACTTTCTACCATCATTCCTCTATTTACATGAGTTCTGCCCTCCTAACCCTCGCCCACTCCATTCCGCCTGGACACCACCCCGCCCAGCCCAGCCCAGCCCGGTCCACAGCCCCATGACCCAGCGGCCGGCAGGCAGGCAGTGGAAAGTCCAATAACATTTGGAATTCCCTCTTCCACTACACATGACTCCTATTACCGTCTGCAGGGTGTGCAGGAAGCAGGGGCCTAATGGAAGCACCTTGGCCTGCACAGAGGGGAGGGGGCGTGAGGGCACCAGAGAGACATGGGGGGGGAGAGAGAGAGAGAGAGAGAGAGAGAGAAATAAAGGCAAAGAAAGAGTGAAGAAAAGAGAGAAAAAAGAAAGAAACTAACTACGTAAGGAAGGAAGAGAGAGAGACGGAAAGATAAATAGCAAGAGAGAGAGAGAGGGGGGGGGGGGGGTCGGGGGTGGTGGTTGCGAGGAAGCCTATATGAGCATACGAATCTGTGAGCCAGAAGAGGCCTGGGCATGCAGTGTTGCCATCATTCTGAATAACAAAGAGAGGAACGGAGCACAAAAGGACAGCAAAACAAAGAGAGAGAGAGAGAGAGAGAGAGAGAGAAACACACAGAGGAAAAGAGAGACAGAAAGAAATGAGGAAAGAAAGAACAGGGAGGAAAAACATAAGAGAAACACAACGCAAAGAAAAACTGCCAAGCAACACATTTTGGAGGCCCCTACAAATGGTCTGTGCTCAATTACCTCCATTCACAGCGAAACGGCGAGGGAAAAAGGAAAATATTTGGGTTCGACCATCATGACCGGCCGACTCCGTTTTAATGGCAGTGGACATTCCTGCGCGTCAGCGTGGCGTCTCGCTACCCTGCTTGCTTTCTTACCACCCGCCGGCCAGCCATGAAACCTGAACAGTGGGCCCGCAGAGCACCGGACGGACAGGAGTACAAGGCACGAGGCCATCTCCTCTCTCTCACACACACACACACACACACAGCCCACCCATTAGCATTGTTGCACAGTAGCACTTCTTAAAATCCTCATAGTAAATGAATGGCGTGGGTCCACCCAAAAGGGCTCTACTCTGCAGCAGGGGGAAGGGGCCTGTGCTGATCCAGCACTGGCAGGGAGGCGGAGAGGAAGAAGGCCTCCGGTTCTAGTTCAGGCCTAGGGTTCCGGGCCGCTGCACTCCGGGCCTGCGCCACTGTTAAAAATAGCTGCCAAACGAGCTGGCTGGAAGGAGGGCCGGATCCTGCAAGGAGGAGGACGAGGGGGGCTCTCTGGTGTGAGGTGACCGCGTCAGCAGGCAGATGGTGGCCAGACTCGGAGGAATCAGACATGGGATGTGAGCGCTGAGGGCCTGTGTGTGTGTGTGTGTGTGTGGTTGTGTGTGTGTGTGTGTACGAGCGCATGTGTACTGTAGAGTGTATTTGTGTGTGTGTGAGAGAGTGCGTGTATGGTCGCGACTGTGTGTTTACGTGACTTACGGTATTATGAGCAGACTTCTGCGAATTCAGATTCACAGAGAAGGGGAAAGTTGCTGCTGCTCCTCCCCCTGGCACGAGACTCAAGCAGGCTGCTTCACACGACTCCGCTGCACGGCTTAACAACCCGAGCCGCTCTTGGCAGGAGCACATGGGTGGGCTTGGCGTTAGTGTGGCTGTTTGTGTGTGAGAGAGGCTTAGGCAGGAGTGCGATGCATTTCTACGCTGGAATTATCAATCCATCTCTAATTGGTTGCAGGAATTTGGAAACCGCCACCCTCTCATGATTCACTCTCTTTGGCGACCAGGCCCCTCTGAAGAATCCAGTCAGGGCTGGCCTCCCTGTCAGGAGACGACGGCCACAGTAAACCTGTGGTCAAGCACTATCCTTTCACTGGAAAACTGATCTTATGCTTGTGTTCCGTCAACCAGCGACGCTACAGAGGAACACGTGGTGGGCCACAAAAAGCCCTCAGTGTCTGGCTACGCTTTCAGAAAAAACAACCGCCTGCGAGTGTTTAGCAGCACGTGTGAGTAGTGTCCACCCTCTCCTGACCGGTAGGCGGCGGCTGTACTCACCGTCCATGGCCTGCTGGAGCGCGTGCAGCTTCCTCTGGCGCTCGCGGATGCGCTCGTAGGCACTGTTGAGGGCCGAGCTGACGGACAGCGCCGACACGTGGTGGGGCCGTGCCGGCTGCAGCCCGGCGAAGTCCGAGTGGCGTCCCTCCTTGGAGCGCGAGGCGGAGCGGTGGCGTCCGGCGCCGGCCGAGCGCGTGCTCATGGCACTGCTGCCCCGCCGCGCCTCCTCCAGGCCGCCCCAGTGCAGCACCTCCGGGTCCAGGCAGGCCAGGTCCACGGCCGAGGCCCAGTTCTTGCGGCGCTGCTCGACCCGGTGGGACAGGGCCTTGCGGCTGGGGTCGGCCGGCCGGCCGCGGGCCTGCTGCTGCTGCTGCTGCTGGGGTGCGGCGTGGCCGTGGCTCTGGGCCTGGGCCAGGAGGTGTGGGTAGAGCTCGGCCGAGGACTCGGAGCCCGGGTGGAACTCCGACGGGGTGTAGAGGAGGGCGCTGTCGTCCGGCCGCAGCATCTCCTGCACGGGCAGCGAGCTCATGGAGCGGCTCAGGCCGCGGTTCAAGCCCGACTGCTCCTGAGAGCGAGCCCTGTAGCGCTCCAGCACGCGGTGGGCTGCACTCCTCCCTACGGAACACACACACACACACACAACACACACAACACACCTCCATTAAATCTCACAAGCAGCTCAGTCCATATCCTCCAAATCAAACCTCCATATCTCTCTGCTAAACAGGCTTCATGTGATCATTTCATAATACAAAATTGTAGCATGATAAACAGCGCACACTACCAAATAGAACACATTTTCCCCCGAATAGTAGATTTTGAGGCCTGAACAGTATGACTACTCCAATGCAGGTCTGACCAGAGCAGGGAAGGGACATGAAAAAGGGGGAAAGCAGGCTTGTTGGGGGCCTGTGCGTGGGCAGGGGTGGTGGGGAGGAGGCCTGTAAATGGGACGTAATTGGCTGGGAGAGCGGGCGAACAATAGGAGCCTTCTGGTGGAGCCGGGAGGGCCAGGCTACGCAGGCGCAGCTCGGACGCGCTCATTAGCCGCGCTGCGCCGCTGGCTGTCACTCAGGGCCCCGGCGGATGTTCCAGATGCCCCGGCTCAAAAGGGAGAGCGCGCGCAGCGGCCCAACACTGCTCCCCTTTCACTGCCACTTAAAAACAGATTACTGCCCTTAATCTGGAGGGGTTACAGCAGGGAGCTCAATCACTCAGGCAGACAGAGGGAGGAGAGAAGAGGAGGTAGAGAGAGAGAGAGAAAGAGAGAATTGAATTTATAAAAACCTTTATTACAAATAGCTAAAAGACATACACAGTCATCTCAAAGATGAATGATTAAAAAATAAATAAATAAATAAATAGAAGACACATCTAGTTATGTATGTTAAACAGCAGGCACAGGAACGTCTAACAAGGTATTAAATTGCACTTTATCCTCTACAACCATACACAGAGCATTTTCCTGACACCATATAATCTCAAAGGTTTCAAGATCACTCATTTCCTTGTAGAAACCAAAATCAATTAAAATCCTTGATCTCACCAAGATTGCAAATACCATTAAAAGATCAGATCTTGAGTTATGCTCAACCTTATTCCTCCTGCTAACATATATAGACATCTTAGCCTGTCCAATGATAAAATTCAACAACTGACATTTGTGCCTTCGCTTCTGTACATAATTAAAACCAAAAATAAATGTTTCCATTGAAAAACTTTCATTGAAGTAAGTGAACAGTTTCTGTAAAATGGAAAATAAAGGCATCAGGCGTGTGCATTGCATAAAAGCGTGAAAAACAGTTTCCCTGTCATTGCAAAACGGGCACTCATGCCTCACATCAGAGTTCAAAACACAAACAAAAGAATTTACAGCAACTGCACCATATAAAATCCTCCATTGTAAATCCCCCACCTTTTTAATTAATGGTGACTTGTAAAAGGATCTCCAGTGTGGTTTGACATCCTGTTCTACATGTAGAACAGCACGCCAAGGTGTGTCAACTCTAGACTCCAAACACCTCCTATTCAGAGATTTTACACAAAGATTGTAAAGTGCCTTTCCAGAGGCGCGATTTGGACCCAGAAAAACAAAATCTTCAACCTTCAAAAAGACATTACAAAATCCAGAGGACACACTAAAACATGGAACAGGATCACATTCATTTAGCATAACTAAACCCCTGGCATACTGATCCAACATTGCTAGACTAGCATCTGTGAAGTGGGACCGCAATTCCAAGAGGAATTTGTTAACTATACGGATGGATCTCATTTTCATGTGTTCGGCCACTCCTTCAGCATTCTCAAAACCTGGCCCAGCTAAAGGCAGGAGGTCCTTCAAAGTGATGACCCGCGCTTTGCAAAACATCCCACTAAAAGCAGGAAAATGCTTCTCATGCGTAAGATCCAAACATGAACCATATATCAATGGCTCTTGCAAAAGCCAAAAGAGAGAACTTGTATTCTGAGGTCTCCATACTTTCAAAAGACCCCATACTTTAAACGTATTGCGATAAAACACAGGGAGCTTGTTTAAGTTCATTAAGGCAGGATTCATCCAGAAGAGGGTCCTATCCAGACCCAAGCCTTCAAAAGTTCTTAGGATGGCACAAGCCACAGCCTTCCAACTGGAATTTACAGGTCCATCCAAAAGTCTCTGTATGAACTGAAGACGAAAGGCTGCTGCCCTACTCTGCAGGTGGACCAATCCTTGTCCACCCTCATCCTTGGATAAAAAAAGCACGCCTTGTTGGACCCAGTGTAGACCATCCCAAAAGAAATCAACCAGAATAGATTGTATTTTAGATAAAACATGTGCTGGAGGGTCTATACATGCAAGTCTGTGCCAAAGGGATGAAGCCACCAGGTTGTTAATTATTAGAACACGGCCCCTATAGGACAATTTTTTAAATAAAAAACTCCACTTGCCAAGACGGCCCTTAACCTTCTCAACAATCCCCTCAAAATTCCTTAGAACAAAGTTATCGTCTCCAAGAAACACACCCAAATATTTAAACCCGTCCCTAGACCAGGTTAACCCACCTGGGAGGCACGGTGTGCCATCAGGCCATTTTCCAGCCAACAGGGCCACACTTTTTCCCCAATTAACTCTGGCAGATGATAACCGATTAAAATCAGTAAAAACATTTAACATGGTGTCCACATCCCTTTGGCTTTCAATCAGAATAGCTACATCATCCGCATAAGCTGATAGCTTCAAAGAGATGTTACACTCAGGAAGAGTTACACCCTTTAGTTTGGCTCTTAACTGTACTAACAGGGGCTCAAAGGCTAAGGAGTATAGCATTCCAGAGAGGGGGCATCCTTGTCTAATTCCCCTAAAAACCTTGAAAGGAGCACACAAGTCACCATTAATTTTCAGAATACTTTCATTGTCACAGTATAGAGCTCTAATTTTCTTTATAAAAACAGGATTAAAGCCAAAAGCAGTCAAGACGCTCCATAAATAATTATGTTCAACTCTATCAAAAGCTTTTTCCTGATCAACAGAAACAAGGCCAAAGTCCAAATGTAAAAGTTTACCAATTTCCAAAACGTCTCTAATAAAAGAAATATTATCACAAATAAGCCTGCCCGGCACACAGTAGGTCTGGTCAGGTGCAATGACTTCCCCTAAAACTTCACTGAGTCTATTAGCAAGAACCTTAGAGAGCAGCCGATATTCCGCACATAGAACAGACACGGGTCTCCATGACCTGATATCCTTCAAATCTCCCTTCTTCGGTAACAGAGTAAGAACTGCTCTGCGACAACTGAGTGGCAGCTGCCCCTTGGCCAAGCTGTTCCTCAAAACGACCAGTAGGTCTGCGCCTACTTCTGTCCAGAAAGACTTATAAAAGTCAACCGGCAGACCATCGATCCCCGGTGCCTTGCCACACTCCATACCATGGAGGGCCTTTTCCAACTCAGCCAGGGTAATCACCCTTCCAAGGTCGCAATTAGCTTCTCTAGATACCTTAGGAAGATTTGTCAAAAAAGGACTGTCAAGGGCCTGTTTATAGGAGATTTCACTCCTATACAAAACCTTGTAGAAATCAACTGCTCTCTCACGAATTTGTTTATCGTCAGATAAGAGGGCTCCAGTTTCTGAAACCAAAGCATGTATAAGCCGTTTTTGGCCATTTTTCTTTTCCAGATTAAAAAAGAATTTGGAAGGTGCATCCATTAATTCTGCACACTGGAAGCGAGACCTGACCAGAGCTCCTTGTGCTTTAATGCCCAGCAAGTTGGCCAAACAATTCTTTTTTATTTTCAAATTTTCCATATATAACTGATTACCTGTACTTTCAGCTAAACCTTGGAGCTCCAGTATCTCATTTTCCAACAATTTCATGCGTTGAGCTATATCTCTTGTGACACAGGAAGTATACTGCTGACACAACTGTTTTATCTGGGCCTTTCCAAAATCCCACCACTGTTGCACAGACTGAAAAGACTGCTTTGTGGATCTAAAATCCTTCCAGAAAAACTTGAAAACATCCCTAAACTTACCATCATTCAAAAGACTAGTGTTAAAGTGCCAGTATGCGCTCTTATATCTGGTGGCACTAACAAAAAAATTACAAAGCACCATACTATGATCGGAAAAACCTACTGGCAGGATGAGACAGCTTCTAAAAAAACTGAACTGATGTTTAAAGGTATAGAACCTGTCTAATCTTGCCAGAGATAATATGTTATTATTTGAGTGGACCCATGTGTACTGTTTCTGCTTTATATGAAAGTTCCTCCATAAATCAGAAAGGTCGTGGGACTTCATTATCTCAATGAGCCTTCTACGTGATGGCATATGAGGCTCTACATGATTCCTATCAATAGCTAGCTCAGTACAGTTGAAATCCCCACCAAGAAGTAAACACTCCCCAGAATCACAATTCTTTAACAGATCATCCAGGATACTTAAGAAAATCATTCTCTCCCTCCCAACCGTTGGGGCATAGACACACACAAAAACAAAAAAAGTATTTTCATATTGAGCTCTGACTCTCAAGAGTCTACCTTTAACAATTTCATCAACCTCATATGAACAGGGGATACAGCTACCTGAAAAAAGAATAGCAACACCACCACTAGTTGAGGTATTATGACTTAAGATCGATAACCCCCCAAATTCCAAAGCCCAATCAGAGCTATTGCTTGCGTCAGTATGGGTTTCCTGCGCAAAGACAACATCAATAGCTTTTTCTTTAATTGTTTCAAAAAGCATCGCCCTCTTTGTGCGGTCTCTTGCTCCATTCAAATTAAGCGAAGCAATTTGAAACCCACTCATAAGTATAAAGGAAAAAGTGCAAAAAAAGAACATATTCATTGGGAATTAACAGGGGCTGGGGTGGACTGGCTATCAGCGTTCAACAGAGCTCTAAGTTTTGTGAGAAATTTATTCAAACGGTAGACCTCCTGCCTAGTAAAGCTACCTTCGGCCATATACAGCTTCGTTTTAGCGATGAACTGTTCAACATCGGGAAAGTATTCATCAACTTGAACACACCTAGCATTTTTAGTCTGCTTCAGAAACGTTTTTAAGTCATCCACAGTGTACTCGCGCCCTGTGTAGCCGCTTTGGGGAAGACTGCACCTTAGGCTGCAATCAGAAAATTCCCCCTCGCTCTCTGCATCAGTAGAATTAACGTCAACAACCAGATCTTTCTTTTTTACCTTTCTATGAGACTCAGCTCGAGCCCTTTCCCTCTTCAGACCTTTTGGAACTTTAAAGGGAACTTCCTCTGTTTCCAAGATCTGACTATCCTCCCCGCAAGCGTCCTCCGAAAGATCTAGTACGTTGGAATTCGGCGAGTTATCAGTATGCATAACATTATATTCTGGAGCTTCAGCCTCGGCCCCCTCTTCCCCGTTCCTTAAACGTCCCACATACTCGACGCACCCGACCAGTAGCGCGACAATGTGACGTCACAGAAGCGCGGTAACCATTTATACTCGCGCGTGGTGGTCGCAACACTAGTTGCAATATTCTCCTGAACAGAGGTGTCGCTGTTGTGAAAAGACTAACATTAACTACTTACACAGCAGAAGAAGCTGCAGTAAGAAACACCAGTAGCTAGCCTCTGTGATGGTACT